>NW_017256062.1:918861-1117790 GCF_001594055.1 Mycetomoellerius zeteki
TATATATAAAATTATTATATATAATTTATATAATTTTATGTAATTTATATAAAATATTTTTTCCTGGGTGCGTCTTCAGAATACAATCTAATTTTATGATTAGATGTAGGTGCTGACTATTATTTTTGTGTATGTATGCCTATTACTCATGTATGTATTATTATAAGTCGATAAACATGAATTATATTAAAGCAATTGTATATTATATTATAGTATATAATATTATATTATAGGTCATTCGTAACTTGTTCTCATCTCAATTATTGAATAATCACCATAATATTCTTATGATAAAGTTCTACGTAAAAACCTCTTTTGATATATTAATATAAATATAGATCGACGTGTTATTCCAAAAGGGCAGAACTCCGTTTGCCAACAAATTGACTGCCTATAGTACCGTTCGTCGACATTTCATTTGCCGACAGTTCTTTGCACATAAAAATTATTGTCTACAACTCGATTGTCTAAATACATCATTTTCTGCTTTAAAAAAACACAAATTCTCTGTTTTGAAAACACACACTATTTTCTTATATATTATAGTTTATGTGCTAGTAGGCCATCAATCTGTAAGCAATAATGCAATTAGAGGGTTGTATGAATATGTATGGACATATTTCATATACGATTATACGTATTTATATGAATATTTCTGTATGTTTATACATATTTACTCTTGCATGAACAATTTTTTACCGGGATTTATATTGGGAAAAATTAAAATATTTTAAAGAAGTTTTTAAAAAATTATTGAATTGATACTTTTTTAATGTTATTTTGAAAATTATTCCATATGATATTAATTAGAAAATAATACTGTGTGATTGTCAATAATAATAACTATTATATAATATGTATACTAATAAAAAATTATATAATATAAACTAAATATCTTATAAAATTATATGTGTGTACGTATAATTTTGTGATATTTTACTAACGTTTCGATGATGTCAATAAAGCATCGTAAAGGCATCATTAATTATAATGTCTATAATTGTAATCATTCTGCTACTTAAGATGTTATATTGTCACAATATATATCATTGTGATATTTCAATGTTGGTTATCAACATGTAACATATCAGTAATATTTCCGTGATATTATATTGTATTTATATTAAAATGTGATCGATTTGAGTTATTGTCAACGCTTTATTTTGTTTTCTATTTTTCCTCATTTTCATTCATTTCTTTCTTTCTCATTCGTTGTTCCAGAAAACGAGCAATTCCACGCGCTGCGCAGTTACCGACAATCGTAGCAAGATTTCAAGGAAGGTAGTTGGCTCAGTCGCCGCTAAATAGTGGTGGCAGTACGAAACAACGTCGCATCATCGAATAGGCCAATAGGACGCGCGTCGTCGTGACGGCGACGGCGTCGGCTAGATGACGACAGGTGTGTCGGAGTAGGCGGCTAGTGGCGTACGCGAAATCGGTATCGGGTAGCGGGGACGTAAGGCGCAACGCGACCCGCTTCTACGGGGTGGTCGACAAGTGCTCCCCGTGCGTTGGTCCGTTCGTTCTATTACGCGACGCGTGAATCGAGCGTGAAACCGAGGCCGATAATACGCGCCGTGGCGTCGTTCCCACGCGCGCCAGCGGCGATGCAGACCGGCGTACTGCTCGTCGCGTTTTCGTGAGGTGCATCCGTCCTATGTACAGACTTGTCGCGAATCCGAAGAGCACCGGTGACGGATGCCATGCCGCGACGCATCCCCCCACGGACGAGGCGAACGTTGAGAACGATAGCGATGACTCCGCGTCGTCCTGTCAGCTAAGGCACGCCGCCACCGCCAAGTAAGTAAGTGCCGAACGTAGTCCTACTTTTTGCTCCTGTTTACTCTCGTCAATCCTGTCCCGTCGCGAAACCACGCGGAAAATTCGTCAACTCGTCGTCAGCCTTCCGCGGCATCGTCGCGGGCCTTATCAAGGTCTCGACGTGATATTTTAATATATCGACCCTAAGCTGAAATAAACGTGAAAGGTGTCCTATATCATCGCTCTAATTCTATTTTGATTTAGCTACGGAGCTATTAATAACGACGAGTTTCGCGACACGCGACGAGTATTGCGAAATGACACGCGTGGTGACTTAAATTATGTTCTCTTGATGAGAATTTTAAAACACTTTTGTGCCTCGCAATTTATGTAAATGCGTTGCTGGAGCTTGTCGAGCTGTGCCGCGGGCACATTCTTTGCCTCGCATTTCCGTGTATATTTGGAGAGTGGCACGCGAGAGATCAAAGTTGCGCGCCGGCGCGGAGCAGCTCGCGTGTGCAATTGCAACCTCCTCCGCCCTCTCGTCCTTACCCTCCTTTCTTTTTATCTATATGTTTACAAATATTTGAATATTAATTTTTTTCATGTTCTGAACAATGTAAAGACTACGTCCTATGGAAAAGACTAAGCAAAAATATCTCTTTGTATTTATTTCTTTTTTCCTTTCTTCTTTTTTAAGCCAAAGCTAAATATAACGAAAATTTATATTATCAATTTAATCAACAACTCCATTTACTATGCTATTTGCGCGTTCAAGAAATTTTTTTTTTAAATATCTCCTTATAGATTTTGTTCATCGGTCCAAAATTCGCATCGTATTATATTGTACATTTTTTTCTATTTTTTTCTTTTTTTGTTTCTCTTTTAATGTGATAAAATTTAATATGATAATTATACGTTATAAAAATTTTAATTACCGATTTAATTATAAATTCTATTTACAATGCCATCTTTATTTTTTTCTTTTTTCCTTTCTTCTTTCTAATATGACAAAGCTGTAAATATATATATGATACAAATTTAAATTACCGATCTAATTAATTTTATTTACAATGTCATGTATGTATTCCAAAAAATTTTTTACATTGTTTACAAATAACGTAAAAACCCTGCATTTTAGAAAAGAAGAAGAAGAAGAACTAAGAAAATATATCTCTATTCTTTCTTTTTCTCTCTTTTCTTTTTTTATAATCTTACGAAGCTAAATGTAATAATTTTTAATTTTTATTTATATAAAAAAATTTTCATTACCGATTTAATTAACTCCATTTACGATGTTATTTTCGTGTCTAAGAAATTTTTTTTTGTATCCTTAATAAATAATGTAGGAACTTTATAGCCAGAAAGGATTAAGCAAAAATACTTCTATTTTTTCTTTCTCCATCTCCCTTTTCTAATGTTATGAAACTAAATGTCATAAAACATAATAAAAATTTAAATTACCGATTTAATTAACTCTATTTACGATACCATTTGCGTGTTACTGGTACGAACACCGGTTTATCTGTTTCGTTTTAGAGAGATATACTGTAAATTTTGTGAGGTGGCCGTGACATTGGAGGATAATAAGAGGTTGAATAATAACAAAGTCAATCTCTTTTGTACATGATGCATTGCGAAAACCGTTGCTGCACGCGCGGCGCTTTTGGCTTGCAACATATACGTAGGGAGAGCTCGCGATCGATGCAGTTTGCGTGTCTTTTGACGATCTCGACGCAGAATCTCAACTTAGAAACGGTTAACAAAACGTTGTAGAAGGTCAAGGACTTGCTTCGCGTAACCGTGTTTCTCTTACAGAAAAGGACGAGACTTATCTCGCGGCGCTTTCGATTCTCACGACGTAAATATACCTATCCTTTCGCTCAGCGAAATTCAATTTCGTGAGGTCATGTTTCAATCGAAGATCAAGGTTGGATTACAGGTTGAAATTTCAGATTTCGATGTTGAACGTAAAATCGAGAAATCGGATGCGCTTTCTACATAATATTACGTATTTTTTATTAAATATGAGCTCGCGAAAAGTGGCTTTTTTAGTGTATTCTGATCCTTGTATGAATCGGTCATGTTTTTAAATTGCTATCGACGTAATTAATACAAAATTTGATAGAGTATTAACACCTTTGTGAAGCTGGCCCCTCATTTCTAAAATTTTGAAAAAAGAAGTAGAGTTCTGATTGCCCTCCGAGGAGTTCTAGAGTAGTCCTCTATCAATTTTATATATAGAAAGAGTTCCGTCAATTAAAGCGGTGAAAACACCATTTGAAGTTTCGGGGAGCCTAAGTCACGATTCCAAAACTTTGAAGGGCTATAACTTCTTTACCGTTCATTTTAGTACTGATCCGTATAAGACAATCGATAGAACTCTTTGGGGGGCAACTAGAACTAAAAAAAAACTTTTTTTTAGGAAAAAAATTTTTTTTTAATTTAGGCCATTCCGTTATGAGTTCTGATAGTCTCCCAAAGAATTCTAACGATTATCCTTAATAACCGAAATTTTTTTAGTGAATGATTTAACTGAAAATTAAGTTACAGTAGTTACTTAAATGTAATGAACGTGTACATTAAATTTCATAAATTTTCATGAAAAATACATTAAATTTCGTATACATGTACACAAATATACTTTCCAGTTATAAATACATTAAATTTAATGTAATATCATAAAATTAAGTTCAAATTGTGTAAATTAAAAGTACATTAAATTTCATGAAATTTTTAACAGTGTACTTTTATATAGAAATTACTTGTTTATGACCGAAAAATTACCTAATTATGATTGGAAATTTTTTTCCAAATTTTTAAAAATGAAAATACACATTAATGGTAAAATATATGTGAAAATACTATTTTTATGCAAAAACTTGTAGTTATTTAAGTGGTATTTTTACAACATATAGATGGAAAAAAAAACAGTTTTATTCAAAATTACAGAAAAAATGAAATTTTACATTTACTGTATGATTATTGTGGCCAATCAGAAACTGTATAACTCGGCGCGCCGTAAAAACAATAGGAGAGAATTTAAACCGGTAAAGAGGCTAGGTTTGCTCGCAGAGGAATTAAACATGATTGGTTGAATCCATCGATAAGAACATATACACTGAAAAAAATGTTTGGTTGAAAATGAATTATATCAATCAGAATTTTCTGATTCGTCCATTTTCAACCAAACATTTTTTTTAGTGTACTTATTCGCGAGACAAGCATACTAAACTAACCGCTTTGCCGGCTTGAACTCACCCATTTTACATTTTGTATGTGAAATTCCATGTTCAATGGAATCCTAAAAATACATATTGCATATGAAATTAATATAATTTGTAATTTTCCATGTGGGTTGCAATATTACATGATTATGCTAGGTTGGAAAAAAAAACAACTCGGCATAATCATCTAATTTCACACAAATATTTTTTTGTACCAAGCAGACATATATATCTTTATTAATAAATAAGTTATATGCAATGGTAAAAAGCATTAAAAAAGTTTTGAAAAAAGTCGGTTATGTTATATCAAAAAAGTGTTTAAGGATTAATTCAAATTATCTCTCGCGACCGGGAAACGTCGCCGTTTTTTTTTACAAGAAAATACTTCCATGCCTAATAAAGATCAATAACGTGACACTCTCGCGAAATCTACGATCGTTTGCAACGGATAAATATATGCAAATTGTTGAGAACAGCGCTCGAGTATTGATGCAAATGTATCGATTCCGCGTAATAATGTTTGCAGCGTCGCATTATGCGTTATGTATTATCATGACATTGCCATGCAGGTTCGACGATTCAACGGACGAGGCCTTGTGCGTATAGAACTTTTTGTTATACGAACAATAAGAACTGCACACGTTGTCAGGTGACCGGCGCGACGTCAAAGGTCGATGAACTTTGACCGTGCATATGACATCATTGATGCGCAAGCTCCATCGCGGAATCTATTTCTGCTCCGACGGGGTTGTCGCGGATACACCAAAGCATGTTCAAGGGATAAATTGTCAGAGTGTTTGTCTACCGAGCGTTTCCTCGACAAACTTATTTCTCTGGAGATAAAAGGTTCTCGCAAGCTGAGTTTGTCAGAGGTGTGTAAATGGAAAATAAAACTTTGCTTTCGAGTTAATGACTGTCAACTTTACTTGGATAAATTGCAGACAAGATTTGCTTGTTAGAATGTTTAATATAGAAAGTTAGACTGTGACAACTATAATTCCTCGATTTTTCTGTTGAATGATTATCGAGAAGTTGCAAGATTACTTGATAAAATTGTAATAAGGATTTAACTGATATTTCTTGGTGTAATAATTACAAAATGTTTAGAAAATCTCAATAAAACGTTTATACAAAACAATTATCATTGACAATCAGAGAATTATATTCGATACATATCATAAAGCAACATTTTCTGGCAGGTTCCTCAATTTCCATTCAAATCATTCTCTCTGTCACAATCATTAATTATGTAGACAAATACTCCAATTGTCATAGCCTCTGTACCAACAAAAAAATCTAACGAATACAATCCATATTTTTCTTGAAAATGGTTATCCTCTTACATTTATTTTTTCTACAATTGAAAAAAGATTAAAATTTCACATACAAAATAAAAATTTATTATTTGCATCTTAAATATTATAATTTGTAATATTTTTTCTTTTTAAATGCTTTAATTAACAAAATTAGAAAAACTAAAATCTTTACTTTTTATAATAATAATTAAACGTAAAATATATGTTTAATCATTGAAATAGAATAAAAAATTGATAAAGATAGATTTTATTTAAGCATCTGAGTTTATAAGGTTAGTTATGAGGTACTGGCCCAACAAGCCTCATATCGGTGTTGACTGAAATACTTTTTTATAACTGAAAAACCGTAAATAAAGTAGCAACTTAAACATTAAAGTTAAAAAATACGATAATAACTTATATCTAAAAAACACATTTGATTATTATCAATCGCTCTAATTACCATGTAGACCAAAAAGAATACTCACCTAATAATTTTACTTTTGATGTACGATAACGAAAAAGCGCGTATTTGGCTGTTGACAGCCGGACATAGATTATTGTATTAAGGTACAATAATCTCTGTCTTTGTGCTACATTACGCAAGCATAGACGTATCTATATATATTTTGGTTATTTAGATATTTGCATTTGACCAATTTGCCCCTATGCTCAAATAGCCCCGCTCTACCCTATATATATTTATATGAAATAATAAATTGATCTTTATAAAACGTGATGAAAAATAATATTTAGATTTCCTCTTTCTCCTTTTTCTAAATATTCTTTTAATGAAATTGAGGTTTACATTTGGTCTCTATTTTCAGAGTTAAATATTTATTTTAATATTTATTACATAAATGGAAGTTGGATTATAATTTTTAAACTTTTTAAAAATATGTGTATATCAAAAGTATTAATAAAAGAATAGAAAATATTTCAATTAATTTATTTAATATACCAAACGCATAAATGATAATTACATTCATTTTCATAATATGTCAATATATCTTAATTTTTTATAGTCTATTTACTTATATTGCTATAGTGTAGGTATATGATATTTTTGTACAAAAAGAAATAAAAGGACAAAATCAGCTATATGGTAAAAATCGATATTTGAGTTGTAAGAATCAACGCTAGATGACAGATCGGTATTTATGTATAAGTGTAATTGCATGCGAATTTTGACGAGCAATTGCACTATATTTAGAAATTATATTTTCTTATCAATACTTTCGATCTAATTAATTTCCGGAATACATTTTCAAAATTATACGGTAATTATGCAAAATAGCACCTTTTCCGAATTTCGACATTTTTCGGCTGCAATGTTGATAAAAATCTTTGTTATGACTCAAATAGTGATAATAAGTCGGAAGAGGTCGAAAAATGTATAGTCTACCTATTTTTTAAATTACTATATTTATTCTACCTTACCTCTCCGTACAGGGACGCACGACTTTCCATGCAAAGCGACTTCCACCCCACTTCCTTCCCTGCTTGGGGGCGCGCGACTTTCACCTGAAGCCACTCCCACCCCACCTTCCCCCTGCTTGGAGGGGGGAAGTGGGGTGGGAGTCGTTTCTGATGAAAGTCGTGCGCCCCTATGCGGAGAGATAAGGTAGAATAAATAATTTAAAAAATAGGTAGATTATATATTTTTCGACCTCCCCCAACTTATTATCAACTATTTGAGTCATAACAAAGATTATTATCAACATTGCAGCCGAAAAGTGTTGAAATTCGGAAAAGATGCTATTTTGCATAATTACCTATTATACAATAATTGGACATTCTTTAAAAATTATTTGCTGACGCAATATAGAAATGATTTCTCGTGCAAATGCTTTGGTATGATTTTTTTCTATTATAAATGGTTTTTCTTTTGTGAACCATTAACGGTAATTAGCTCGTATTTCGCACGAACCCCGTTTTTTTTTATAAAAAATTTTTTCTCTATCAAGCGATAAATCTCTTCTCAGGTTTTGCGAGAGTGGTGCATATTGATTTTTCAATAAAAGCACACTGCTTTTTTCTCCCAGTGTTTTACCAACGAAATCTCGATATCGTCAATGTATTACATCAATGCCACTAACTACGCGTATTTTTTTGCATAAAATCTCGGGGTGTTCGACGATTTCAGTTTATATTTCAATCCCGGAATTCATAAACACACGACGTTCCACGTGTAAAATTGCACATCATTATATTCGATGGGACGTTTACGTCTTCTCATATTGTATATTAACTCTCTTGTATGTATAAGAACGGAAAACTTCATAAAAAAATTTGTGATGCACTGTTATAATGTAATGTACTGTTAATATTATATAATGTAGCGATATAATGAAATCAGGATATAATTTAGATTTTTAAATGATATTAAATTTACAATAAAAATAAAAATAACACAATCCGTAAAAAAAAATAAAAAAATCCGATTAAATTTACAATTAGATATTTGAGTCCATTATATAAATAACTATGGTTTTCTGGGATTAAAATTACGTTCGGAACATTTATTATTTAATTGTAATGTAGAATTGCGCATTTTTAATTAAATTTTTGAGCTTTGATATTAGTTCTTTTAAAAAAAGAAATGATATCGATAAGATAAAGTGAAATAAGATAATGAAATTCGCTTTGATTTTCCAATTTAAGTAAAACTTACTTTATGCGAGTTGCATATTGAACTTAGTGTTTTATGTAATATTTTAATAAAATTTTTTCATAAAAACCAAGTTCTAGCTATCTAAAAGCTGGATACTTGCTTTTTTCGGTAAATGAAATTTGTAACTTACAATTAGAGCTATATTAGCTATATTAATGATTAAAGATATTACTGCAACTTATATTTGATTGCTAACAAGGGAAGTTTCACAACTGTTCGGAATCGATTTGATTCTCCATGAAATATGTTGTTAAATACGAAAATTTAAGAGACACATATTTTTTTATACATGCCCTAACTCATGTTTAAGGGGTGAAACACCCCTTTGAAAACAAATGGTATTTTCGAAGCGAATATCATCGGAAGTATAAAAGATAGAAAAAAATTTGTTAAACAAAAATTGTGCAGTTTCAAGAGTACTCAATGTTGTGAAAAAAAAAAAATTAAAAAAATTTTTTTGTTAACTTTAATTATTTGGAAATTTCATACTCCCCCGTCAGTTCCGAAGAAATTCAGCCGTTAGATTTAACGATCCCCTCCTCCTCTGATCCTGTAATCCGTGACATCCTTGGCTACTCTCCCCCGATCTCTGAACGGTTCCCTCTCCCTCTTTCTCTTGACCAGATTTCGACGTCTCCTCGAGCTCCATCTCTCTTCAATCCCTTATCTGCGGAGTGGGATCAACCATTCCGATACTACTCCCAGCCCACAACGAATCCGATAGAATAGTCATCGTATATATACCAAGCAATCCCACACATCGTCCTATACAGACACCTCCAACCTATGTTCCTGCACCGCTTTCCTTACTAGCTCACAATAACTTCATCCCTCTCCTCTCCTATCATGTTAACCAAAACACACGCACACCTACACTTTTGTATTTTATTACAGATCCGTATTTTTTGTAATCCGCGACACACACACACACACACAGTTAATAAATCCGTTTACCGATTAGATAAGCTTATTTATAATTTACATGCCTAATCCCCTTTATTTGTAATTTTTTTTATTATTACTTTATTTTATTTTATGAATAAATTTATATTATTTTTATTTTAAAATGAACATCTTCATCCAATAGGGCATTTATTTGAGATACCTCGTATCCCGTTCCCGACCGCTTGAGATCGCACGAAGTCCAGTCCCTGGGTAAGAAGGATTAAGTTTCTTGACCTAAAAGTAGGACCGACGTTCGTACTGCTCGTCGGAACAGGTGTCATAGCATCCCTTCGAGACGTTGACCCATATTCCAGAGCCATAAAAGGTACGTTCGACTCGAGGGTGTTCGCCTCTGCGCGACGGAATCTAACCGTCCTTCCATACCCTCTCCATTTTCCCTCATTATCTCCTTGAGTTTAAATTTCCAAGGATTTGAACGTAACAGAATTTAAAAGAAATATTATTAGTGTATATTATTGATGAATAGTTATTCAGGAAAATGAGTTATGTCTGGACATTTCATTAGCGAATACTATTTGGATTAGTTCGCTCCAAATACGTCATGTATCGAAAGCACCGCGTACGTGCAATTTCCTTCGACTGCATTTATAGTGGAGTTTGCATATGTCATTTGCGACGATTCCTGGCATCTATCGATTTTCCGTGTAAAGCTATCCGACATATTTCTAATTAAATCATCATTCTTGCTGAGAGGTTAATGGATAGCGTTTTGAGAAGGAAATTATACATGGGTGTGTTTGATATTATATTCCACGGATACTATTTATATTGAAAATATGAGTCTCTATATGATGTCTCGATGTCTCTCAAAATTTGGTTGATATTTTAGTTACAGATTAAATCTATAAATATAGTTGTTTTTTTTATCATATAAATAATAGAATTAGCTGTCTTAAATATATTTTAAATAAATATTGTGTTAGAATTAAAATTCAAATTAAAACAAAATTAAATTTAAAAATTTTGTCTATTAAATCAAAGTTTTATTTATTTGATGTCAGATAAATCATTATCACAATCGAAATTTTTGTGAAGTTAGCGTTTTCAAAATTTTGATTTGGGCTGGATATGTATTTTAAATACTTTTATTTTAAATACAGTGTTTATAATACAATTATACAATATTTTGTATTTTGTACTTCAGCGGAGCATATATTAAAGTATTTTGTATTTTGCATTACAGCAGAACATATATAATATAAGTGTTTTGTATTTCAAGTACTAAGATCGACAATCAATATTAAGATTGACTAAGACTGACAATTATTATTTTGAATTCAAAAATATAAAATCCTTTAAATCTTTCTCGATTTGAAATATAATATACAAAATATTTTTATATACCCTACTGAAATACAAAATACAATTGTATTACAAATACTGTATTTAAAATAAAAGTACTTGAAATACATGCCCAACCCTGGTTCTGATATAATTAACAAAATTCTCATTTTAAAATTCTATCAATTATATAAAAATTCTGAAAATATAATGACGATTTCACAAATTACCATAGACAGTTCGCCATAAAGTTCCAAATAGAATATATATATATAACATATATATAATATAACATATATATATAACTCTATTGTGAATTGAAGTGAATGAATTAAACTAAGCTTAATTAAACTTGTTTCTAATAATTTTTGATATTGCGTTCTTGGACGTCATTCACTCGTGATATCTCATAAAATATATGTGTTCGTGAAAGCACGGCAGCTCGTTAAAGAATCGGTCATTGACGTTTGTGCGGTGGAAGTCGGATCGTGGATAGCTTGCATACTCGCAATTTCCTCTGGCTGCCTTCATCATGAGGCAGACTGTATGTCTCATTCACAGCAATTCCCGGCATCTATCGGTTCTTCGTGTAGAAAGCCGACTATCACGCAGCTCCGTTCTATCGATCCGCAGCAGCCAGGCATTCTGCATCTCTCCCTCCTCTCGACGCACAAATACACATACACCGTTCCTCTCTCTCTCTCTCTCTCTCTCTCTCTCTCTCTCTCTCTCTCTCTCTCTCTCACACACACACATGCTCTTCATCCCCTCGTTGCCTTTCTCGCTCATCTCTCCACTTCTATTCGCGTTACACCCACACTGCATTTTCCCTCGACCCTCCCTCGTTTGCAGCCTCTTCGTGTACCTGGGCGACGAATAAGGAAGCGAGTTCCTCAACCTCCGTTTTTCATCACCTATCAAAAAGTGATGCAAGCGATGAGATGGAAGTTGAGTTATAGCGATCTCCGTCTGTTCGTCGCGATAGACATTTTGATATTATTCGCGACATCGTCACTCAATCGAGGTTGGATTCTCCTGCGAACTTGCACATATAGTAACACGTCCACGGAATTATTTCACATTGGGAGAAATACGCGAGAGAGAAATGTATTTCCGTACAGAATACTTCCGACAATCACATTCCGTAACAACTAGTATATAGCAGGAAATTGAATTAGAAATTATGAGATATAGATTTGATTAATGATGATAAAATTATATTGCTATAGTTTATTAAAACTTTATTGGGCTTTTTTCCTTGTATTTTATTTCATACAGTACACGTAGCAACTTCGGAATTGTACAACTTTCTCGCGTGAAACTCGTGTTAGAAGCAGGTGCTGCAATGAAGATCCGATTCACGCTCTTTATTGCCTGCTGCTCACAAAGAAACGAATGGAAAGTAAGTATATTAACTCAGCAGCTGCGTCCTTTACCTATGCTTCTCCTCGATAAATTCCCTCGGAAACGTAATAGCATTATGCTCGTAATATAATTCGTGACTATTGAGAGACTTCCTCCAGTTTGGATATTTTTCTAATTTTTATTTTGATCCCTCTTAGTAGACTGCAAATTCGCAATTTGCAATTTGTTGTGTAGGAAATTAAGTTCCATTCAACGAGCATTCTTAACGTAACTTTTAATTCTGTTTTCAGAAAGACTCGCTTTTAAACGTAATTTATTTATTAGCTTAAAAGGATGATTATTTTTTATAATAAATAATGTGGGATAATGTCAATATCAAAGTATTGTATAATGTTGCATTTTGCAAAATCAATCTATATTAACATTAATTAACATCTATTATGATAATTACGTTCTATGAATAATATGTGTATTCAACTCGATATTCAACAATATAATCAATGTAATTATAATCTTTTAAAAAAAAAAGGGAAAAAAGGCACCAAGTGTGCGTATTCCCCTCACAAAAAACCGTTACATAAATTATTACAGTATACAAAAAATGAAATGAAATCTTTAAATTGCGCCAATTGAAAGGAACATATTTTTTTGCAACATGTAACATATACTTTATTTAAAAAAGTAAAAATACAAAAAACTTGACGCTGCTAGACCTCAAAATATACAATAATAAGATGATTATTAAATAATACCGAATAAGAAAAATAATGATCAATGTAATTATAATAATCAAATATATTTATTATTTTGGATCAAATTTAATTAGAATTAATCAATCCGATTACTATTATTTATATTATTTTCTGGCACTTATGAATTTTTGTTTTACATATATATAGGCTTTATTAAATTAACAATTTTGTAAATGGAGTATTGTTTATTCGAGATAAAAATAAAAGAAAATGTTTTATTATTTTACTTCTAATATTATAAAATATGACCGATATTATTATATATTAAGCACCTTTGTGCATCAGCATTGAAATCTTGTTAGCATCATATACGTGTATTGTAAGATTCTCTCGTTGAAAAGAAAACTTCTTCAAGTACTTCGTACATTTGTCTTTGTCTCGGAATTGCTCTGGTTTTTTTGCCGACACATTTTCTTAAGATAACTTCTCCAAAACAGACTTTTTGAGTAACTGAAAACGTAAGAAAACTTTATCTGCTAGAGCTCTTCTCAATATGCTAATTGCAAAATTATTTCTGTGTCAAATATTATGCGTCTTTTTTATTTTCTCCAGTCGGCGAAGAAATGTAAAATCTGAAAATTACGAAAAGTATAAAATGAGATGTTCTTTATAAAGTTTTTTTTATAAAAATATTTATCATATTACTTAAGGTATAATGTCTACATAATATATGTTGCAATAAAACCTCAATAAATTCTTCACACACAGTTTGATGTGATCTACCTTTGACCCTAACTACTTCAAACATCTCGGGTGCTTGAGTCGACATTCTCGATATTTTCGTAGCTTTCAGATCCTAGAATGCTGTGTAGGTTGCCCTTTTATTTATAGAAACCGACGGTGTCAACGGCCAGACCCATGCTTGCTGAGCTTGCTTCTGAGCTCGTCTCGAGAAAGGTTCGCGATTATTCCTAGAAATAAGGACACAGAAAGCATCTTCTTTGAGGCAAAACTTGCGATCTTTCTTAGCAAGAATTTTATGGAAGAATACTGAATCACATCGAATTTTGTTTGAGCGCGATATGGCGAAAATTTGCATAATATCATAACTGCAGAGAAGTTTTCGTTTTTTTTTTAAACACAAATGGTTCCTTTAGATCTAAATTATAAATCGCGCAGTTGCATAATAATAGTGATTCGATGTTGCAAAATAATAGAGAACCTATAATTTTATCTTTTTGAATCATACTCACGCAGAAAAAATGATTATATCAACAGCATTATTTTAATTGAAAATAATTTTGTTAATTCACAATAACGTTATTAATGAAATACATACGTTATGTTCTTGTTTTAATGAAATTTTATATATATATTTGTTCCATTAATAATATTATTGAATTAACAAAATTATTTTCAACTAAAATAATGTTGATATAATATCATTTTTTTTTCAATGTAGAAAGTTGCTCGAAAGTCCGAATGTGATTATATAATATGTAATGACAGTTTTAATGGTATGTATACTCTCTACTTTTAGAGTGAATCTTACTCTAAGGAGTGAAATTTCACTCTTAAAGATTGAAAATTGAGCCACTCTTTATCAAGACTGGCTCAATTGTTCCTCTTTAGAGTGAGATTCCACTTTGGAGAATTTAAAGAGTAGTATGTGTGGATCAGTCGCTCATGAGCATGCGTTGCAAGTCACAAATTTCGTAACGAAGCACTTTTGACCGATGACGACGCCAAGTTAGGTAACCGAAATTGCAATAGCGCGGGAAATCAAGCCGGCTTGCCAAAATACCATCTGGAAGCATTGAGAACGAGTGGTCGATCAGTCGTTGGTCGACTCCGTGAAAACGACGATCGTTTTCTTTGAACGATCGACGAAGAGATCATGGGCGAGGTGTACTCCATCTTGCGCGTGGTTGAGAGATGGATTCAGGGTGACGCGGATCCAAAGATTATTCGACGGAAATGTTCCGTGGCGGACAGCAAAACAGTCGAGATCGAATCCGCCGAGCGATCTTACAAGAGCTTCCTTGCTGATGAGCCGGTCCTTCGCGATCTCCTTCGCGGCATACCCACCGAGCACGATCTCTTCGAAGTCGTGTGCACTATCAATCGGCTGGTCTTCTTCTACGTTATTATACGATGGATTAATCATGAGTTGTGGATCCTCGTGGAAAACAGTTTCTACATAATAAATTCGTGAAATTATGCGACTCGTTTGGACAAGTGTCGAGTGTTGTTGAGTCGCTAGAATAGAAGAGGACTTTACATAGCTTCAAGTAGCTTTGTTTTCATAGAGAAGAGAAAATCATCAGGAAAAATGTAAACTGCCTTTGGTACAATTTGGAGATTTGAAGCATTGCTAGATAATTGCGAGTCAACTTAATTGCAAGTATTTCTATCGAGCAAGGAAGAAAACCCGAAATTTATAGGCGCACGGTTATTTACGAGGATTATCCTGTTCTGTTGTCTCGAATATTAATTTTTCCATGCGATATATCATGGCTGTGGTCAATTTGCTATTTTATTTTTGGGTATTTGTGCATAATTGAAGATAATGCTGAGCTATGGTCATTGTTCAGAAATAAATACGTTAATTTGTGTTTAGAGTTTTGTATCAGCAATGATTTTCCCTCTATCTTGTTAGTAGAAAATGTTGATTTTTGCGTATTCCTTTTCTTATAAAATTATTTTTAAAGACAGAAATGCTTTTAAATAAAAGAATATCTCGTCACTTACGTGGGCGAAGCGCAGTAAATTATGCATCTACTTACATGAACTACACTATATAAATATAGCAAAGAATCTTCTATAGAATAAAACAGCTAAAAACTTCATAAAAATAATATTAAAAGAAATATATGCTAAAAAAATATAGTATAATAAAGAGGAAAAAATTCCAGAACTTTAAATAATATACAGAGAGAAAGAATATAATAGAATTGTAGAAAACAGTATACGTTTAAAAAAAGAAAATAATAAAAATATGTAAAACTCCGTAAAATTATATTTTCACGAATAAGGTTTATATATTATTATAATAACTACGTTACATTTAAAACTGGGACATACGTTATGTAAGAGTAATACTATAAATAATTTGTTGCAACATGTTTTACGTCGAGTCACGTATGCGTACAAATTTCTTTGGCGCTGAATATATTTTTATCTTATGGCGAACATTCACACTGTGCACTGAAAAAAGAGTCTGGTTGCATTAATTGGAATTCTGATTTAAAATGAACAAAATCAGAATTTGGTTGAATCTATATATACATTGTAATTCTAGTTGAGACAATAAGAATGCTAATAGATAGAATTTTCTCATTCATCCATTTTTAAACAGAAATTTTTTCTGTTTTTTCATAAACTCGCATTAGAATCGCGTGAAAGAGACGACAATTCGATGCGATTTTCGAACTAATGGCGTGATTTTATTTTTGTATGGTTGGGTGACAATTTTCCAGGAACGTTTCTCAGAACTCCATAAATTTTTGTGTTACCTCGAAACGCGCAGATTCTCGCGCGCGGATCGATGCGTCCTGTTTCACCCCACTCGTGACGATGGAAAAAGACTTGCGAAAAACAGATTCTTTTACTTTCCAAATACAGATATTTTTAACCGTAATGAGTTTAACATAGATCTATAAATTTCTAACACGCACGATATTAATTATGGGAGAATGATCCGTATTCATATTTTATTTTTATTGATAAATGTGTGTTGATAAATAAAGTTTATGTTACGTATATTGAGGTACCTGAGCTGAATAAGAGCTCACCTAATTAATTTTATTTTTTTTAAATTCTATTTATGGGGATATTGAAATAAACTAAATGAGAATCAAATCTTCGTTTCATTCATTCACAAAAGTAAAATATATTGTTTAGGGTAAAAGCACTAAATGTGAATCAGGCACTAGTTCCAGATTACTTTTTATATTTAACCCTCAACTACATATCTCGTTTTAGAATCTTAATTTATATGTCTGGCTCCAAGTCACCCATGACGTCTTTGACTAGCTCTGTAATTATCACAAATCTCAATAGAAAATACCTTTTTTTTTCATGAAATGACAATGTATAGAATCGAAATATCAAAATATAAAAAGGTTCTGCTAATAATTGAAAAAGTTATACCAAAAAATACTAAAGACAATTTGTGAAAAGAGTGCAATAATCAGTTTCAAAAAATTATAGAGTAAAGTGGGGCTATTTGAGCATAGGGACAATTGTTGGTCAAATGCAAATATCTAAATAACCAAAATATATATATAATAGATACGTCTATACTTGTGTAATGCAGCATAAAGACAGAGATTACTGTGCCTTAATACAATAATCTATGTCCGGCTATCAACAGCCAAATACGTGCGCTTTTTCGTTATCGTACATCAAAAGTAAAATTATTAGGTGAGTATTCTTTTTGGTCTACATGGTAATTAAAGCGATTAATAACAATCAAATATGTTTTTTGGATATAAATTATTATCATATTTTTTGACTTTAACGTTCAAGTTGCTATTTTATTTACAGTTTTTCAGTTATAAAAAAATATTTCAGTCAACACTGATATGGGGCTTGTTGGGCCAGTATCTCATAACTAATTTTGTAAACTGAGCTGCTTAAATGAAATCTGTCTTTATCAATGCTTTTTATTCTATGTTAACTATTAAATATATACATTTAATTATTATTATAAAGAGTAAAGATTTTAATTTTTCTAATTTTGTTAATTAAAGCATTTAAAAAGAGAGGGTATTACAAATTATTATACTTAAGATGAAAATAATAAAAATTTGATTAATATACACATCATCCTGTCATGTTTTTAATAATATATAATCTCATTAAACGATTATCTTCATGCGGTTCAACTTATTCTTTGAGGATGCTCAACATGTTCCATAGATGGGGCATATTGATCCACTTTGCATCCTTGTAATTAATGTAATTTTTTTCTTATTTATGAGCTATATTAAGGATTTATAAGTACTTAATTATTGAGCCAGATGCAACGTTTTAAAGCATTTACCATTAGTCTATCATAATTGTATGGAGATTTATAATAGCTTAAAGAAAAAGTGTCACAATTAACCCTGTTCTATCCTATATACGAGGGCCGTTTGAAAAGTTTTGAGCTTAACATAGAAACAAGTATTTTCTTTGGTCAAATTCAGTTTTATTTTTCAATATAATCTCCTTCGATACACTTTTCCCAGCAATGCTCCCATCCTTTTAATGGGACCCCATCAAATAATAGTTGGCGTCTTAATTGCTCTGCAAAACATGTAATCCACTGTTTTGACTGTTTCTTCGTCTCAGGAATAAAGTAGTAGATCCAAGTTTCATCAACAGTTATTAATCGACGCAAAAAATCCGACTCGTTTCGCTTAAACCACTCCAACAAAGCCTTGAAACATATATTCGATTTTTTCCATTTTTATAAAATCACTGACATTGACTGGCACAAATGACTGTCAAACAACAACTGAGCGTCCACAATGGCTACAATTTTTACAGGTATCTTTCAAAGCATGTCCCATTGTAGTACCAGAATGGTTTTGATGAGTAATGCCATCTTCATGTTGAGGCTCAAAACTTTTCTAACGATCCTCGTACATACACATAATTTCTTCCGCATATAAACTGCTCAGTATTAAAAATCTATATACACGTGGGCCCGTATTCAGAACGCGTTTACAACGATGAGGGCACTAACATACTATGTTTTACGTTACGCATATTATAGAATTTCAGAGATAAAAGCACGTTCTGAATACGGGCCATATAATATAAACTATAGATTAATAGTAGAACTATGATCGATTTGTAGAACAACTATTTTGATATGAGAAGTTATATTAGCAAAATGCCATCCTATTGTTTAACTTTGCATAACTCGAAATGTACAGCCAAATACAGTGTTAAATAACCAACAACATACTTAAATATACATATATTCGTGTGATATGCTTGCAAGTTTGAAAAGTGAGAAAGTAATTATATCAGTAAGTAATTCAGTGTGTATTTAAATGCTAAAATGTATTTTAAAAACGTTTCGAAATGTATTTTAAAAACGTTTCGAAATGTTTGAAAATAAAATTGCTTGCCATTGTGTATTGTATATTAGTGTTATGATGTAACGGCGAGTTACTGAGCAAGTAATTTTATAAGTAATCACTAGAATTCACTATCTAATAGTGGAGATAATAAAAGGGGCCATTTTATCTATATTGGCCATAATACCTTCTCCTCTATAGAATTTCAGAAATAAATGCGCGATAAATAAATGTATCGATAAAAGTGAGGTATAAATGCGGACGTTTGATGTCTCCTTTTTGAAATAAGATTTTATATATTTAGCCATTTCTCATAAAATGCGTAATTAATCTGAACATTTGCGAAAGTAAAGATCGCAAAGTTACTTCGATAACTTTTATTGCTCGTAAACAAGTTCCTCCCACGTACCTAATCAATATCCACAGTCCGAGAACAATACCTTTGCTGTTTTACGAAAACTTGTTACGGAAATATTGATTGACTATTTGCGCATCGTTGTGTAATATGAATGCCTGTTTATGGCTATAACAACAGGAAATACAGACAATGCCGGTTGTAACGTCATGTACATTACATTTGCAATATATCGTTAAAATGACATGAAAATATTATGTAAACGACAAACGTTACCTATGACCTATCTTCTCTTTTGTTAAGCAAAGATTTATACTCGGATTTATATTTCGAATATAATATTTCGAGTCGGATATATTTCACAGGCCATCTTAATTACGTATAATAATCATAATTTACGAGATGTCCATGAAAGATATTATATTCATTGTCCACGGATAATTCAAACCTCGCAGCGAAATAATAAATTTATGGTACATGACTACGTAAAATTCAGCACAAGCGCGAAAGTGTAAATTTGAAATACGATGTTATATCATACTACAACTCGATAGCTATTGAGCGTTATTTCCATATCATGTTACACGATCTAATTACGATGTTATGATATTCGTCCGAATTATATCGAAATCATCGAGGCACGAACGTTTGTGGTTGTTTGCACGTTGAATATCGCAAAAGCGTTGGATCAATGTGTCATTTACCTTCGTATCGTCATAATGCGCACAAAGTTCACAGACCGAACGCATTTTTAATCGAATTTTAACTCAGCTCGACCACGACGATGGCTTACGCTTCAAATTCTCTCATGCGAGATCGTCGTGTGGGATCTTTGGGTGACTCAGCATCCGGAATGCGAGAGGGGTCTCCGGGTAAAACCTCATAAGCTGCGTCTGCATGAAGGGAAAACGCGTGCGATGCACGCTTCTAACGTGCATTTTACTTTGCTTTTAAACCGACGACGTGTGACGCGTGTTTATGGTCATTTTAACTCAGCGGCGCCTCATTAGGCCGGATAATCCATCCCCTCTTCTATGTTGAAAAATGCAGCGGTGTCCTAACGGAATTCATTTAAACCTCATATTTTGCATCGCAAACTATTTATGTTGATTTTCCGCCGAGTGTTTTAAATGTATTTCACTTCTCTTTATCCCAGAGTTGACAGTGTCATGAAAAACAACCTATTCACTGCATTAACTTACAAATTTTCTCTCTTCTAGCTAGAATATATTTTTAAATTTTTCGTACAACAGATTGTCGTTCTTGGTTGTTTGCTTCGCAACAACTGTCTACTAAACAACATATGTCACCGTATGTCGAGCTTTATATCTTATGGAAACAATTTGTACGGAGTCTAATTTCAGAGTCCACCAACACACATCCCAAAGTGCACATGTCTCGCTGGGAGGTGGCCTATTTCTAGAATCTGCCACGTCTCGAGTTTGAAACTCGCGTGATTTAATTTTCAACTCGATATGTCATTTATGGTATTAATGGTGACACTCGCAAGATATCCCGTAGTTCATACATGCATTAAGTATGAAATCAATCTCGCCATATCATTCGCCTGCATAACGTTATATTGCTAATTTGATGAGTAATGGAAAGTCGATTTTTTTTACAATTATGCATCTTTATTAAATTATATACAATTACAGTATTGCTGCAAAAATCTCGTAATTGAAAACTTTGTACTTTTCAGGAAAGATAAGACAGAAAAATATATAAATATAAATTAGTATGTATATCGATGGCTGCGTTCAACAGAAAAAGTAGCTTTGCAACTGCTGTAAAATTCTTGAATATGATTGGTTTATACATTTAGATTCAATGAGGAACTAAGGGCAAAACCAATCATATTAAAGAATTTTACAACAGTTGTAAAGCTGCTTTTTCTGCTGAACGCAGCCATCGGTTTCAATGTTTAAAAAATCTTTTTAAAAATATCCTTTCAAGGAAGCGGTTTGCGGATTATCTCTGCATCTTTTGTTACATCGTTAAATACTAATGTTTTGTAAACATTGCAGTTCACTCCATCAGGTTGAGAAGCAGCCTGATATATCCTGATAAAGAGAACTGCAAAGTTTACAAAACATTGGTATTTAATGATGTATCAAGATACGGAGATAACCCACAAAGCGTGTAGCTTTGAAGAAAATTTCTGTGGAAGTTTCAAAAGTGATATTCTATTATCTTTAATAATTATATACTGATATGTTTCAATACAACTAATGTCATTAATTGTGAGTTTTTGTAGTATAATGAGATGCTAATCCGATTACCGATACAAGCCATTCAATTATTCTTTTGGATATAATACATAAACTGAAATTAATGATAGTAAGGTTGATTTAAATATAATCGGAGATAAAGGTATATACATTGAATATTGCATATCGATAGCAATACTAGCGAAATTACCGGAAACGATTGGCGACATGCCGTACCTCGCGTGACCAAATATATATCTCCGATTTTTAGAGTTGGCAAGAGTGACCTGAGTCGAAGGTTCAAGGATACTGCAGGGAAGCCTCGTGTTCGTGCGTTGTGAAAAATCATATAACGGTAAATGATGTAAAAAAGGGGATAGAATTATTAGGTCGGTGCTGGCATAACTGGTAGAGCACTGATATCCGCGATAAGTGACGAGGAGACATCATTTGCTTCGCGACTTCCGTTCCGCTTCCTTCTCACGAACTCCGAATAACAATGTACGAGAGAAACAGCGCGAATACGAATTATCGTGTGGACCGGTATTTTAATCGGTTCATGATCTCGTTTAATAACAGGCGGTCCGATTTTGTCTTCCGCTTTGTTCACGACTTTCCTTCTTGATGCGCTCTTCCTTGTCTTTGCAACTTCGTTATTCTAACGTTTTGATGAATTTTTAAACTTTTATATTTCCAACTTATATTCTTAACACGTGTTAAGAGTGAATTTCGTTTACGTCCCTCTCGAAAGCCACTTATTTCTCCAACTTATATTCTTAACACGTGTTAAAAACTAATTTCATTCATTTCCAGCAGTCACACGATCAAATACTATATTTTTTAAACACAGCTAATTTTTGTAAGTTTATTTTTGTGAAAGACCGTACTACTTTTGTTTCTCTTTAAGCCATTATGCAGTGTCGTCAAATTTTTATAAATAGTATTTTAAGTAATAAATGTTTTATAATTTTGAGTCTAGAATCGATTGAGCAACACTCTGACAAATATGTTAAGTTTTAAATTTAAATATTGATTATTAACCAAATTAATGTATAAAATATAAATGGATAATATATATCATTTTCTTCTCTATTACTTTTATATTACTACTTATTTTATATAATACGAGATAGCTTTTTCAAGATAATTCAGTACGTCTGCCTAGCTAGCCCCCCCACTTAACTAAATCTTAATGAATAAATTATTTAATAATGCGATATTTATGCGGTTTCAAAATCCGCAAGAAAAAATGTTTGCTCATTTCGTTTAGCTAAAAAAAAATTTTTTTGTGAGAGGGCTGAGTAGGCTGTCAGTCAGTTCCCGGTTCCCGTTAATAACAACCGATTTGGAAAATCAAATACGTGGGGGGGGGGGGGGGGGCTGACTGACAGCCTACTCAGCCCCCACAAAAAAATTTTTTTTAGTTAAACGAATTGAGAGCAAAATTTTTTTTTTGCGGATTTTGAAATCACATAATTAGCGCATTATTATATAATTTATTCATTAAGATTTGGTAAAATAGGAGGGGAGGGGCAGCTAGGCAAACGTTTGATTCACATTGTTGAAGTGATTAGAAGAGAGTTTCTAATTTCTAAAATGATATCGGATATATATACGTAGGTGGTTCAAAACCGGAACTTTTTTATTCTTATGTTCATGAGAATAAAAGTCCCGGTTTGACTTGAACCATCCACGTATTAATTAACTGCATCAATCAAACATCAAAATACATCATGCACGCTTATTCTGGTCTAAGTACGTTTCTTTATTGTCCTTTTGCATTGATGGAATACGATAGCTTTATGATTCTCAAGAGAGGCTACTAATGGGAAACATTGATTCTTCTCTCGAATCTATCTTATGTACACGTGTGATCGTAAAAGCCTTTTGTCATTCGAATCACGAGGATGGAGGAATCGCGAAGGATTCTACCAGTGAAGTACATTTTATTCGTTAGTCAAACGGAGCACATTACATGTTGCCAGGGTTGGTAAGTTAACTTTTTTTTTAACTAAGTTAAGTTAAAGTTAACAACTTTGAAAATTTAACTTAATTAAAATACAAGTTAATCCATAATGAAATTAATTCAATTAAAAGTTAAGTTAATAAAAAAAGTAATTGAGGAGTTAAAAGTTAAATATGGTCCGAACGAACAACCAAAAAAAAAAGAAAAAGTTTGACTATCATTTTACATAATTTTTCATATTTTTCCTTTCTCACAGCATATTTATTAAAGAATCTGGTTATTTTTGTTCGCAAGTAACGATTATATAATATAAAATTACTAAATTATATACTCATTATCCTCTCCATTGTGTCTGAGGATTGACTTAAAATCAAATTAAAAGTTAATAGTTACCGATAAAATGTAACTAAATTAAGTTAAAAAGTTAAGAGTCCAAAATGTAACTAAGTTAAGTTAAAATTAATTAACTTTTTAACTTAACTTTTATCTTTTTAACTTAGCACTACCCTGCATGTTGCTTTATCATTTTCTTCTTACGCCAAGAAGAAAAACTGATATTTTTACGTCATGCTGTTGATATTAACGAAGGCCAAGTGTGGCGAAGGCATAATAATAGATGCTTTTAACATTGTTGCATTGAATGATACAAGTATATGTACAGTAGTTTTAAAATTTGGGTTAAATTTAACACATTTTATGTGTCTCGAACGATCCACTCAAATTTGTGTACCAATTTAACACAAAATGAATGTGTCAGAAGATATAACACAAATATATCATATTTTAAAAAATAAACACAAAGAAGATAATACTAATTCTGCTTATAAACAAACGTGGAAATTTTTCAGTAAATTTAACGTGTATGATATGTTAAATTAACATATATTTTATTCATTCAGTTTTAGAATTTAAATATGTTTTAAAATACGTTACTTTCATATTAAATTTACATTCCAATATATGTTAATTTTTACAAGGAAGATCCACTTGAATGGATCGTTTCCAACACAAAATGTCCAACACAAATACAAAATGTTTTTTTGATTAGTATGTACAAATATAATGTATCAAATATAAATATACATAATAGATCGAAAAAACGGAAAAACGTATTATAAATATAGAAAAAATGTATATTTATATAATACTCTATATCGTAACTTTTTTTTCATTACTTTGTCGTCTGTAAATGGTTCGTTGATGAATTGTCCTGTTTGAATGGGAGACACGAACGGAAGAACTTACAAAGAGTTAAATTCAAAGATCAAATTTTAAACAGTATACTCACTTTGTTTATCAAATGTGTCTTGGACACTAAATTTACTAGCACCCGTACGTAGAAATTACAATTAAAAGAAATTTTAAGAATTAATTAAAATCGTATCTATTATGTATCTTGTTTAATTCGATTATTTTGTAATCTATGTTGACCTCGCACTATTCATTAACCATCATCTGAGCTTTACAAGCATTGTATGAACCACAAACTACATGCATTCCGCAGTTCTCGAAAGCCACTCGGCGCGGTCGTATTTTGAATCGTTTTGTGGCGAGCTTCGGCTACAAATTAGATTTTGATAGACCATATTGGACCATATTAAGCGCATAAATGCATTATCTTGTCCGTACTTATACGAAGGAGTAATCCACGTAATACATATAGTTCAGAAGTTCGA
The DNA here is from genome assembly GCF_001594055.1 of Mycetomoellerius zeteki. Lineage (NCBI taxonomy): Eukaryota > Metazoa > Arthropoda > Insecta > Hymenoptera > Formicidae > Mycetomoellerius > Mycetomoellerius zeteki. Next base: position 944,404 of record NW_017256062.1, read on the forward strand.
CACATCTTAAAATATTTTTATTTTTATTCTGTATACTATGGTATATAATCGTGGATATGATTAATTTGGAATTCCTAAATTATGAAAAATATTACACAAATATAAATCTCAAATTTCTAAGTTCTTATATTTTCGATTCATTGTTTTTTTATAAAGGTATATTGCTGAATATCTTTAAATCTTTAAAAATTATGTTAAACAAATTATTTTACTATGAACCCTTAAAAAGAAAAATCTCACTTTTTTCAGAAACATTATTAATTTACGCCTTTTTGAATGAACGAAAAAGGATTGAGCATTATTTTTTAAATAATTGAACTCAATGAAATAATAATACTTTTTGATATTGAGCAAGTAGGACATTGGATGCCTTACGCTTCTGCTCCAGCGAGCGGATGATAATTATCATAATGCACTCGCGCGGACTACTTCCTGCCGTTGCTTGCTCGACGATACATAGTCGCGCAGCCTGCAACTGCAGCCTCGTCCTTGTGCATCTCGGTCATGACGTAGCATACGAAGCTCGATCGAACGTCCAAACACCCACGCTCGAGAAGTTTTCATCCGTCGTATCAGACATTTTTGCGCATTCTTTCATTCATCTCAGAATCTGTGAATTCTTTGAACAACTTAGTAATATTTCTATAACATAAGAGAAAGATTGAGTCAAAATATTAATATGCTGAGAAAAAATGTATTAAATTTTAGTTAATATTTCTTTGAATAATGCTTAACTAAATATTTATTCACAATTTATTTATAGATATTTATATTTAGTAAATATTTATTTTATATATGTTTATTTATTAAATATTTATTCACTGTAAATAAATATTTATTAAATAATATATAGAAAAATATTCTATTACTAAGAAAAGTGATTACTCAATTTACGTACTTTCTTTCTTTTAAATAACAGATACCTTTAACAAAGAATATTTTTTTATAATAATTTTAAAATATATTTATTACAAATTTTAGAAAACTTATTTTTGTGTACTTAAAATAAGGATTTTCTTTTGTGAAGAATATTGTGAAATTGATCGAAGAAGCAACTTTATGTAATAAGCAAATCGAATTTTAATTTAATATTCTTGAAGTATTGAATTTACTAGAATTCAGAGCACATTTTGAATAAATTTGTGATAGATTTATGACTATATGAACTTTTGAAATCATTGAAACACGTAATTATTATTGGCGTACAGTATGCATTTTTTTGTCTGTATTGTTAAATTAAATTAATAGTTCTTGTACAAAATAAATATGTTTACATTTAGTAAACATTCATTAGTACTATTCAAACAAATGTTTATTAAAATTTAGAACAATTTTTTTCAGTGTAGTCTTTGAGATACATAAGTAATAAAAATTTAGATATCTCTTCTATGAACACAAATTGTGCAATACCGATTATTCGCAAAAGTTGTAATAACGCAAATTAATAACGAGTGTTTAATAAAGCGCTTTTATTTATTAAACTACTTATTTGCTCATTGTGAGAATTCACGAGAAATTTCTGTGAGACTATTTTTGCTAATGTTTCCTTTTTACGATGAACTAGTTTAACTGAAGCAGCTTACGCGCTCTGTTGAAATGTGCTTTTCCTTGGGCTAAAGACGACGGATCTGCCAAGTACATAGATGTGACTAGAACGATGAGTGTTGGATTTATTTTGAGTTGACCCACACGGAGAATTCTTTGTAACTCGGTCGCGTCTCCTGCTTGTATTTTTCTTCCGGTAGCTAAGAAAAATGTCACCACAGTTGCGATCTATAATAACTCACTTGACTCACAGATTCCTACGCAGTTTTGTCATACTATCAAAAGATTCCTGACGTTATCTTGCGCATACCTCTTCAAAGATATCTTTATAAATCACTTAAGGGTCACTCTTAGTGGTCATCACAGCCAATAAGGGCTTTTAGTGGTCATCACAGCCATATTGAATCGTGACATCAGAAGCGAGAAATGGCACGTTAATTTTTGTTACGTGCCATTTATAAATAAAGACAATTTGGATAAAATGAAATGATGAGATCGTGTTAAAACATTTATAAAGATGGACGAAAACATGTTTATCTACCCTGACACTCAATAAATGATCATAAAAGTGATAAAAGACACGTGTAAGTGAAAATAGTTTATAACGCATGCGCATTAAATAAAAGCACTTTATGTGCCCTTTATCATGTTTTACGATTATTTACTGATTGTCAGGGGGGATAAGGATAGTTTTCGTCCATTTTTACAATTGTTTTAAAACGATCTCATCATTTATTCATTTTATTCTAATTATCTTTATTTACAAATGGCACGTAATAAAAGTTAACGTGTCATTTCTCGCTCCTGACATCACGATTCAATATGACTATGATGACTATTCAAGAGCCTTAAGGAGAGAGAATAATTATTTCGTATATTTATTATAATAGCAGCAGAAATTTATCATGACATTTATTTACAATGCATTGTACACTTATATATACTATTGTCAAAAGAACGATGGTAACCCAATTCCCTTAGTTAAATAACATTTTATTATTTTAGTCTTTATTTGTGTAAAAATCAGTCTATTTTTGTAGTTAATTTCAAAATAAACGATGTCGATTAACGTATGCATTCAGTAAATAATAAACCAAATTTGAGTCAAATTTAATATACATTTTCTTAAATTAAATTTAACTCCATTATTTTAGTTAACTTAACGACATATAGAATAGAATATTGAATAGAAGCAGTGACAAACTGTAAAATTATTAAAAATAATTCAAATTGAGTATAATTTGAATTATTTTTTAAACATTTTAAATATTTTAAGATCATGAATTTAACAGTGTACAAAATAATAATCTATCTTTCTCCGGTAATTTTTTTTAACTTATAGATGTACTCTATATAATAACTGTTATATCGCAAATACATAATGATAATTTGTTACGTAAAATATACACACACATATATATAGTATATATATATATATATAACGCTATAACATCATGTCTTGGGTCGGTTTACTGGTATCATCAACCTCAAGCTCGTTCTGGCGTAATTAATGGCTCCGTCCTGCCGTGCAAGTTGGCGTACGTACATTAAGGCGAGGGACAGTAGTGCTAGGTGTACGCAAACGCGAAACTCGGTACTTGTTATCACAAATCTATCGCGGGACTTCGAGTACTCGAGAAATGTTCATATGTATATCCAATAAATTGCTAACTACTAGTCATTAGTGTTGCACTTGTGTTGCTGATATGCAAAGAGTAATACAATAATAATCTTCTATTTTTATACGAATAGCGTGAGATGAAGCACATTGTCTTTTGGTAGAAATATGAGAAAAAGAAATGATATTTAAAAATAAAACTGAAGTACTTGCGACAAAATATTTAATTTATTATATCTGACAAATTTAACGCATGAAAAGCAAGGAACTAGAAAAAAATATGAGTGTAACAGGATTTTAGTAAATTCTTTGAGAAGATCCAGAATTAACTTAGCAATCTTATATTCACGCTCCGTTTACTATCCATATGTACCTATAAAATGTTAAACGGTTTCTTCGCACGCATCGGTATTTTGAGTTCTATCGCGCCGAGTTTAATGATACGCTGCAAATGATTCATTAATTATCTAATTCATCGAAAGAAGTGCTTTAGTTATGATATGGAGCGACCTAGTATACATAACAGTTCATGCACCCGCGTGTTATGAGGTAGGCAGATCGATTACCCTTCATCTCAAATTACCCGTAATTTTTTGCCTCACCTTTTTTTAGCTCCACCGTTGCGAAGCCTTTTTTTAAATCGTCCGCAGTCCCTTATCGATCCGTAATCCATTCGTTTGGAAATATCTCAGTGTATCTTGGAGGATAGGTCAGGCGCTTCGGCAGGTTGAAAATAATAGTGTGACGTCGGACACCCGACGGATTCTGCAGCATTGCGTCATAGATTCACGTCTACCACTGATTTATCTCGGTCCGCGCGATCTTGCGCGGTCACGATATCCGTTATCCACCAAAAATTTTCGGCGAGCTACCATTAGAAATAGCGAAGATAGCGATATTTCGATGGATAATATCTCACTCAGTTGAAATAATATCGAACGCAGCGGCTGGAAAAAATTACATTTTTTTTAAACGTTATTCGAATCTTCGCAGCGCTTTTAAAAAGCTTTTAAAGATATTTCACTAGTTCGCCGCGGTATATGAGGATCAGCATTTAGCTTCGAGAGAGACGTTCGATGAAAATTAAGGTCAATAAATTTCATGAAATATTAACTTAAATTTCTTTTAACGTGACATATTTATTTTCTCGAGAAATAAAAAATAAATTACATGAAAGATATTACAAAACATAAACTTTTAAAAGTTTATATTATATCTCTGTGGCTCGGTTTTTTATTTTCTGGTTATTTGTAATTTAACTTGTTGATAATGTAAAAATTATATTTTTCCAACTATGATTAATAATCATACTAAACTGGTGATTTTGTAGTGAGTAACTTTTAGATTCTGTTTTTCATTTACCTACTGGTTTACTTGTGATCAGGTTTAACCTGATAATGTAAAAATTATATTTTTCTATCTATTATAGTTAATCACTAAACTGATGATTTTGTAGTAAATAGCTTTTAAAGATACTAGTACAAAATCATTAGTTTAGTGATTAATTATAACTAGAAAAACGCAATTTTTATATTATCATTAATACAAGTTAAATAAGATTAAGATTAAACTACAAGTTAACCAGATAATGAAAAACCGGTCCTTAAAGTTATCACACTACAAAATCATCAATTTATAGATATGAGAATGTGTCTCATTAATCAGCATTATTAAGCTAAAAAAAGCACAAAGTAAAAAAATTGTGCTTCTAATATGAGATACCCCGAGAAATCGATAATAAAACGCAAAGTACATCAGTACTAAAATTAAAAAACTTTATTTAATGTTTCTAAAATACAAACAAACACAGCCAGGTGCATGCAAAATAAGCATGCGATGCATTGTATCAAGGACTCGTCTTCAGGTAATTGGAACCAAGCATCGCAGAAACACGCACTCGATGTTCATTCCAGTTGTTCTTTTTATTATTGTACAATAACATTTATACTTTAGCAATAATTTTCACTATGACATATGAGGAGCATAGGTTATTTCAAATTAGAAATACTTTGGGTATCTTATATTACGATTTCCACGCCTTACGGTTTTACGATCATCAAATCTAACTTTTGTAATTAAACAATTCAACATATCCCGTATTTTTCTATTAGTAGATACGATCTTACTCTATCACTACATGAAGAATTTATTGCCAAATATTTACTTATTAAATAATAAACAAGATTTAATGGCTCATCTGAATGAAACTTGAAGACATCCAAATTCTAAAATCTTTTTTTACAACGACTACAGGCATGATCTAATAACGAATTTTCCACTAAATAGTTTTTAATCCAAGAACAATAAATTCATGGTGAAACCAATAGATAGCGTTTATAGATAGTTTAGCAGAAATACCGCTATCTCATATTAGGCACCTATCTCATAATAGGGGACTTTCCTCTATATTTTTAGATCTATATTTATATATTTTTCAGGTATTTATTTTTTCCGTGTATCGTTGTATAGCTTTGTAATTCAATTTCACTGACGTCAAAATGTTGACGTCAAAATGATAACGCTTTAGACATTAATTCTTTATATTGCATTGCGCTGAGCAATGCTCATTCATCGTTAATCAATGAGCTTGGACGCAAAGCGAGTTGTGTCCAACTTGGATGGAATAATAAATATCATGAAATGGCGTTGACACGAACGAAGTTGCCACTACGTCGTATTTTATGCAACTTTGCATCCCACGGGTGCTACTTATTTTCATTCAAATACCGCAGACGTGGTGTGTATCAGCGCGTCTATGCATGTATGAAAGCTTTCTACCGACAGTGTCGTTATTATACGAGCAAACAGGTGTTCGCTTATTCCGGTGATGTCGTTGTCGCATCCGTAAACTCAACATGTTTGAGTGAACGGAAAGAGAGTTTGATCACGTACTAATGTGTCAGCGCTCGTAAACTGCCTGATATGTATTGATATCGAGGATATCCTCATATCCTTAATGGTCATAATTAAATGGCTTGTTATGCAACAGGGGAGAATTGCCGAACTGCATGCCTAAATCGTATATTATCAATATTTTATATTATTACTTAATATAAGTAACATTCAGTAATAAAAATATATAATAAATGAGAAATAAATAATATAGACAAAAATTTAATAGGTTACGTCTTGTTTTAGGACTATTAGAAGCATTTTAAAAAGTCAGATACATCTGAGATGACTTTTTGTATTTGCATGAAAAAGATTTATTGTAAAATATTTTTCATTTATTGTGCATATATATACATATTTACAATTATTATTATATAGATTAAATCGATATTTTTATAAAATCAAATTTCCCCTAAATCGTACCACTGTAAGATAAGGCTGATAATTAATAATAATGAAAGTAATAATTATTTATTGAATACAAATGTTAATTACAAAAATAAATGCAACCCGGTTTTACTTCAATCTCTTTTCATTATTGTTATTTAATAATTATTAAATACTTCATCTTTTTGTGAGAAATTATAATAAAATTAAGTTAGTTAATTGCTGAAAGTAATTGAAAGCAAAGATTGGCTGAACATGGCATAGCATTTTTAATTGGCTGCAACCAAAAATTAATTGGTTCAGCCAATTAAAAATGCTATGCCATATTTTATCATCTAAATTGCTACAGCAGCTAATTTTTTCTTTCGGAATATTAGTTGATGATTTCTTTTATTAATCTTATATTTTTAATTTTATATATTCATAAATTCATTATTTCTTTATAGGAGATACGATTCAAAAAACTTATAGGTACGATTTAGGCGATTACAGCACGTTACAAAAAAATTTATGACAAATCAATTTGGTGAAAAACTAAACATGTAATAATAAGGGCGGAATCCATAGACGTTACTCAAGATAGCCTTAAGCTAGTGCCAATCAAAGAGCCGTATTAGCATTTTAAGACCTTGCTTGAGATTAAGAACGGACTATGGATTTCGATCTATGTGTTTCCGAAATATTAACACTCAATTAATTTAAAAAAAATTTTTTTTGAGTGCCGAAGTACGAGATAAGCAAGTCGCTGCAGGATTCGACGTGCTAAAACGTGACTGCCCTCAAAAATGAGGACAGTAGGAACTAAATGTATTAAGCTATAATTTCCAATGATTATTTACGTACAAATTAATATTAAATGAAAAATATAATAAAAAATAGCTCTCTCTCTCTCTCTTTCTCTCTCTTTCTCTCTCTCAAATGGTACGCATTCGGCAACTCTTCCCTATTATTACACTATTAAGCCGCAATCTACTATTTATAAACTTTAACCTTTACATTATATCTTATAATATTCTTGTAAATTCTTTGGAGAGAAATCTCATTCTTAAAGAATGAAAATTGAGTCTTGAAAAAGAGTGACTCAGTTTTCAATCTTTAAGAATGAGATTTTATTCTTTAGAATAAAATTTTCTCTTTAAAAGTTTTAAAAAGAGACGGGCTCGCATTTTGTATCTCGCTTTTGACGCGGATAGTGGACCATCATTGTTAAAAATTAAATTGCGAAACGAGATACTGCGCGTGTCGCTATATCCAGAGATGATTTTAGGACGAGTGGGATTAAAATCGACTGTCTTCGAAATCCTGGGGACATGACGTCGTGTTTCATTTGGTTCACACGAGCCGTCCGTCCATTCGTCGCTTTATCCTGTTGACACGTGTTCCTCGCATCGGAGGTTGAGAATGGGGAATATGGTATGGCGAGGGTTGAAGGTACGAACCGATACGATTCGCGGTACTGCGACACAACGGTGCTACGATCCAGGGGTGGCGATGGCGGCGGTGGCAGTAGCGGGATGGAGGCGGCGTCAGAGCCACGTCGCCCGGCTTCATCCTCTTTCGCCGGAGTCAGTCGGCTGCCAGGCGCGACGCGAGCTAGTAGTACCCGGTGTATACAGTCCATCCAGATCTTCTTCGTTGCACTTCGGCTGCGGTCGGTCGATCCCGCTCTCGCCCGATCTCCTCTCCCTTTTCCTCCTCTCGTTCGCATGCGATCGTTACTCCGAGAGCGTCCGTGAGCGAGGACCCGCGGCGGCAGGTGGAAAGCCCGACGTTGTCCATTCTGGGCTGTTTCCGACGTGATCCAACGCTCCGCGTTCGACGCTCCCGCGACGCCCGTCATCATCGGCGAACGTCGCCAGCGTGTGGACGTCGCGCCGCGCGGTCCGAATAGCAACCGTGAGGGTACTTAACGTTACACAGAATCAGGATACGTGTTTCGAGCGACGTGAACAGAGGAACTGTGCCACGATCCCAACGAGAACGGACATCTCACGGCAATCGAGACATTGCGCTCGAGAGATTGTGAGAAATCCAAATGATAATCTCATTCTGAACAGGATATATTGAGATTGAAGAGCCTGAGATAAAATCAAGGAAGCGACTGTGCTCCGATTGTGCTCCGGTAATCCTGCTCGAGACTGTGTGATTCGAGTCTGTGTTTTCTGACTGGAGAATCTAAATAACGGCTATAATCTAAAGCAAACTTCACTATCATAATTAAGGGGTTTGGATTAGATAAGACTTAACATCGTATTCTAATAGTGATGAGAATTTAGTTCAAGAGGGATCAAACGGTCAAGATATAAGTTCGTAACTGCAAGAATAAGATTGAAGAGATATCAGGATAAGTAGCTAGATTAAGACATTTAATCTTCGAAACGAATCAAGACGGCCAATCTGTGATATCCAACTCGAGACAAGACAAATTGGCAGTGCGGATTAGTTCTGCAGATAGCGAATTCAAGCGATGATCACTAACCGAATAAGATAACACACTTAAGCAGCTTAAGATAGTGAGGGATTAATTAGCTTAATTTTGGAGCGAGTCAAGACGGCGTGCAGGAAACACATATCCAAAGACGAAAAATAAATAAGCATCGAGTTCTCTGAGTAACTGGAGCCGTAGCGAAACAAGCGTCAAGATAAACGGTTCAAATTCGAGGGGAATCAAGATGTATGTTTGATATTCAACGCGAGACAACGCATTGCTATCACGTGTCCTCATAGAGTCGTATTCAATACGAAACGAGACAAGTCTCGGCGACGGACACGATCAGCCGGTCGTTGCACTTCGCCTGCTCGCTCCGGTAAATCTACAAACGCCTCCTCGCGATATACCGTTACCACCACGACACACCGATCAGACGAGGCCTCCGCCTCTCGTGAACGTGCGCGAGGAGAGTCTCCATACCGACCAGTACGAACCGGATACCCAATTCCGTTCCTCGAGTCGAACGAGGACGCTCTCCGAACTTGTATTTACTTTTGGTAAGAAGTCGCGCATCAGGAATTTAGGAGGATCCTAAACGCGTTCAACTATCAAAGATACGATTGTTAGCGAAGCGATATTGAATTATTCAAAGACACCGACGGATCTCGTGCTGTCGTAAAGAGGACAGCGATAAGCTGAGTGTATATCGTTGACAGCAGGAAGAAGCGGGTGATTTCAGTTGCCCCTCAGGGATATCCGATAGATTTCAAAGGAGTGAAAAAGTGCCGATTATCGCGTGGGAGGAGGGTATAGTCAGGCGATACACGGGAAAATTCCTGCCACTGTTATGCGCACATTGACCGAAGCGATGAAGCATCGCGCGATCAGCTGACTAGTCGAGTTGTTCGGCGGCCGCACCGCTGATAAGGATAATTCTCGGGACAAGCATCCACAGCAACGCCCGCCGCCCACTTGCTCTGTCATGACATTTGGCACGGCGTTCCACACCGAGAAATCGCAATTGTCCAGTGAGAATTCCGCTCGGTATGTATATTCACATTCGTGAAGACGTCTCTGTGCCGTTCCGATTCCTAAAGTGAATCTCGATCCGATACAGATTTGTCAGACAGGCTATACTTTTTGCAATTTGGGCTACTCAACTTTGCAATGAAAAATGACTTCATTGCGACCAGTCGTTAGCTTTTAGCTCGAAAATTGAGCTCGTTCCAATTGAACGCATATTATGATTAGTCTTAGACCGGCATTCATAGTCGATTCTTATATTTAAGACTACCTTAAATACAACTTTAAGATGTCATGAACCAATCAGACAGCCGTATTAGCATCTTAAGACATTACTTAAGACGGTCTTGAATAGAAAGCAGTCTTGAATAAGAATGAACTATGAATACTGGCCCTATACATTATAAGCGAAACGCAACTGGTGTTACAAGTCCTGATTAGCCATCGCAATGGCCGATCATAAAACTGACTGTTGTATTATAAATGGCTGCCATATGGATTTTGAGGAAGCTTTAAATGTTTTGATTGATGGTAATAAAAATTGAAAACTATACACGTATGAAGATTTCATGCCAAAGCTAAGACTGATTTCATTTCCTGCATGAATATAATAATTTTTTATGTTTATTTGAAACTAAAATATAATTATTATTTTTCAATTATAAATTTTTTAGTTTTTGTTCTTTTAAAATATGATTTGAACAAGAAGTGTGATACCTATATACTTTTATATAATACATTATAATGTATAATCTAATAATATAATTACGATTATATTTTATTTAAATGAAAGTTTATTTAAATTTTTTTTTTCAAAATAAAAAACAAAATGTTTGTTATTTCTGTCTTTCGATAACAAAAATACTGAGACTAGTCATACTCTAATTAGTTTATACATTTCAGTTTCTCTAATGAGAGAAACTAAAGGCAAGTACCAATCGTATTAAAGAATCTCTTTTGTTTCATTCTTTTCTCACCAGGAAGCGATATTTGGCGAATTTTTGGCTACTCTGTAGTAACAAATTGATGATTGTGAATTCAAAGAATAATTGACATCCCTGATCCGGATCAAGTTTCAAATCAAAATTAAAATCTGCTTTCGATTGATTGCATTGACATCAAAACCTACTCTCTAAAACTTTTGAACGAATATTACTTTGAGAGAAGAGTGAAATCTTACTCTTAAAGAATGAAAATTGAGCCACTCTTTTTCAAGACTAGTTCAATTTTCACTCTTTAGAGGAAGATTTCACTCCAAAGAATTTAGAGAGTATATCCTAGCTCTTTTACTCTTTGATATCGTATCTTATAATTTTATTGTCGCTCTGATCTTTTTAACTACAATCTTTTATGGATACGTATTACATATTAAACAAATAAGAATAGAAAGTTATAAGAAAATATTGAATGTATGAATAATAATTGAATCTTTAATAGAATTGTTAAAATTGTTAACTTTTATCTCATAATAAAAATTGCGTATAATATTGTTACGATAAATAGAGCCTCACAAAGAATGACAGTTGCACAATGTAGACAATTGTTGATGTTTACGCAACTTAAGTTTTCTCCCTTATATCGCACAAAAGAAAATGTTTTATCTGCTTTCAGTCAACATGCAGTTCACTTAGAAGAAATACATCATGCTAAGGCCCGATTTCACAATACATAGTTACCTAAAGATTAAAGGAAACCAAGAAATTCATGAATGAATTTTATTGATGAATCTGTAACCTTTAATCTTTAGGTAACCATATCTATATTGTGAAAACGGTCCTAAGTCATTTTCTTCCGACTTTATATACATGACGTTCTATTTTAAAATTTCCATGAATATTGCATTTAATTTGAACAATTCAAATTATAATTTACTTAACTTTATGACAATTTATTGTGAATAATATAATTTATTGTAAATTTATGCAACATAAATAATTAGAATGAATTCACGACATAAATAGCTCTTTTATCGAAAGCTTTTAGTGGTTCGAAACCGATATTATACCCTTTTTATTTTTTTCAATATGTTCTCTAAATCTAATTTTCATTGTCTCATATAATTATTTTCTAAGAGCGATTCAAAGAAAAACGATCGTAAAAATGCGCTTTGTCGCGAATTTGTCCTTCGCATAGAACGTGACTAGTATCTCAATACTTTCTACGCATATAATCGTATGTATTCGCACGTGCGAATTCACGCGAGAAGGAAAAGATCAGCGTTGCGACGCACGTATGGTATGTATTGCGAGCGATGAGTAAGAAAAGAAGCGAACGCACGAAGAAGAATGCGAATGAGAAACACGCGCGATTCCTAAGTCGATATTATTAATGCTCTTTGTTGATGCGCTTCGATATAACGCGATCGCGCCGCTACTTTTTCGCAGTTACGTAAAACTTACCGTAATCTCTGAGGAAATGATAAGTTTATTCACAAAGAGAAGATTAACTGGACCGTCATATAAATTTCCCGGTTCTCCTTGTCGGCCATATTTCCGTTAACGTTGAAGCGATTTATTATTCGCGCGAAAGTTGCGCGAAAACTGCACTCCGTTGGGAGATATTTAACATTTAACCCATTGTCGTTTGTAGCACAATGAATATTTTTGTATAGAGATTGTGATATATATTTCTGTTGTATTTAAAAGACGCATTCGTTTGCGGAACTGTAATATTCAAATAATTTTCCTGTCGAAAATAATATAGAGGTTTAGATCGAAACGAATAAATTTAGAAAACTTAAAAAAATTACATTGAAAAAAGATTTACCAAGTGTTGAAATAATTTCAATCAAACGTTCGGTTAATATAACCAAAAATAATTTTACTTTTCTAAATATTTAGTTTACTCAACATTTTATATCTATTATCAGACATCTTTCAGTATACAAAATATTAGTTAATTAGCGCTAATTAATTAATGCAATATTATATGTCAATTGATTTATACAGCTGCTATAGAAATAGCTAACAAATATTTCTCGGAAGAATTATTGTAAACATCTTGTCAATTTTTCTGCGATATGATTTCGTTCAAAGATTCGTGAAATCAAGTCATCCATGCCGATAAATCCGTGCAGTAATACCGTCGAATCGAGGCTGATCAGTGAACTAGAAAAATCCGGCAATACCCTAGTAGTGGAAAGGAGGCAAGGTCGCACAGTGGGGTGGATTACTGTGACCTTATTATCTGGGCACAGCTCACATCAAACCAGAGATACTATAAACCGTGACTTGTATTATTAGACATATTGAAGCTCTCCAGAGACAGCATCCGAATCTTTTTTAGCCATAAAAAGTACAGATACGAAAATACATTTAAATCATAAAAGCGGACATAATTTATGAATACATTATACAACATCTATTATCAAAACCAATTTTAGAGAGAAATGCATGTAATCATTTTATAATCAAGTTATATATCAAATTATACATTTAGGATAAATATTAAGATATTTACGCGGACAAATTTTTCTTCATTAGAAATGCGAGATTGAAAAGAAATTCTATGAATATATAAAATTAATATATTTCTGTAAATTTTTTAAAATTGTGTTTAGAATATGTTATTGTTAATGCGTAACAAAGAATCATTCCAGAACAGAAAATCTGTCAGTCATTAGTTTAATTAACTCATGTATATATGTATATTCTCATGTGAAAGGAACGAAACGATATTTATTATAACTAGGGTTGTTAACGTTACCGTTATTAAATAACGTATTACAGTTATCGTTACTTGCAATAAAAAGTAATACGTTACTCGTTACCGATTGTAAAAGTAACGAAAAAAACCGTTACCTTTTTCGTTACTTTTCAAAAAATAATTATATTTATATAAATATAGCAACATAAGAATAAATCGTTTTTTAATTTATAGTTTTGTTTTATTTTATATTTTATTAGCTTTATTTTATTTTTTATTTTATGAGTTCTTTATTTGGTTTTGATACTTTTGATACATATCAATTTACATTAGAAATAGCAGAATATTTTTTAACTTTGAATTGTAATGGATTTATTTCTCTGCATCTTCAATTTTTTTTTAATAACAATTGTTCAAAATGTCCGTCTATTAGGCGAAGATTCGACAAAACAAGCTCACCAATATTAAAAAGCCTTTCTTTTAAATTATATTCATCCCGAATGCATATTTGATGCACCATGTGAACATAGCACACAAAACTTGATGGAAAAGTGCGGAATAGCGCTGATTGGTTGCTTCAATGATGCATTCTCTATTCTACAGTCCTTTTCCGCACGTATGATTTCACCGTAACACTTGTATATCAACGGAATAACGAGAAAAGTAACGTAAAATTTCGTTACTCGATACTGAAAATTGTAACTTAGTTACCGTTACTGTCATTCGCTAGGAAAAGTAACTAGTTACTCATTCGTTATTAAAAAAAGTAACGAAACCAGTAACTTCGTTACTTTTTTATGTAACGTTAACAACCCTGATTATAACTCACATGAATAGAGTGTAATGAATCATATATATAATTCTTTTATATCTTTTTATTATGTAAAGTCTTTCAAGAACAGGTTTTAGAAATTTCTTTCACCTATGATATTTGAATGAGTAATCGGTTCGAATAAAAAATCGGTTGTTTTTTAAGCATGTACATACATATATTTATTTACTTGAGATTTACTTTATCTTAACTGCTATAAGTTAGCGAAGAAAGCCGTTTTTTCTTCATAAATTTGTAATAAAATTCTATAAAATCCGTTGTCTTGATACGAGCGGAGAAAAAAAAAGATCGCATATACTGCGTTGGGCCCCGGTTATGGTCATTGCGCCAATTCAGTCCGACATCCGTCCACGTCATGCCATGCGCTCGCGTGTGGACAGGCACTTCGTTTTCGCGACTAAATACTCCCGTTAGGGCCACGATTTCATGCCGCTTTACGGAGATAAAGAGGTCGTTCATGTCATGTCGAATTGAGCGTTTTGAAACTTGCTCAAGCGCCGAAGAAATAAGAGATGTTAGAATTCAATAGATAATCGAAGGCATTTTACTTGTCGAAGTATGAAGATATATTATTTGTTGCCTTTGTTTATCTATTTTCTCCAATAATACCGACATCGTGGGATATTGGACGTGATGGTATCGTGACGAAAATTTCTGGGATATTCGAATCCACGAAGATTGACGGAGATGAATGATACGAATCATGAATTGTCAAGTTATACGTTTGTATTGTAGGAAGATATAAAATACCCAGTAAGCAAGAAACAATTTGAAACGTTGCTACAACATCGCTGAAACGTCCCAAAATGTTTCTTGCTTACTTGGTAGAATATGAAAGAATGTAAAAAAAGGAAGTTTGTTTGGAAAAATGCCATGATTCCGTCGTTTGAGAATGTAATTCTGCCATTATCGAATAGTAGATATCTCTAACTCGCGAAAGTTCGGACTTTCATAAATTACAAAGTCATTCGACACAGAGCTCAGCATAGCGCGATTCCTGATTATGGTCACGTGAATTTTGATACGTATATTTGATACTTCCGTGCAGTATGTGTTTAATTACATCTAATTATTTCATTAATTAAGCGAAAATTTAATTAGGCGATACGTAACGTAAATGTTAAATCCTTTCCTAATGGCTAAATCATTAAATTATGTTATTTGATCAAAATAATGAAACGTTCTATAAAGCGTGAGCAATAAAAAGTTTTATATGTATTTATTTCACGTGAATATGGATTAAGTAAATAAAGATACATGATATAGACATACAAAAAAAATAACAAAAGATCAATATGTACGGTACATGCGTTACGAATTCGCGCAAAAACGGTCAGTATTGTTGCGCTGCATTATATCGTTTGCCGTTGCTACGAAATTTCCCATTGTGGCAGGACGTGTACATACCGCACCCGCAGAATTAAAGGGTCAAACTGCCAGCGACGTGCGTGTTCAGGAAAGCGCAGTAATGACCGCACGCGGGCGCACAATAGGCATATGGTATGTTTTCGTTCTGCGAAAAGCGCTAATTTGCCTTATTTTATCGACTCGTGCATGCATCGCGCATTGTTCGCGCTCGTCGCGGCGGAGAGGGATAGTGACACGTCACAGGATGCACGTGCGAGGCTGGCAGCGACGACGGTGCCGCTGGAGGTTGCAGTCAAGGCTGTAGAAAGGCACTGCCGGTTGTATCTCGCGAGCTATACCGAGCGGTCGTCGAACCCGAGCGTGTTCGTCGCCGTTTGCGCAAGGTCGTTTTACTTAGGTTCGTCTTGATCGTCGACCAAGTCGACGCGCTTACGGTGAGAGCAATGAATCGAATAGGTGACCGGAGGTGCTACGATATAAATCATACATAGAGAAAATTGTGTAAGCCTTTGACAGTCAATCCTCTTTGATTAATTTAAAATCGACTTTTTTTATGTTCTTCCGTATGTCGACGCATGTTGTCTAATTAAGATCATTAATCATTTGAATAATTAGATTCGTGGATTAACTGATGGTATACCGATATAAAGTGATGACTATTGAGTCTAACATACGTTTTAAAAATACGTCTTAAAAATTAAGCTCTTTATAAAGAACTAAAATGTAAAACTCGCATAAAAAATAAGATAATCTGAGACATTGTTGTAAAGATTTGATTTAATTTACTTTTTAATTTAATAGAGAGATATAATATAATATTAAATATATAGAAATATATAGAAATTAAAGACTGGGAAATTAGCAGTCTCCCTGAATATTTTCGTTAAAGAAAATTGAACTTTTAATTGGTCAAAGAACGTGTTAAATTAAGCATTGCTGCGATAGATGCGGCATAGGCTCTATAAGTGTTATATATGAAAGCAAATGAAGTAAACTCAACATCGAGAGTTATTTCTATGAAATTAAAGTAGTGTGCTAATTCGAGTTTAGCTAGAGTCTTCTATCGGTGAGCAAGAGAAATTACAAAAAAGATAAAGTTACATGGACAATTATTGCGAAGACCAATAAGTTTGCTCATTATTACATTTAATACATCTCAATTGTTAGGTTTATAAAGTTATCTAATGAGGTTTCGGAGACTGGACGAAAGAAAATACGGCAATTATTCTCGCAAGCAACTCGTCGGAATTAGCGATCAATTTACTCTCTGCAACGAAGAATCTTCGAAGATCGCTAATGCGTTACTTGATTGGTGAGCCGTCATTAATTGTTTCTTCTTGTTCCACATTCGACTTTCCCAGCCTCGTAGTCCCGCTCTCTTCAATTGAACTCTTTTTTCAGGTCGTTTCTTTTGCGTCTATCAGAATTGCGTCTTTCATCAAGACATAGTTATTCTTTGATATTGATATTGAAGTCATAAAAAATGTCGACTGATTATAGAATGGAGAGTAGAGTATATAATAATATATATATATATATATATATATTCAATTAACAAGATTGGTGAATCAAAAGAACCGACTTATATATAAAAATAAAAGAGCGGAATAAAAGAATTACATAAAGATCTAATTTAAAATATAAAAAACATAGGAAGAAATATATTTGAGAATTACATAGGAAAGAAATGAATATCATATTTTTGGAAAGAAAAGAGAATACCATATTTCTTTAGAAAGAGAGGAATACCTGAATTATTATTGTAATTATTATTGTAATCATTTAGGTATGTATAATAAAATGAATATATTATTATACATTTTTTAATCATTTTTGGAGAATTTCAAAAAGATAATATCTGCGATTACACACGTAATGGGAAAAAAAGGATAGATAATTTTTGGCTTCCAAACGACAATTCTTGTCTTTTTATAGCAAAATTACACGCTACTTAATTATTTTTCCGCCATTTTGTGCAAGAAAGCACAATGGCGCAGCCGGAAGAAACTTCCTTTCGTGAGGTTTATATAGGCGTTTCCAACCCACGGTGCAATTCTTTATGGTATTCTATCGTCGATCTCGCTCGTCAAGAAAATCTAGTCTACCATAAAAGTGTGAATTTCTTCTCTCAGTATTTCAAGCTGTCTTCAAATAACGAGCGGTTGTGGAAGTGCACGTTAATAATATCGAATATAGACCACAAAAAGGGATAGTTTCTCGTGACGTTAAATTTCCGTTCGTTAATTCAACGATTTCTCCATACTTCTGTTGTTTTATCTCGATCGATCCGGCGGTAAAGCTCAGAGCACGTAATTTCGTTGCCAAGTTTACCTTTATGTAAGCCCTGTTACACGTGGCGATGCGATTTATATTATACAGTTATAGCATTTGTGGCTTAGCATACTTCATAATACTTATATTATTTTATTATCTCTTGACTAATGATTGCATTAATATATTCCGTTGTTGTTCATGAATAGCGCATACATGGATTAATTCCGTTAGATCTCTCACCATTGACTGTCGTCATAATGCTGTTATCGCGCGTTAACTGTACGTGAACGAACCAGTTACTTTGGATGTACTATTGCGCTACTAAACTGACACTATGTACAGTAGCAGTGGAAAATAATTAAGCAAAGAGATCTCAGCCTTCGTTAAGACTACGAGCGTAACTCCTTCATCATTTACTTGCCTCTTCGCTCGTTTTATCTGTTCGCTCATCTCAGCAAGATAATGAACTTAGCGTGTCTAATATGTCTTCCGATAGAATTCGCGATAGAATCATATGCTTGATGCACAGAAAATTTATAGGCTTCCTGGCAGAATCTCGACTAGACAGCCAATCACATTTTGTCCTGACGGTAAATTATCCCGCCGTTTCACGGTCTGTCGTCGTTTTATCCATTAACCGCTCATTACGTAATCACGTCAGGTGGAGCCTTCGCTTATGCCATTAGCGACGCGAGTCGACTGACGCGAACTGGACTGTCGGCAGGCACAGACTCGATTAACTTGCCACTTGGGGAGAGATCAATCGCGGCCTCGAACTTGACATGCGGCATGATTCGCCTCGCGAGTAAACCCAGTGTCGCTGATTTCTCGGCATTTATTGTTTCTCATGAGGGGAAAAAATCCACTCATATTTATCGAAGAGCATTCCAAGACTACCAAGTTTCCCGCGTGTCTTTACACTTATGAATTCTTTAATCAATTTCTCTCGTCAACCGTTTCCTTAACTTTAATACGCCTTTCTAAACGCTCGATATCCTATGAATTTTCGACATCAAGATTTATTTTTAATTTATATATGTTTTAATTGTGTATTTTTAGTATGAAATTTATTTATAAGTATTACATAATTAATTTTTAATTACTGGATCTACATTCTAAATTAATAAAAATGTAGTTGTAGTAGATACTTTTATCATGGTGGTACTTATTATTGTTTTTTGAGTACCACATTTTTATTAATTTGGAATATAAATAGATCCAGTAAATAAAAATAAATTATTTAATTATGTGATATTTATAAATAAATCTCATAACAAAAATACACGATTAAAAACAATACCTAATAAATTAAAAATAAATTTTGTCGAAAATTCACTATTTACTATATTTTATTGAAAAGAATTCTGTACAAGATTTATTAAAGTCTATTAACATTGATAGAAAGTCTAGCAATATTAGAACATCTTGTATAATTTGGACTAAGTTAGCTATGCATCCCGAGTTTAATACGTGATGTAATCTCAAACTTGTAAAGTAATTACGGGACGTGCTTAACCGGATGTACTTTATTTCGTATTAAATCACATCGCATGTTGATTAATGTAATATTGTTGCATCGTTATCGTTACGTGATTATCTTTCAATATATATGTAAAATATGTTCATTAAAAATTAGTCGAAACGAATCTTTTGCTTTCTGAGTTTTGTACGAAGAATTCAGGAAATTATGACGTCGAGATATACGAACGAAATTTATGACAGTGGCACAGAAGATGTTCGTATCTATGATAAGTTATAAAGCAAGCATGCGAATGTGTACACATGTCGTTACCGTCTTCCGTAAATAACGCTGAGTTTTGTTCACGCGAAAATATGAGTGAATCTGTGATTCGTCATCATTAAAATGCATTGTATAGTATATTTTATGTGAAGATTGTAATATTTATAATATTTATGCTATATTTTATCTTCCTGGTGTCTGATGTTCATGAATTAATTACTGTCACATTTGATATATCATTATGGCTGTTTTCTTTTTAGGAGAGAGCCAACTGACATAAATGTCTTTGTTATTTATTAAATGCTAAGAAGGATACAGCTATGTTTGTATCAATCGTGTCTCCTAAAAGGAAAACAGCCAATTCTTAAAAGGAAACATTGTCAATCGCGGCTAACAATTGAGATTATATATTATGATAAAAATTATAGAAGTAAAAATTATCATACACATAAAAATTATTATAAAATAAATAAAAACAATTCTATTTTATAAAATATATATTTTTTATATTTTTAAAGTTTAAACAAAAAAAAATTTTTTGAATAAATTTTAGGAAATCGCGATTTTTTATAAACTAAAGTCATATTTCCGCAAGCATTGTTCAAACTAAGCACGTCAGTAATTATTTTAATATCAATTATTATTTTATTATAAATAATAATGACAGAATCACAAAATAGTCGTCATCGCGTATGTACATACACAGGATGCTATTAATAATAATTTTATTATTCCTCTTTCGTAAAGTGGACATTTAATTTTCGACTCTCCAAACATCGATTTTACGATTTTGAACATGGCATGAAGGCACAAAGCATAGTGGGCGAATCTATTTATAATCAGTGAAGCGAGAATAAGTGGCACTCATTCTTGTTGCTTCAATTGTTATCCCTGCTTTCATTATTCTTCCCCCTCTGATCTCGGTGATCTGAAACATCCGGGTAAATAGGGCAGAGGGCGAGACGAGTCAAAATTCACCCGGCTACATGGATTATCTCGCCAACATCTTTGGAATAAGGTCATGTCGATTGCTACATGTTTCCTATGCCATTCCGCTTAACCATTGCGGTAATCGTGTATATTGCGTGCAAGATAGAGCATCGAATCCCTTTACAACTAAAGGCGGATTGAACGGATCGGAGTCACAGCAGTCGATAAAGATAATTCCTAGCGGTCGTTTTTATTCAGATGACTCATGACTCACGACTTCAGATGACTCACATACATGCCAAATTTCCATAGGTTTATAATTAAGAATTATGACTATCTAACTATATGCGTGACTAGAAATTGCTAACAATTGCGTGACTAAATGTTTAGTATGTTCTCTGGCATCGTATTTGAACTGGAAATATATGGATTGATTAAACGAAATATATATATAATCTAAGTCATATA
Organism: Mycetomoellerius zeteki; assembly: GCF_001594055.1. NCBI lineage: Eukaryota > Metazoa > Arthropoda > Insecta > Hymenoptera > Formicidae > Mycetomoellerius > Mycetomoellerius zeteki. The sequence goes on from NW_017256062.1 coordinate 965,558, forward strand.
TTTATAATAAATGTTAGAATTGTGTTCAAACATTTGTTGTTTTCACGATTCAATTAGAGCTAAGTTAATATTCTGCTGAAATAATTTTTTTTTTAAATTATGTAAAAACTTTAATAAATGTGAATGGAATAAAAATTATCATAATGACTTTCATAATAGCTAAAAATATATGTCGTACATAATTTAGAATCTAAAAAAATTTATTTTCGTGTTTCTATTTCCTTCGGTGATAAAATGTATGATTATTCATGCAATATATACATATATATATATATATTTGATCGTAATCGACAGACGTGAAAAGTTCCAACCGTCGGAAGATGAACTTAAATTTTACATGATAACCGAGGCGCCGTCTTCTCTCGCGTGGTTCTCGTAAACTTTGATCGTTTGGAGTACGAGTGTTATCAACATAAGCCGTGATGTTGTTCGGAAAGTAGACACAATCGTAACGTACTGGAAGATATACTCTTCTGGAAAATATTTCACATCGTTAATAAGAATTTTTATGAACATGAATTTTGATCTCAATTTGCTTATAAAATATACATTCTATTAATAACTGAATTTTTATGATTTTACTTTGTTAAAGACGTCCATATTTCTCTTTCTACGTTAGGAATCAAATCAACATTTAACTGTAATCTTTCGTCTGCAATTAATATCTATATTTACTACACACATACATATTATATTATTCAGCATGCCTGCTAATTATTTGCATTCAATAAAGCTATTACATTATAAATGAAATCGATTTATTCGAGTTTTTGTTATTACAAATAACAATGCAAAACGACAAATTAATTATTTGTGTTATAACGTTTTTTACGTTATTTTTTACGCTGTAAATTTTATATTGTAAATTTATACAATGTGCACAGTAAACAGTTATTTTATCACTCGATACGTATAACTTATGTTGTTTGTATATTGCATCATACGTAACGAAAAAAAAGTGATTTTGCCATCTCATTAACTGTTATCACATTGAGAAGAAAAAGTCCTGCAAAATCGCTGGATTGGCCAGTGATTTTTTAGCGGTCGAAGAATACGTTGTTAATATACGATTTGCCAGGCTTTATACAATTTATCATAGAATTGATGTCAGTTCGCAGAGATTATCGAGACTGTTTTGTTGCGCTGTTTTTGGAATGGTTTTTAGGAGAATTCAGTTGTGAATGATTGAGTTTATCGTCCGATGGTTAATTCGCAGCAAAATAGCTACAATTTTCTTTGTGAATTTGAAAGTGAAATAATTCAGGTTAATTAGTGTTAATTCCAGACTGATTAACGTTAATTAATGTATGATTTTATGAAATTAAGAACAGAAGAGGACTATTTCGAGAATAAGTGTGTTTGCACAAAGTTAAATTAAGGTAGATCCGATCTGAAAATTACTTGGAATTTAATTTCAATGAAAAATTTCAATTAAAAGAACAGAAAGAGTAAATACCATCTCTCAAGAGAACTCGTTCATTAATTGGATATACATTTTAAAAGAATGTACGTAAACGCATGTGAAAGTGCACGTGCGAAAAAATATATTTATATAAATGAGACATTAATGTCAGACGTCAAACGCATTGCATCACTGTCGTTCTTGCAGCAGTTTTGTTATTAAAATTTTAAATTATCTCTATTGTTTCCTGCTAATGGCGCAGTTGGACGTCTATTGTTATTATAAGAGATCATCTTGAGAGTGACGAACTACTGCCGATATACATTATTCTGCGTTGTTTCGAATTTATTCATCACAAATATACTGTGTTAGAACTACGAATCCTAACAGTACAGTACAAGATACAGTACAGGCTACAACGCATTCACGTATGTATCCAACATAAATACATTCGTCGTCGTTGCATAATGAAGACAATGTTGTACCATCATCGACCGTATAAATGCTGTCCCGATATTCGAAACAAATTCCCTTTATCGTCTATTCACGTGACTTTAATTAATCTCTCGCTAAGTTGATTATATTTTCTGTGCCATTTTTCTGGTATATTGGATCTAAATGAAGAGCAAAATTGTTTCTCGTATTTGGCTATTGTTTTACAAATTCATTTAATTGATATATTATGTATAATAATACAGAAAAATTGAATCAATAAATTAAGATTATGAATATTGAGGTGGTGATGTAGAATGGTCTAGTAGAATGATTATTTCATCACTCGGGCGGAACCTGCGCCATTTGTCAGATCCAGCGATCCGCAAAGGGTATTCGCGTTAATTACCGCGCCCCTGTGGAGATATCGAGTCGGTTTTCACGTCGAATTAGTAGCTGTACATGATAGTGGCTGATTGATTCAATTACTCCGTCGTGTAAACGCTACAATTTGCTGGGAATGAACCTTCATATAATTTTGTGCTCTAATCGTTTATTATAGTTGAAAAAGTCTGACGTGTTTATGAGGAAGCTATTCTTCCTTATGCAGTTTTGAGGTATAACTAACAAGTAAACCTACCCAAGTGTTACACTCCGATTTTGATAAGTTTTGAGTATTCTAAGTAAGAGACACATATTTTTTATACGTGCCCACACGGTCGTTAAGGGGGTAAAACACCCTCTTGAAAAATATGTTTTTATATTTCTGAGCTAATACCGTCGAAACGATAAAAGATATTAAAAAAAGTTTCAAATGAAAATTTTATGGTTTTTAATGTATTTTATGACAGTTTACTCATATTTTTCGAAAATGTCTTTTTCGAAATCTCCTATCCCCTCAATTTTTGAAAATTTTAAAATTTGTCTTTTAGCAAAACTTATAGTATATTTAACAAATACAACCATGTACGATAAATTGTATTGCGAAGATGCATTTTTTCAGGAATAAGCTAGATATACATATCTTTACATCACTATTCGCGCGCCTCATGTTTGTTTTTTTTAATGTTTCCTTTTATATGAATATATTCTGAAAAATGCGTCTTCGCAATACAACTTTATCATACATGATTGTATTTGTCGTTAAATATGCTGTAAGTTTAGCTGGGAGTTTGTTTGGATAAGACAAATTAAAAAAATTTTCAAAAATTGAGGGAGTAGGGGGACTTAAAAAAAAGACATTTTCGAAAAATATCAGTGAACTGTCATAAAATACATTGAAAATCATAAGACTTTTTTTTGAGACTTTTTTTATCTCTTTTACCATTTCAAGAGTATTAACTCTGAAATATTAAAAACCAATTTTTTTCGAGAGTATAATAAGCTATTCATCATCATTCATCATTCATTCGATAGCGCAACATCTCAAGACGAAACAGAGCCTATCTCTCATGAGGTATTCGTAACAATAGATTTTTTTCCGGAATTAGGTTATTAGCTTAATATCCAACCTTCAGTCTGGGGGATCCATACATATTAGACTGCCAAGGAAAAATGAAAATATTTTTTTTCCTATTTATATTATATATTATTTTCTTATAATATTTTTTTTTTTTCTCGTCAGTCTATATACAGGGTGTTAGTTAAGTATGTTGCCATACTCAACAGAGTGATTCTTTGATTTATTTCAAGTAAAAAAGTCCATATAAACACATGTCCTAAACGGCTTAGTTTCCGAAATAAAAAAATTTACACGTGTAGTAATAATCTGTTTATTTGAAAGAAATACAGCTTGAACTAGTCAAAAACTAATCAAAAACAGAAAAACAAAAACAGGCTTCAGTTCTTCTGATGAAATAAAACAATTAGATGAATTGTTGCAAATGTCCACCTTGCGATTTTGATGAACCGAAACAATTTGGCCCGAAAACGTATGTACAAGCTATCTGACCCGCAGCAACATCAGAACTGAAGTCTATTTTTAATTTTGTGACTTTGACTTTGACTTTGTCACTTTGTTTACGGTTGTGCGAATAGTAACTCACGTGAAGCAAGGCATATTTATGCAGGAAGATATCTCCAACGCAATTTACCGTTTCGTCAAACATTTGCGAACATTCACCTGTATTTCGGAAACTAAGCCGTTTAGGACACATGTTTATATGGGCTTTTTTACTTGAAATAAACCAAAGAATTGCTCTGTTGAGTATGGCAACATACTTAACGAACACCCTATATATATATATATATCCACTGATATATGGAACCTACAGTTTAACGTCGAATCCGAACGGCGCTGGTTATCAAAGATCTCTTAATCACCAGATGGAGTTATTTTTGGCTCCTTAAACGAGAAAAATCGTGTATATGGGTGCAGGTGGGATTGAATCCGGATCTACAGATCGCGAGTCAATCACACCAAGCGGCAAGCCACTCGACGCCTATAATAACATATAAGAGTAATAATATAAGAGATATAATATATAAGAATAACGTACGGACATTGTATAAAGAATACGTATCTCTTACTTTGACCTAGATTACAACATACTCAAAGCTTATCAAAATCGGAGTAACGCTTGGATAGGTTTACTTGTAAGATGTCTGAGTTTGACTTTCAAGAGAAGAATGATGCGTGAGATGTTTAGAGAGTGCGAGATCTATCATATGAGATCTACTTTATGTCATATCTAAAGACATATCTAAGACGAAGTTTTCACATTCTTATTTAAAATATTTTAAATGATAAAAAAATCTCAAGTGATAATCTTTTAAGTATAAGGATTTTTTTATAATGTATAAAATTATAAAATCATTAACTTAAATAAAAAATTATGTTTTTTAATTGCAATTACACTCTTATGTAGATTTTAATAACTAGAATTATTTATTAAAATTGTATTTATTAGGTATATTTTAATTGTTACATTAATGAAAATTAATAATTACAATATATACTTAAGCATTTATTACGAAACAACAAGCAAGTGGCTCAGTGGTCTAGGGGTATGATTCTCGCTTTGGGTGCGAGAGGTCCCGGGTTCAAATCCCGGCTGAGCCCAATTTTTTTTAGTTTTTTTAAATACACTTTTTAATAAATTAAGAGATTAGATATAATTTTATGAAAAATTGAATATAAATTTTTAGAAAGAAATGATTTTTTTAAATTTACTATAATCGTACAATGAATAACATTTGATTGTGAGACAGTGATTAAAGAGACAATGATATTCTCCTCTTTTTTACTTTGAATGCAAAAGTCCATATTCAAATTCCAGCAGAGACCAATTTTTATTTTTTTCTTCTTTATATAGTATTATCGATTATATAATATAAATCATTATTCGTAATAAATGTATTGTATGAATGATACTAATCGTTATCATTAATTCTCTAATTACACAGTTGGCACAAATGGGTTTACATTTAAAATTTTACAAAGAATGTCCGAACCTCGTTTAGTGAGTGATCACTCATCCGCGCAATTTTTGCCAGGGGGAGCCTTTATTACAGCTGTCGTAATTAGTCTCGCTTGTTATTGCAGGACCGGCAGCATGGCAGCCGAAGAGGGAATGCTGGGTGGTGGCCTGGGCGCGAAATTGAAATGCCCGACTCCCATATCGCGATTGAGGGTGGAGAAGATCGAGGGCGGCCTGATGGTGGCCGGCGTGGTAATAGCGGCGAATTGCCAGATTGCCCTTCCAGCGTTTGGCACTCTTTTCATGCTCGTCGGCGCTGTACTCACTGGTTCGTATACATATCTATCTCTTTTGTTTATATTTACGTCTACATTGTTTAGTCAAAGTAATATGCATTATAAATATACAAACGTAGAAAAGCCTCTTACACTCATTTTACGAAATAAATAAAATTTGATATGAAATGCGGACGATTAAAAATGCAACACAAATGTCATAAATTCATCAGAAAATGTCACAAACAAATATGACAAACAGATTATAAATATTATTTATTTTTCTTCTAAATATTCTTGTCAGATTTTCTCTACAAGGATTTTAACTGCGTTGCATAATTTTACGGTTACAATTAGAAGCGCGCTTGTATAAATTATGATATTGCAAAAACATACAGTGTATTGAACAATAGTTCCATCGGCGACTCTTGAATATTCACCGATTCTTTAATTTTTCTTTTTTTTCCCGTTATCTCGTAACACGTTATTTGCATTCGCATTTGCATCTCATGATTGACCTGCAAAATTCGCGATGGCGCTATTCTGACAGTTACGGCTGAGAATTAATGTAGTTTTGGCTGCACAGAATGAACATCATCGATGAAGAAATATCTCAGTTTATTTAAATTTATGATTTCGATAATACATAATTTTTCGCAATGTCAGTTGGCGCTGCGCACAGACGATCTATCATTTTTAGATTTTTAGTTCGGAAGTATCAAATAAATCATATTTATCATTTCAGACTTTTTACTTTTAATTTATGTTACATTTGTTGGATCGTTCGTATATCTATGGAGATATGGAGCATGCGTCACGGCATGATTTAACGGATGAGAATAATTTCAAGCTTTCCATTTCGGAGAAAGTATAGGCTCCGTAATCGCATATGGGTCGCTTAGAAAAGAGAATCAATGTTTACTTTGTTATGAGATATCATAATTATTTGTTATCGTTTATCGAAAAAGCCATATTTTTTATTTGTAATATCTATATAAAGAAATTGCCTGTTAATTCGTGGACAGACTAAGTAAAGAATTGGTCAGAAATTATTATTTATATATATTTTCATCTTTCAATATTATTTATATACAGAAGTTATAGCTTTATCTTTGTAGTAGAGGATAAGTTAATATTTGCGATTATATACATATACAGGATGTTCCATAAAGACCATAATAACGCTTAAGAATAGATTCCTGAGAGTATTTTGAAAATCTTAATACCATAATATGGAGATTGTAATAGTTTTTGAATTATAAGTATTTAAAGTTAGCGAATTATACCGCTTAAAGTTCGCAGATGTATCTACAATACAACGCAAAATGCCAACTATACCTGAACGTGTAAACTTTAGGCGATATATAATTCACTAACTTTAAATGTATAATTTCAAAACTATAGGTATTATAGCCTAATCGATATCTTGGTATTAGAATTTTCGTCTCAAAATGGTCTGAGGAATCTACTCTTAAAAGTAATAGTTATGAACATCCTGTATATATGAAAAATACATTTTTTGCACTAATTTTATATTGGATATTGAAATATTTTTTAGATTAAATAATTTTGCAAACAAAAATAAAAATCTTCTCGTTTTAGAATTCTAAAAATATTTTATTCATTTATGATAATAACGAATGAATAAGTAGAATTGAAATTAAATATATATGGAATAGAGATATATTTTGAACAATGAAATGCATATATTCCGTCAACATGTTGTCGACGCTGGATGTAACGAAGAGATATCTCTCTCAGTACTCGTCGTTACATACTAATCGGACTGAAGCCTCTACTGATATTCTATAAGCGGATTAATTACATAGAGAAGGAAGCCGTATTCAGTCGGCTGAAGCAGTAGTAGAGTCGTACAAGCTATGCACAAATATCTGAAATTTGGTGAGCAGCATGCAATGCATTTTAAGTCGTCTAATAAATTACATTACAACTGAATTCGCTCTAATTTTATTGTGCTCGTGAATATTAATACCACTGTCAATATTAATAACATTTCCTCGGTGAAAAAATTTTGAATGACTTTCACAAATATATTTTAATATTAATCAAGTGATATCAATTTTATATATTACATTAATCTTATTAAATAAAGCATTCGAGAATGTTATTCAGAGATGCGTGAGTTTGCCGATTGATTTTAGATTTAACGAAGTTTGAAAAGTGAATTTAATATTAATTAATATTAATATTAATACGTGGAAAACTTTCGAGATTTATTCGAAGATGAGAGACTAGTTACTTATTCTTTCTCATTGAATTAATTTGCGAAACGCTATAGTTCGTTCGTTGGGGCGCTGACCCCGGAGATAGATACAGCTTTCTTATCGCGAGGAAGAAGAGGAAGAAAAAGAAAAAGAAAAGTGGAAGAGGGCCCAGACTGTTCACCAAGCAACAGCTGGCCCGTCACATCTCCCGCCGTCACTTCTCGGCCACGTTTCTTCACATACGAGGTGCCGAGAGTTGTTAGTTGTTACCAACCGATTTATCAGAACCGGTCTGTCCTCCTCTTTTATCTTCCTTTTTTCCTGCCGCACCAAGACCGGTCCAATAGCCCATTTCCCTTTCGTTCTTTCTATTCTTTTCTCTTCCTCTTGAACAGTCTAGATATTCTAGATCGTTCTGTCCGGTTGCTCGTAATGTCTTTGTTACGTTTATCACGCCGCCGAGTCAAGTCCTCTTTGATAGAGTCAAGTGGAACGAGGATTTTATTTTTTATTACTGACTAAAACGAGACTAGTAGATATATTATTTTGAATGTACAATTCTGAATTTTGTAAATGTAGCGGATTACTACTTACATTTTCTTAACATTTTTAAGTTATTATATTTAGTTTATTTGGGATTAATAAGTTTTATATTTTTCATAGTTTTATATTTTTATATTTTATTTTTTACAGTTTTCTATCTTCTGTATGTTTTAATACTATATTTTATACCTATATCACTTTTATTTTTACGTTTTGAAATGTTACAATCTCATGTTACCACAAACGTTATTTCAGAGTAAAAACTTTTGTTATACTAACAGTAATATACTAAATATTGAAAAAAATAAATTTTATATATGAGAGCATAGTATTCGTATTTATAAAATTTAATATTAAAATATTTGAAATTTATTAATATTGCTACAGTGTAGCAATATTCATTATTTAAAATATTTTTCATTATAAAAAATTGAAATTGAGTATCGTATTTTTTGATACTGAAAATTAAATTTTTAATTAACTATTATAAATGCAAATTTAGAGTCAGAATAATTCAAAGAACTCATATTCTAAATGTGCATAAGATGAAAAAGTAAAGTATATAGATAAACATGTATTTAATGCTGCATTATTTTATTTATCTGTTTATTTTAATCACGTTACTGAATTTTAGTTGTTTGCTTATTTTATTTTACGAAATAAGACAAATGCAGAGGGAAGTTTGTCAGATCTGCGCATGCTAACCGTCTATAGCATTTCACTAGCGCAGCGTTATCGATTAAAATATATTCGAAGGCGAGCTCTCCATGGCGAACATATTTATGTTCATGATTTCCGCTACTTTGCAGACGCACATTTTCTCTCCAAATATTCCGTAACATTCTCGCTTCGCAATTGGCGAGAATAAGACAGTCGTTATTATAAATAACGACTGCGCAGATAGTTCCTTCTTTAAGTATATACCTAAAACTTCTCGTTAGAAAAGTTTTCTCATTCGCGTCGTAGTCAAATGTTGGGAACTCGGACCAGTTCAAATCAACGCGATTATAGTTCTTCAAAAAAAAGCGCGAAGCGACTTTACGATATTGTACAAGAAACACACGAAGAGAACATAAAGTCTTGGTTCCAATTTGAATTCAACGTTTCCGCTAAAGGCGAGCACAATGAGATCATATTTAAACAACTCTTTTAATTAAGTACTCTCACAATTAAGAGTTATCACTTCTAAACAGCTCATTCAGTACTTCAAGAATAAAAATAGATTATACTTTATTGTATTAAAGTATTATATAATCTATTAAATTAAATTAATAGAATATTAAATTGATAGAATTAATGTAGATGTGAGAATTTATTAAATTAATAGATTATATTTTATTGTATTAAAGTAATATAATCTAATATTAAATTAAATTAATAGAATATTAAATTAATTGAATGTAGATGTGAGAATTTATTTTATTTTTTTGTAAGATATTTTTTCTTTTATCTGGTCGAAAAATGAAGATGATGGAAAATACGAGAAACTATTAAGGAGACAGTAATTTGATCAACTTAATAAACGTTATTTAATGAACTTCCACGATTAATTTTCGATTCGACCGTTTCTCCGTTACAGCTGCTTCTTATCGTGGCCCCGGCGAAGACGAAGACAAGAACTCGTACGCCGCACGAATTGCCTTTACCGGCAATTCTCGTATCTTGGGGCCGATCTGCATAGTTGTGGGCGCCCTTATGCTCGCGCTTGGCGTGCTACTCTGCATGCTCACGAGACGGGCGAGGCGGAGAGAGCGCAGGGTGGGCTTCCATTGTCCACTTCACGGGGATTTCTACCCTCTGAGTCCAGTCCAAAGTATCAAAATGCTTGGTGAGTTGAATCCAATATTATTCATTCGATAAAATAAATCTTATGTATAAGATAAGTGTTTTTTGAATTGAAATAAAAGAAAAATCTGTGATTATATATTGTAATTTTAGTCTATCATTAATCAATTAATCCACATTTATTCAGAGAAAATTAATTCTAAATTAGTCCAAGCGATTATTCTGTTGAATTAATCGGCTCCCTTTGAATCATTTTTTTCAACTATAAAATTAGTTTCTAAATTAATTTTAATTTAAAATTAATTTTTAATATAATTTTTAATTTATATCTTTATATACTGTATTATTATTTTATTGTGTCTACTGTATCTATTAAAATTTTCTATTGTTTGCTTTAATGTAATTTTTACAATAGCTTTATATTTGTATTTAAAATTCAATCTTTTGAAGAATTTCACAATAAAAAAAAGCTTTTTCATTGTTTGCTTTATCATTATCGCAAATACATTGACACGCTTCTGAAAACGAAATAAGCTATTCCGTGTAAATACTGTCGCGTGAGCATCGAAACTCATGTTTTCTGTTGCAATATCTCGTGATCATTTGTCGCGTGCAATCATCCCTTTGTGATCCGCACGGCAATAAACGCGTCGGCAATTTCAATGATACCTTTTCAAAGGGCAGAATTGCCGCTAAAATGCTTCCCGAGAAAAAATCTCGATACAGCTTTCCAACATCGCCAGTCATTATTGTCGTGTCACGCGATGCCATTATGCTTTTTATAGATGTTTTGTCAAAATTACAGCAAAATGATCCATTTTTTTACGAAAGATACGCATCCCCAGGTTAAATTACACATCTACAACAAACAATATTAGAATGTGCATCGTTGGAAGATAATTGATTGTCATTTGTCTTATTCAACTTTATTTTTACTCTATTTTTGATGATTATTAATCATCTGACTTGATCTTAAAATTTAGATCTAAAATCTCCGTAAATTTTCTAGTTATGTATAAGTGGTACATCAATTGTATTAACTACTTAATAACTCATTTAGCTGATTTTATCTTAAAACAACAAATTTATAGGCACTTCGCTATTTTACGACTTCGCCCTAGGAAATCTATCGGCGTACGTTATTTTATCGTTGCGAACGTGCCAGTTCGTGCCAATTGCTTCAAATTCAGGACGAGGCTGGATCAGGCAGGGCGAGGAGTAGGGTAGCTAACTGGATTGTCGGAATTCAGGCTAATACGGCTCTATCAGATTATTGCGTGGGTCGATCGCGCGCATCGCGAATGTTACAAGTTTCCGCATTCGACTGCCGAGAGATCGAAAAATCGCATCGAATCGTCTAAAAGAAAATCTTTAACAATGGAAATAATCCTATTACTTCCGGGCCTTAGACTTGGGAGAACCGCGAGAGGCGAGAGTAACGTGAGTTATCGATTGCTCGCTTGACTCTGAGAGACAGACGAGACAAAATTTGGAAATATCAAGATCACTGTCAAATAACTTTTAACGGTTGTAAATATCGAATGCTTATACAAGTTATATTTTACGATCAATGAATGTTGCGAATTCGGAGGCTTAAATTTTTCATGTCTCGGAAGCAGCGTGGCGTCAAAAATTCAGGAAGCTCCGGAAATTTAGAGCTCCCGCTAGTCGCATCTTGACAGGAGACGCGAACTTTTGAGAGAATTGTTACTGCAACGCTTGTATGTGACAGTTGCTGCTGTTGATATATAGAAACTTGACGATGCAACGATAATAAAAATTGCAAGACCTGCAGTCTCTTCTACTAGATGGCACGAAGCAACTAATGTTTTGTACACAATAAATGGAAGTGTTGCTAAAATATCTGAAAATTTAGCTAGATACAGATCTGAAAGTAATTTGGTTGGATCATTAAAATAACTGTTAAAATAATTATGTAGTCCCTCAAACTGGTTGCTCGAATGTCAAAACTTTTTACAGTATTGCTTATCATAGTCATCATGCTCGAGTTTCCTACGTAATTATTTTAATGGTCCAAAATTATTTTCAGATTTGTATCTAACTAAATTGTAAATACTTTAGCAAAATTGTTTTTTTCATGTACAAACTATAAATAGAATATTGCTACGTATTTCTATTTAAAAAGAGTCTTTTTAGGCATACCGTGCATTGCTTATACTACTTACATTTATGTACTACTTAATTTCTTGTCTATCTTATACTTATCTGTTCATATTATATCTGCTTTTTATATATATCTTTTTTACTTGTGTTTTACTTGTTCTTCAATTTCTTGTTCATCTTATGTTTTATCTTTTTTATATTTATATGATATCTATTTTATATATCAAAGTTGAACTTACGAGCAGCAATATTATTGCCACACTTTTAGAGTTTCATTTAACGCTACATTTATTCTCATGTATGTCTTCAATTTCAGACATTGGTAATCTATATTTCTTCATGCTTCAATAAAGTTATTATTATTATTCTGAAAAAATAATGAGTGCAAAATTTTAGATGAGTATTTATTTAAATGGTTAAAATCATTACAATATTGTATATAAATATGTTGGTAACAGATTTTATTTCTATAAAATAAACGTGAATTTTAATAACAAGGATTTCAACAACGAATGAACATATCATATATTAACGACGTGAGAAAATGTAATTTTGATTTGATTAATTCTTGTTTCCATCAATCTCCTCACATACGTACATATGTTCTTACTTTAGCTTCAAGGTGGTTTTCCCATTCGTTTTTACACGACGATTTATTCGGGTCGCAAAGCTTGGAACTCGACTGATTGCCCAGTTGCAATTTCTTTCGCGGCGTAGCACGCAATAAAATCTTATTAGAGCCGAAGGTCGTTTTTGCGTACCCCCTTGTGCGAAACATTCCGTCGTAACGTTACTCATACTATAGCTTGCTACAATTTTTAAGCTTCGCCGATTTGCGAAACCTAAGAAGTACCTAAGCTTGTACAAAATAAGTCAATAGCTTGTTTTGCAGAGTAATGTAAAATAATCTTTATTCTATACGCCGTTTAACATGCTAAAATATGAACGACGAATAATGCAAAAACGACAATTGTCTGGTTTTTTATTGTCTTTTTTTTCGTGTTTTGCAAGTCTTTAAATGAGAGAAATATTGTTAGTCGCACACATCCTTTTAAGTAATGATTATTTTTTACGAAGAATATTTTCTTGATAATAATCTTAAAATACTTATTACAAATTTTAGAAAAATGATTATTATACATTCAAAACAAGAATTTAATTTATTTCGAAGGATATTATAAAATTGATCGAGGAAGCGACTTTATATAAGCAAATCGAATTTGTTTTAATTTAATAATCTTGATTGAAATATTAAACTCATTAGGAGTCTAAACATATTTTGAATAAATTTGATGCTTGTGATGAACTTGTGATAGATTTATGAATCTTTGAAACAAATAATTGTTATTACAGTATGTATTTATCTGTGTATATATAACATATCAATGATACATCACAAACGTAGAGCGGAGAACGTTAGAATTCTGCTAATTGAATATGCACACTCGAATGCAGAGGGAAACGCGATTCTGCTGCTGATGATATTCTAGATTTTAGAAAATGCGTCGGCGTTCGCGGGTGAGGAGACTGATTACATTAAGGAAATAAAGTTGTCGTTGAGATTACAGACCTCGACCTTCACGCGATTTACGCAGCGTGCGTTCGTATAATTTTTTCAGTGATTATGTTTTTTATTACGAGATTTATTTATTTTTTTCTTTCATGAAAGATGCCATTCACTTGATTTCAACATTTCCAGTTTTGCTATACTTCAGAAATTTTAGATTTTCTACGAAGAACTCTCCAAGTCTTTTTCTTCTCTCCAATCTTTTTCTTTTCTTAATCTGAACGCGCACGTAATTGCTTAGTTACGTGAAAGAGATAATTGCGTCTATGCATCAGGTAAAGATGCATTTGCAGAAAAATTCTAGCGGTAATAGCGTCACATATAGAAGGGAAAGTTTAAAGAAGGATTGATTTAATGCTGCTAAAGGTCGATCCCGATCGTTTCTCGTCACGCAGAAACCCCGAGAAAGAAAGCTCTTTGCATCCAGGGTCGCAGCGTACGCAGTGCGACGCGCGTGCATCACTTTCAGTTCCGCCCATTTAATTTCAGCCCGAGTGGATCGCTACTTTTTCTCCCTCTTTGTGCGTTCTTCGATTCAAACGCGTTCCTTTTCATGCGTCTCGCATTCTCAGCACATCCGGAGCGTTGCGCTATATACCTCAGACATCTTATTGCGTACACCAAAGGAGCTTAGTATATTCTATCAAGGACGGGTTCTCGTCTCCTATTTTCATCCTGGCTCGGATATACCCTTTGTGCAGTTTTCGCGAGACTGAAAGTTTTCCAGAAATCTCATACCGGTGATGATATTTTCGCTTGAATATACTTCAAGCAGATGTAGACATTTCGAAATAATCTTCTATGTAGTGTTGAGAAAATATAACTTTCATAGCTATAAAAAGAGAATTAATTATGATAAATGTTGATAGAATATTTTAAAATTATTTGATATTTTTGATATTCTTATTTGAATATTTGAATGGATATTGAATTATTTAATGAGAATTAACGATTGTAAGCTTGTTATCGTATTTGATTGAAAACAGGTAGAAAAAACAGAACAAGAAGATAATATTAGTAGAAATATTAAGAAAACGGCAAATATAAGAATAAAAACGTTGTAAGTAATGCGCGAATAAAATACAACACAATTAATTAATTGTAAGTACATACATAAATATTTTTATATATAACGTTTCAACTCTTTTTGGAATCATTCTCAGCTTACAATTGGTAATTCAAGCTGAAGTGTTATTCACATTGTCAATGTGAATAACTCAGACGCGGAAGATTCTTGTTAAGGGAATGTCTCGAGGAATCGAGACTGTCGAAAAAACATATGACTCCATGGTTTGAATAACGTTAGAGAACATATGTTCTATTCCAAGGCAACATTTAAAACGATATTTCGGTTCGTGATGTACAATATAGCATTGGTCACAAAGAAATATATATAAATAATTAACAAGGATTAAATAGTTAAACGTGGTTAAAATTAAGATATTTCTTTCGTACCTACTATAACACGTTCGATTTAAATAAGTAATGTCAACGGAAACAAAATACCTAATATTTTTATTAAAGGCTTATAAAAACATTTATGCTTAAAAATTAAATTTGCGAGAAAAGATGACAATTATTTATAAATTGTTTAAAGAAACTACTTAGATTGTACATGATAACTTTGAAAAAGTAACTATCTATTTTCTGACAATTTTTTCAATAGTTATGATTTATGATGAACTATTTTCTTTACCAATCTTATGCTGACTGACGTTTTCAAATGTGAATTATATGGTAGTACTTGTTAAACAAGCGTGCTTTATATGAAAAATAACAGATACTATTTTTAGAAACATCATCGTAATCTCAAGCAAGACGAGTATTCGTCGTGCGAAAACAATTCTCGTTCTTCACGGTGGCGTACAGTAATGACAACTGTCACCAAAGCTTTATGACGAGACGACGAAATTACGTCTGGCTCCGCGAAGCGTGGCTAAACACAGCTTGTCTTGCGGAAGAGGCCATACAAAAAATGCGGGCAAGAGTCTTACTTGGGGATGAGCAATCAGAGCAATGGCATGGAAAGCGTGACCGACGACGTGCTTTTAAAATTTCCGTCTGTGAGTAATACTAATCTGAACGCAACCAGAAATCGAAAAAGAAAATAATGGAACAAATGTGCACTCGATGATTATGTCACACGAATCTAAGCGAAGAGCAAGTTTTAAAAGAGACAATGCTTTCTTGTCGATACTTGTTTATGAACATAGGAGATCTCTATTGAAAAAATTTCGCTGAAATTATTTCACATTTTGGAACATTTCAGCGAAATTGTTAAAAATTTGTTGAAATTACATTTACTGAAAAAATGAATTTTTCAGTTAACATACTGAAAAAACATACTGAAACTGAACTGAAATTATCCTGAAATTTCTCTGAAATGTTTGCTGAAATTTTTTCTGAAATTTTGCTAAAAATGAATTTTTCAGCTAAAAATCGCTGAAATTAAACTGAAATTTTTCTGAAATGCTGAAATTTTGCCGAAAAGTGTTCCAAAACGTGGAATAATTTCAGCAAAATTTTTCCACCAAGAATACCATGAAAATGTATTGAATTTTTATTTCACTATTAGAATCCTAATTGAATTATATTTTAACAATGAATATCGGAGAATAATAATAATTGTTACTGAGATCTTTTATGAATATTTGAGGCCTTCATATTTTAAATAAAAAAAATCGGCTCCATATTGCTCCAAAATATTTTTTGAATTTAAGGTCGGAGAGGTTCTGGTATACTGTATTTTTTATAGATTGTTTGCAAGTTTGCTATCTTCTGCGCTAACTCGAAGTTTTCATGCTTCGACAAATTCATCTCGTCGTTGTCGGAAACTCTCCGTAAATTTGATCTTCGCGTAGCGCAAGCGGAGTATGACTCGGAGATAAGTTTGTACGCAATTTTCTTGCGAGCGCATCACCGACGATGCGTGAAGCCCTGCCTCAAGAGGCAGAAGGAAAGGAAGAGTCTACATATATTATATTGCGTATATAGCGATCTCTCCTTGCCATCATTGGAAACGAAGCGGAAAACTGGCGCTCATCCGTCGTCGCCGAATCGACTTCGCTGAGTGAAAAGACCGATTGCGTATCGATCTAAATGTAAATTCGCTGTGGCAGTAGAGGATCGTCTTCGAGAAGCGTAGCCTTGGTGCATCGTCGTGGCACGAATGCAAATCGCATAATCGCGACGCGTAGACGTCGATGCGGGGCGGGAAAACGAAGTGATCACAAGGTGAAATTTAATCGACATCCACAGGTCGTTTTTGTGACGTAATTGAGTGCATTTTTTTTATGTGGCAGAATTCATTTGTGCGATACTCCTGCAAAAAATCGAAGCAAGAAATCGGTATACAGTTTCTTATAAATGTAACATATTCTATATGGATTAAATTTTTCTAAAATATCTAAGATTATTAATATGATACTAGTTAGAAAGTTCTTTGAATTAAAAACTTTTATACATTTAAATTTGTATTGTGTTAAACATACACGAATAAACCCGGGATACTCAAACGTAAAAGGACGGAAAAAATGAAAAAATTATGTATATACAGGGTGTCCGACGTAACTGTGATCATGATTTTTCCGGCATTTCCGATGATCTGACAAAAATTATTTTGGATAAAAGTTAGCGCGAGCTGGCGAGTTACGGGAGACCGAGATTATTATATCTCAATAAGGGTAGATTTAACCAGAAAATTCTGAATTAAATATTGGTTATTTTCAATTAAAATTTTACTAGATTTAATCAGAAACCTAATAGATATAACCAGAGTTATTCTGGATCGTTCGTTTCCCATCAGAATTCCAGTTAATTAAAACATTTTTTTCCGTGCAGAATTATAAAACTTACACTGTTAAATCTATAGTGTTAAATTTAACCTAATGTGAGTCGCCACTGCTCCTACTAAATATATCGTTATTTTTTATCAAAACGATAGTTATATGTATGACACTGTATAGTTAAATATAACCATTGTTTTAGTATAAAATAACTATATGATTGAGTAGGAGCAGTGGCGACTCACGTTAGGTTAAATTTGACACTATAGATTTAACAGTGTATGTCACATTCGTAATCAATCTGCAAAATTTTTCGCAAAAACAACTTTCATCATAGATGACGCTTTCGGGAAGAATATAGATTATTCTCTTTGATTTAGAAATCAACATCCTGTTTTTAAAATAAAATTTGCGTAACGATATATTCCGAATTTAATTCTATCGTAGATATTGATTTGTGTCGCACTCTCCATATCATATTTATATATTTTGTGAAACGCAAACGGCTAAATAAAGATGTCAATAAAAGATACAGTGCGATCTTCGAAATAAATGAGACTGCATTAGGCGATGTAGTAATGGTAAAGAAGCTATCAACACTGGTTGCTGCCAACCGGGGTTAGCGACGGTGGGCGTCGCTGAACGTCGTCGATGGTGGTTTAGCAACAGCATTAGCGAGCTAGTTTGTACAGGACAGAGTAAAATGGGTCGCGCAGGGTCCATGACATCTGCTGCCCTCGATTCTGCTCCTCTTCCTCCTCCTCGTACGTCCGTATCTCGTCCTTCCTCTCGTTCCTGAATGTGGGTCTTCTCCGTTTTACCCCTTTCTGCTCCGCCCCTCTTAACAAATACTCTACGGCAACGTCGGATAATGTCGTTACCACACTTCGCCCTCCGCCTAATCGCATTTCGTATTTTACCGGCATTCATGAACGTCACTGAAGATAAACGCGACGGTTATTATTATCGAGGAAGGTCTCTGATGGCAAGCTCGCTCTCTTAGATCTTTGCAAGGGTATTCCGCTCATAAAATGATTTGCGATTTCATTAGCTCTTAGTTACTCGTATTCTATTTCTGATTTAACTTATTGTTATACTATGTATGCATCAGTCGTTTAACGAAACACAAATCTAGAAATTAAATTTGTGATATTTCGAAAATAGAGATGTTCGTGTTAATTTGACTGCTGTTCTCGTAAATAGAAGTCAAATTAAATTTGTTTTAACAAGATCTTAATAAGTATATATATCATGCAAATAAATAATCTTGAGCTATATGTATATAAGGCTATCGTGAGATGAATCGCTAATATTAAGTCAAGTATAGACATAGAAGAGCTAATTATAGAGATCAAAAGCTTTTGGAATATAATTGACTTCTTTTAAGCTGTAATTAACCCTTCTGTTCCTATATTGCGATCATAAATCTCATCTTAATCGCATTGTAACCTTTTCAATTTGCTTTATTCAATATTAATTACAGAGACGTTATGCTGTGGATTGCTTATTTGCATTCACGAAACGAACGACGAATGTAATAAACTCACGCTAGCCATTAATTTTTTTGGTAAATAAAATTGTTCGACGGAAAAATATACGAACTTTATATAAACGTGCATTAATGTACTACATACTAACAAGGAATAATGAAAAAGAATTGAAAGAAGCTGTTTGTCCTCAAGATGATACGGCGTGCACGAATTGTTTCGTAATCATTTGGCGCGTGGAAAAATGTCATTCTGTTGTTCCAATATTTAAAATACAATGCAGGTGCGGAGCACGAACGACGGATGGACGGTGTTCCACAGTTTACAATTAGACGACAGATGTTGCAGCCGTGTTTTCAGGGCCGCATGTATAAACGTTGCTTCCGTCGATACAGTTTGTTTCTCCTATATCTATCTGCGTACCCGCAACACCCACCTATATGACTTACTACGACTTTCTCCAGTTCTTCAAGTATTGAAAGGTTTTCCGTGGGCGAGTAGACGATGGACGTGCGAGAGAGAGAGAGAGAGAGAGAGAGAGAGAGAGAGAGAGAGAGAGAAAACAGTAATATGACGACAAAATGCTTAAGTGCGAAGAGAACTGTCTCGTATGAGTATAGCCGTCAGAGACATAGGTTTCCTGGTCAGTTATATAATTTATATTGGACGTCACTCTTTTCACTTACGACATTTTTCGTATAGAATATGGAGGCGGTATCTTCTCGGCAAAAATTTGCTTCCGGATTGTAGAGAATTGGAAACCTTTTCCAGAAAAGAGCTGAGCTTAGAAGCTAAAGATAATAAAGAAATTTTCTTCTTTCAGCTAAAGTTTAGATAAATTTTTGTTTGATAAATTTTTTTCAATATGTATTTATAGATAAAAATAAGGTAAAATAAAATGAATTTGTTCGGTGTAATAGACTAATAATGAGTTTAAAAGTTTTTCAGAACTGTAAAGTTCTGTAAAAGCGAAGCTTTGTTAAATTGAATAAACTAGACTAATTAGACACATACGTGAAAATGTAACTTTAACGTTCATTATTCATTATGATTTTATTTTATATTTTAAATGACTTTTTGCAATTACATTTCATTAATTAAGCTACTCTGACATTCTGTTAATTACAATATTAATTGTAGCGTTGTATTGTAATTAAATTGCCGCACACAATATATGTATATGGTAGATATTCTGCATTATTATATTACTCCAAAAAGATAATATCTATGTCAGATTACACTATGCTACCTGCATGATAAGGCTCTATTGTAATAAATGATAAACCATAATACATCAGTGAATTTTAACCATAAATAAAGATCGGATAATCCGCATATGAGGAAGCTTAAAAAAAGCTCTTTTAATACAATTATGATAACATAATAAGAAAATAACTGTTTTCAAGTAATTGTAACATTTAGAGTAATTAAAAATTTATTTACAGATTGTATTAGGTTAAGATCTCTACAATAGTTATTTATTGAGCATCAAAATTTAATTTGTAATATTATTTCAGTAGTTTAGCTGCGTTTGTAAAGTCCGGAAAAATTCGACGCGTAGTGAATATAACTACAATTATATGCAAGTACATATATAGTATATATATAATATAATTCAAAATTTAAATTTTATTTAAAAGAAGCAATTAAAGATCTAGCTTTGACCTGCATTAGGCCTTTAATATATTATTATTTAGAGTAAACTTTTAAGAAAATAATATTCTAAAACGATAAAAGCAATTAGTTGAACTAAAGACTCTTATAATTTTGTACAAACAAAACAATAAAATTAATAAGAAAAAATTCACAGGCAATTAAGAGTCAATGCGGTAATTAATGCGTACAAATTTCAAAAGTATTAATAATTAAACATCAATATTATTGTATTTATCTGGAGAGAAAGAATTTCAAAAGTATTAATAATTAAACATCAATAATATTCTATTTATCTGGAGAGAAAGAAAAACTAGACAAAACAGTCTATAATCTTTTACATTTCGTAAATATCTTCATAAGTTGAATCTATGTGAATAACCTTTTTGAAATTATTATTTTTAACTTTTTCTCTCGATTTTAAGGAAAAAATTTCGCTATTATTTTTAGCTTCTAAAGCTCTCATCTCCATTGGAAAGGGTTTTTAATTCTCTATAATTCAAAAACAATTCTTCACATTTTTACCGAGAAGATACCGCCTCCACATTTTATTTGAAAAATCCATAAAAGGAGTGACGTTCAACATAAATTATATAACTAACTAAAAAACCTACGTCAATGAAACCTATTATTCCAGGATCCTGAACTTTTGACTCCATTTTCCACGAATATGCGTAGCGTATGCTCCACAGGAGATAGAATTGGCGGTCAGCGTTGTCACCCGCCCATCCTACTCTTTCGAGGGGCTGCATTAATTTCGCTGGCGTTCGAACATATTTCGCAAATGGTTCACGATTTATCAGATTATCGTTAAACGCCGATTGATCTTCCACGAGGACGCGTTTTGCTGCATCGCTCAACTGTGCAATCGTCAGATCTGATGAGATATTTTATTTCGTTGAAAGGTCAGGTTTATCGTGCAATGCAGGACACGCTAACCCTGGCGCGGTTAGAGATAACGGGAGGGGAGAGGGATTGATTAATATGGCATAGCACAGCGACGAGTTAGTCGGCAAATAGTCTTGGCCTTTGCTAAAAGTGGGTCGTCCTCACGTTTCGACGATGCCTGGTCAGCCAATTAAAACGCTGACCGCCGCTGAATCGTGGAATACCACCTTTGACTTCCTTCGACCTATTCCAATGAGCTATGTCAGTCAGTTAATTAGAGTCAAAATGATGTTATTTCGGTACTATACAGAGTGTAACTGAAATAATGCCCACTAATCATACAGTGCTTTTCCTAATAAAAAACTAAGTCGAAAAGTCTACCATTTTGCAATTTTCGCAATAGTTAACGAGATTTATTAATTTCTAAATATTATCGAATAAACGGATAAAATTGATGTATAAGACAATTTTTTAATATTTTTCCATGTTCTTTGTGAAATATTTTGAAGATTTTTCTTAAAAAATTCTTAAAGATATCTTAAAGCTGTCTTATACATCTATTTTAGACATTTTGTTCATTGGGTAACTAAAAAAAAATATTGCGAAAAAATGGTAGAGGACTTTTCGTCTCAGTTTTTTATTAGGAATAGCACTATATGATTAGTGGGCGTTATTTCAGTTACACTCTGTATACTTGTAGGTATATGCGTTGCAATTCGTCTTCTATAGTTTTTTAATTGTGCACATGTATAAAATTAACAATTTAAAAAATCTGCCAAGAAGATAGATATTAAATTAAATTCCTGTTAGAAAACAAAGATCAGGTCTAAATTTATTAACAAACAAATAAGTTGCCTTATATAAAAATTCTACAAAGTGAAATAAATATAACGCGTAGTACATATAAAGAACCTGCACAAAAGAATGTTTGTATTTCTTTTTCGTTCTTCTCGATATTTTTAAAAATAAATCTTGATATTTTTTAAAAGCAATCGAGACCTCATTTATCAATTTTAATTTTTAAATAATAACGGAATTGAAATAACCGTCGTTTCTCTTATTTCGATCGCTTAATTAAAAAAAAGGACGGTTTGGAACATCCACAGATACGTGGATGCTGGTAATCGATTGGCGGTTTGCCGCGAGTTTATTGAGAGTTTGGACGTTGGTTAGGAACAAATCCCAGCGGACTGTCGCTTACAGACCTCGCCGTCTCATCTTCTTCTTTTCGTTCTCCCATGACGAAACTTTCTATACTTGAAGACCTTATTCCGAGACGAATATCGAACGGTTTTCCGATACTTTCGACCTCCGGACCTCTTCTTTCCCTCTTATATTGTCCGCGCGATTTGTACCTACGACACGACGCGACGGTGCAATATCCACTAGTCCGCCGTTGCGTCATTCTTTTTTGCTATTGTTTAGCTTTACGAAGCCCGAGAAATTCTGACGGAAGTAGAGTGACGGCTATTGACTTCGAGATTAAACGATTCTTGCACGACTATATACGACGGCGACGCGGCGACGGCTAGGCATGGCACAAACATTCATGCTCATACATCCTCACCCGCCGATAAATAATTTAGTTCGAAAGCTTTTACCCAAATGCTATAAAAGTGATGAATGACCGAGGAAGGATAATTGAAATCGTTCAGTACATGGAATTGTATTATAACTTGATAATACTATTAGAATTTACAATTGTTACTGAATCGTTAAGAAAAATATTGGATTTTTGTTTAATAATTACTTTGGAATAACTGATTACTAATTTTGTTATTGAAATTTATAATATTATTTCGTGTGTTCAAAGTTCTCTTTAAATCTTTTTAATCCTACGTCAGTCTTCGTTATCTAAAAGATTTTGTATTTAATTTCCTGGAAGGAAAAATTAATCTCCTCAGCACTAATCTCCGTAACCTTTCACCTTACAATGTTAGATATTTGCGCTTAGAGAGTTCGAGGAAGCTAGAATTTCGTTTACTTCACGGTAATTTATCATGTTTTGATATTAAAGTTGATGGTTTGCTAACTCGGGTTATTAAGAGAAAAAAAATGCTTCTATAACAGATAGTAGATATATTATATTTTTAACCGATATGTGCAAAGGAAAAAAATAGTTTTCTTCAGATATCTCAATTTATTGGAAATAGCTTATCATACATATTATTTTATTAATCTAATAAATTTATCATTTGAAAATATATTAAAGTAAATATTTGTCACCGATATTTATCATTTATAAATTTAACATTTGAAAATATATTTACATAAATGTTTATCACCGGTATATGCTGTATGAAATAATTCGATCGTAATGAAATGACTCTGCATTTTATGAACAGGAAGAGTATCTTACAGCATCATCTATTCATCAACTTTTTCTCATCGGTGATGTTACATCACCGTGCAGTCATGCGTTTGGCAACAGTTATAATTTTTTTTCACGCTCGTATGTGTACGCGTGAAGTATACATAGCTGAGAACGAAATGTTGGTTACAGGCTTTGTTGGTACGAGCTGATCTCCATTGTTGGAAGACCGAATTATAGAACAGAGTATTCCACGCTCTATGCAGACTCTCGAGTCGACAATCCGACCGCGTTACAAATTTCATGCTTGTACTTGTCCACCGCATTGCACCACTGTTTGAGCAGCTTCCTTCCTGTCTGAATTATCCAACGTTGACGTTGGAAGGCAGCTAGAATTTAATTGGCGAGCGACCATGATCCCGGGAATGTCCAACGAGCATTCCTGAATTTCGTATGTAATAAATTTTGCAAAATTGCACACATTGCGCGTTAAAACAAAGAATTCAAAATTTCAAGAATGTATTCCTTGTGTTCTATATTCTATAATTTCACATTCTTCTTCAGTGGCATAGAGTTGATTTTCTTTTAATGGTGCTAACGTCAGAATGTCTATCAAATCTACATGTATTTCAGAAACCTTTGTCAAGTTGTTACCACTGAAGGCACTGAAAATGGAACAAGATATATATACCGAAATTAACTATTAATTACGTATTAATTTAGTACCTCAATTTCTAATTTTCAAAATACGACAAATAAAAAAGTATAACATTTAAATCAAAAGATATAAGATTAAATACTCTTTAAGTGCGTCTATGTATCTCAATTTTAAAAGATATTTCACTCTTGTTTGTGTGTGTTTAAAAAGACTCGGTAACTTAAGAATTTTGACGATAAAAAGTGAGCAGAGATTATATATCTTAGGACTACCAAAATCAGAAGATAATTTAATACCGAAATTTCAGGCTTCTGTGTCAATTTTTATATTTCTAAACCTAGAAGTCAAAGAAGCGGTCATAATAATATATGAATAGAAAGATTAAAGTATCTTTCAAAATTGATACAGAGGATTGGTTCCAGTGTTAAATTATTTCCTAATTTTGGGCTCCTAAGATATACAACATCTAATTTTGGTACTCAGTTATCGTTGAAAAAGCACCTCTAAGTTATAGTGCGTTAAAATAAACAAATATGACGTATCTTTTAACATTAGAACCGCGGGTCTAAATTAACCCAATTACGGTTCAAGATAAACTTGGCTTTTTACGAGGCAGAATTGTCATCATAAAAGTAAAATTACTTGTAAGTAATTATGATTATTTATGAAAAGTCACAAAAATCTAAAGCTCCACGTGCAAATCCAAATTAACTGGAAAAGAAAAACTATCAGATGGTTAAAAATGGCACAGCCGCGGTTCTAGTATTAAAATCGAGACACTTAAAAGTATTTAAAGAGTTACT
Source organism: Mycetomoellerius zeteki (assembly GCF_001594055.1). Lineage (NCBI taxonomy): Eukaryota > Metazoa > Arthropoda > Insecta > Hymenoptera > Formicidae > Mycetomoellerius > Mycetomoellerius zeteki. The sequence continues at coordinate 990,915 of NW_017256062.1, forward strand.
TATACTTAATATTTTGTGGCATTTATTTTTTTTTTTTTTAATTTTGTTTGGATTATGTGTTAATTTGAGAGAGACATGAATCCAGCATTCTCATCTTTAAACGCAGATTCCTGCTAAATAGCTTGAGCACTAGAATCAGCAATTGAGTACTCAATTAGCACTAAATTAGCACTTACTTTTGCTATATATCTTCTTCTGAGCTTTTCAGTGATAGGAACGGTAATTTGACAGAGGTTTCAGGAATACATTTGCAAATGTTTCACGTCTCTTTTTTATTATATATTTTTTGTACGTGACGTTTAATCGATATTTAAAGATCTTCCCATCCAACAATCACTGAAAAAATAGTCGGATGTTCGCTGATAACGACATTTTAAATAATCGTGTCCCAGCAGTACGAAACGTGATCACAATTTTTATTTCATTTCATCGAACGATGACACACGTTATTTAGAGCTCTCCATAACAAATATTGTCAAACGAAGAGCGAATCTAGTTGCTGTCTATATAATGAAGACGCAGTCGTTCCATCTGTTAATATATATTTGGTTTCTATTTCATGACGGAAATCTAAATAACCAAGAGAGTCGCGTATCACTTGGGCAAATCACTAACTATGCCGTATATTCAAATCGCGATGGATTCGAAGGAGGTCGCGAAAGCTCCCCTTTGCATACTAAACACCCCATTATCTTGACGCTGCAATAATGCTATCAATACAGGAGGAGTTCAACATCTCCCGCTTAGTACTCATGATAACCGTGCAGCACGCATGCCGACATAATTATCTTATAATGATTTTTGAGATAAATATCAAAGAAAAATCACGCAAGGATTAAAGTCCTTTTTTACACTGAAAGAAAAGATTATCTACTGCAGCAAATTAGATGGTAAAATATGGCATAGCATTTTTAATTGACTGTAGCAGCCAATTCTTGGTTGCAGCAATCAATTTTTGATTGCGTTAGCCTATCCGCAATGTCAATACAGGATTTCGATAGATTAACGCAACCAAAAATTTGCTGCTGCAACTTTAGAAAGTTAATCATATTATTAAATAATAAAAATAATTTTTGTGTAGTATAAGCATGTGGCTATTGCAAAATGACCCCTTACGGTTTAGATTCTATTTATTAGTTACGTGCAAAAAATTCCTAAAAAAACTGTATTAATTATCCCCAGTCTCCCCTAATTTCTTCTCTGAAGAGTTTTTGATGAATAACTGAATATAAATTTGTCATTAACATGATACCTATATTCGTACATGCTTTATTATGTTATTCTCAAAGTTTTTATGCATATGCAATTTAAAGTTAAGTGAAAGAATTTACGTTTTTAAAATTGCTAAATACTGCTCTTACTAAAAAAAAATAAAAGTTTCTGTTTATAATGACGTTGAGATAGTTAAAAATACCAACAACTTTTTTACCACGATACGCTTTTAGATGCAGAATATATTTTGTCGCAAAGCATAATCTATTATAATCTGTTTAGTATATTTATGTATACAATGCGTTTAAAAAAAAGGCACCAAATAACTATTTATAAAATAGATTGTTTACAATTAATTTTTTTTATATAACGTTAATTGTTACGTTCTTTATAACTATCTATTTAAATTTATATATCTAAGGGGTAAATAAACCTTAAATAAAATCCTCGTTGCAGTAAACTTTATTTCAAACTCTCTCTAAATGAAAAATAATGTTAATAATTTTTTTTAAACTTTATTGATCAGAAATTCTCAATCTCGTATTATTAAGAACTTGTTAATTATATTCTTACACTGAATAAAAGGATGTATCAACAGCATTATTTTAATTGATTAATTTTGTTCAATTCAATAACACTATTAATGAAACAAATACTTTTGTTTTAATAAAATTTATTTATTTCATTAATACTGTTGTTAAATCAACAAGGTTATTTTCAATTAAAATGATACTGTTGAAACATCAGTGTATTAATAAAAAGTTTACTTTGAATTTTTCAAAAAATCTCTAGTATATAAATTGATACTAATTAGTTAAATGATTCGCTGCTGATGTTTCATCAGTGCATCTGTTTTCGTCGATAGTGTTCCTAAAATAACCAGTGAGATATGTGTTGTTTCAGGGGTATCTGGCAAGGATGTAAACGGATGGCCGAAGATCCCGTGTTTGAAAGGTCGCGCGTCTAGCAAAGGCGGAAGCGGTGCAGGAGGACCGCACGTAGGCCCGCCGCAATGTCCGCACTCCGTTTTGAGCAGCACTCGCAGTTCCGTGAGCAGCTCGCCTTTGAGTCCGTGCCCGACGCCCATGCCTTTCCTAGTGACTTCGGGCTCTGTCAGGTGAGTATAGCTCATTCTCTAATATACGTCATAATATACGTCTTATATACCGAGATTTGATTTATTAACGCCAAAGCTTGACAAAACCGAGGGATTTCAAATTGTTATAACGGACAATATAAATCACTACACTAAGAAAAAAATGCTGTTGATTCAATTAAAGTCTATATTACGGGCTGTCACTAACATAAGTAATTAATTCATATATATTTTTATTGACATAAAGGCCTTGATTACTGAAATAATAATTTATGTCTTTATGTCAATAAAAATATATATGAATTAATTACTTATGTTAGTGACAGCCCGTAATATAGACTTTAATTGAATCAACAGCATTTTTTTCTCAGTATATAAATGTCACTAATGCTGACAATAAGCAAAAATAGGACATGTTGTTGAAGTTTGATATTAGATTTTAGAAACATTGTGTATTTGTCGATTCTATCATATTATTTTCTCTGTATTTTTCTTTGTAAATCAATTTTAAGTTAAACTTTTATCGAACTCGGAGCTAGTTATTTTTCTGCGTTGTTTTCTCGAATGAAGCTAAATATGAATTAAATTTCTTTATCAGAGAAACATTAGAGGAAGTAATTAGCGTTACCGAAGGTCCTCTGTAATTATGTAAATTCGCGGAAGATCGCAAAGTTCCATTTTCGACATAACAGCGACACTGGTTGCCATTCGCGTAAAGGCCACGTTCACTTAAAATAGGTTTTAATACATATTTTATCGAGCATTATATCCAGCTATGAGACAAACATAGCTCAGTAATATAAGTCACATGAAAGTTCATAGTATGTATATATACTATACCGGCAATAATCAACGTACGTTTTAATTCATTACTGATCTATTGTAATTTCCTGCCACATACGTCAATCGTCATATTGATTCCTTTATTTTCGTCACTAGAAATACGTGACCGATGAAATAAATGACTTTTTCATGATTATCGTGACTATCACTCTAGGCAAAAAAATCATTTTTGTAAGACATTTTTTGTTTATTACATATTGCACGTGACAATCAGTCTATCAATGAATGTACAGGATGTCTTATAACTACCGCATTTCCTCTTAAGGACATATTCTTGAGGTAATTTTGAGACGAAAATCCTAATACGAAAATGTCGAGACTACAATAATTTTTTGAATTATAAGCTAACTTTAAATGCTTATAAATCGAAAACCATTTTACTTTTATAGCCTCTATTATTATTTCTGGATTCTTTTGAACATTCTAAGACGAAAATCCTAATACGAAAATATCGAGGTTATAATAGTTTTTAAGTTACAAACTATCTTTAACTAATTATAATTCAAAAGCTTCGATATTTTTGTATTAGAATTTTCATCTCAAAATTACCTTGAGAATACGTTCTTAAGAAGAAATGCGGTAGTTGTGAGACACCCTGTATATTTAATAAATTCACTTATACACACATTCAGTTATATTACATAAGCACATAAAGAATGTAAGCTTAAACTTGTTCTTAAATTATTAAAGAATTTCTCATTAATTATATGGAAAATTGGGTCTCGATGAAATAAATCAATTTTCACATATACTGTAACTTCTAAAATAGTGAACAAGAGATGTCACAGACACAAAGCTGATAATGATTAATTTTTAAGTTATTATGTATCAAAAGTACTCCATGAGCACAAGTTTTATGCCTTTGATATACCATAATTCAAATACTGTCTATTATTGTTGAACTTTGTATTTATATCTTTTGTCCAATTATAAGTTATATTATATGTGAAAACTAACTCTTTTCACGGGGATTCAATTTTCCATATAATTAATTAGTGCGAGAGATCCTCTGAAGAAATGCTTTTGTGTAATATTTATTTATTTAATTGCTTTTTTTGAAATCATAAGAGTGGCATTAGCAATACAGCTGCGTTTGATATTAAAGTAATGTCGCACGATAATTGATGAAAAGATGATTAAGACTTCCTTTTTTATTTGTACAATCATTTTCACGTGTCACAATGTAATAACAATTAGTGTCGTGAAAAATGAAATAGCTGGAGATGTATTTGCGGACATTATATTTCATATGCCATGTTATATATACAATACATATATATATGTATGTGTATGCGTGTGTGTTATAATAAGTGTTATAATAAGTTATACCGTGTCTTTCAATAATCAATGCTAGAAACAATAAACTAGAAAATTTATTGATTCATTAAAGATTTATTTATTTGTTTTTAGTAATTTTGCTCTTAGACATCAATGAGTTTTTAACTTCTAGTTGTGACTCCTCTGCACTTATTATAACAATTACAGTCATTTCCGGCTGTAATATAATTTCAGTTTAATATTATATATATCGTGAGAGTGATTCAGCAGAAACTTTTTAATATCACTTTGTTGTGAAAACTTTGCAAGACTAATATTATGTTTCTATACTTGCGAATTTTTTATATATGTATATAAATGCACAAAGTAAAGTATGAAGCAATATTTCAAGTATTCTAGATATACATGTATAGAGTATTTATCATAATAATATGTATGAAGTTCTTTCTCTCTCATCTTTTTTTTAGTATTCTATGACCTACGTGAATAATATTTTACGTTGCTCAAGATTAAGCCATAACAATAATGCAAAGCAGCAAGATAAACGCGCTATAATTTTTTGTACAGGGTGTTGGTGCCAACTCATACAGTAGAATGAATGTATTACTGTATATAAATGAAATAAAAACAAGAGAACCCCAAGAGAAAACTCTTTCTTTTTACAATATAGGAGACGTCATTAACCGCATAGTCATTAAGCATAAATGAAGCTATTTTACTCAGAATTATCAACGTACATAAAACTTGTTGTTCAACGTTAAGTTTTAAATATTCTCTTAAAAAATTTTATGCTTTTAGTCTCAAAACGTATTAGATACGTCCACACATATAGATAAATGAATGAATTTAAATTTTCGTAAAAATGTAAATCTGAGCATTTGCTAGCAGCTAAACTTTTTCATTTACAAAACTTTCTTTTTCGTTATCGACGAAAGTCTTTCTAGGAGACCTTCGTCTCACCAATATCCTTTCGTGAGAAAACCGATCTTACGAAAAGTTTGCAAATTCAGCGAATGCGAGCGGAATAGCGAGTTTGTCGAATATAACTTCGACATACCCGGCGGGTCTGAATGAATAATTCATAGCACCTCTTAAAGCATCCAGAACCCCTGCTGCAATATCGATAATCATCCACTTTGATCAACTATTTCCTGTCCTGCCGTCCAATAATCGTTTCGCGAATTCTCGCGGCACGAAAGCAAGACACGCTATACATACGTATCTATATTAATGACATAAGCAAACTTGTTTTGTCAATCAGCATACGCTGGTAAATATTTTTATATGTATTTTATATGATATACTTTATCTTTATGCATTTGTTATAAAAAATTCGCTTAAATTGATTTAAAATTGATTTAAAAATGTTCTTGTTAAAATATTATTTATACATATCGATAATTTTTGTACTAAATAATGAAATGTAATAAGCTATAATTTTTCGCAATTAAAATACACATACAATAAGAAGTAATATTTTGTATTTAGTTTTATATATTTATTTAGTTCTATAAATAGATTTTTATTTAATAGAATTTTTCTTTTGGAATTTAATTATAGAAATATTTAAACAATAAACGATTTTGACTCTATTACTTTAAAGTATGACAATAAATATAAAATAAAGAGCTATATAACAGTCAAATGCGTGGAGTGTAAGAAGTTTTTTGTGATAAATATGTCCTTTATTCTTCCATAAGAATCTTGACTGAAAGTACCTTACAATATATGCATGTGAAATATTTAACGTTGAAAATTGAAAAAGCCAGTATTTTTATAAAACGAAAACATTATAAAGAACAGATTAATCAAACTTTCAATTTAGTCAGCAATGTAGATACACATATTTCTTCCTGAAAGTGTGTGTGTATGGGATATTTTTTAGGATATCCCGCTCCTTCATCACGATATTTCTAACGGATAATATACAGTTCCGCGTACACTGTTAAATTCATAACGTTACATTAAAATAGATAATTTAGAATAGATTGATTTATATTTTGATATATACGTGGAAGTTAAAAATAATAAAATGTTGTTTAATTCAAGGGATTGGATTGCCAATGTTCCTTTGTGATATCTAACAGCGTATCTTGCGTTTTAATCACGTTTAGAGAAATTCCATGAAAAAGTCACTTATACCATTTAACTCGTGGTCGCATTTTAATCCTTAAAATAGTCGCGATTCTTAGTAGAACGTGGGACAAGAACGAGACGTTCTTTTCACGTCAACGAAGGGCACAAATGCCTCGCGTGTAAAGGCAAACTGAATGCGTAGGTATACGTCTATAGTCTGTACCTATCGAAGTTATCGATTTAGCTCTTTGCTCCACTCTTAAATTCAGGAGGCTTTTCGTCACTTGACAAATGTTAACAGAGCGACGAGGGAGAGACAGAAAGAGAGTGAAGGATGACTCGTATATGAAAGCGATATATCTGTTGTAAGCCTTCATATATACGCGAATTTTTATATGTCAGCCTTTGCAGATTTTTCCGCACAGTCTGTCTGGAATCTCTCGTTTATATAAAGAGCATAGAATCCGTATTTTCTGCATTTCTTCATATCGATAAAAGATCTCCCCGAGTCCTTTTTATATCGATGACAGGAGGTTAATCATGTTTTAATATAAAGAAGAGTCAGTTCTCCTCGTAAGTTAGTATTTATAATTTTTTTCCCAACCATTGAAGGTGTGATTGAATTGGACGGAGATCCTAAAGCCGTCTGTATTACCGACTAAATCATATAATTTTTGTATAACAAATACTTTTTTCTCTTTCACAGATTCGAAAATCCTTTTGCAGGATTGAAGTATACGCATTAATACGTGTTTGTGAGGTGGAGTTTATGCCGAGAATGACCAAAAATTTCGAAATTGATATATTTTTTAGTGTAACATGGCGTCTCAAGCTGTCAAGTCGTGACAATATTTACTTGATACGAAAGTTTTGCAACCTGTACTTACGAAATAGTAATCCACAAACACGTAGTTTGCACAAACAAATAATGTCAAGTTTTTAAAATTAGGCTTAGCGAATGAGTGATAAAAAGTACCAAAATAACGGAAAGATATCTTTTTCATGTTGTCTTTTCGGCAATACGAAAAGATATCTCTCAGTTGACTTTTTGCTTTGCGAAAAGACAACTTAAGAAAGATCTCTTTTCGTTACCTTTTAGTATTTTGTACTGTCTAGGTACTGTAACTTAGTTTTCAGTTAAAACATTCATTACTTTTAATTTCGTTCATAATCACCAGCTTCATTTACATGTAAAGGAAGCATTTCTAACAGTGTACGAATACGAGAATGATTATTGTCTTGCGAATAAGATTAATCATGTCTTTGTAATGATCCGGTAGAACCTTGCTCGGAGCAACGAAGTGTAAAGTTCTTAAGAACTATTAGAAAAAGAATCGATGCGTCATCTCGCGATCATTAGGCATATTTTATCGGGAACTGACGTACTCGAACAAATTACAGCATACTGAAACCGCGTATTACAAATATCATGAGTTTTTTTCTTATTCATTCTACTTATCTTTATTACATTTGACAACGTCAATTTTTTTCGAGATTTTTCAGGATATTTCTATATACGAGTGTTCTTTTTCAAGTTAGACACTCAGAACAAGACTGAAATCACAAATTAATTTTTTTCAAGAATTGTTTGAAATCCTACGGTTTTATACTTGTTAAAATAGTTGTAACGTTTCTGATTTAACTTCAAATAATTTAGACGATTTCCAAGATATTGGAGAAACTTAAGAGAATTGGTTTATCTCTTTGAAGGGTCGGTCGCTTCGTTCCCTAAAATCTATATCCGCACGAAGTTTCAAATCTATTTGAGTTCAGCACGGGTCGCTGAACTTTCCTTGTTAGTTTACTGTTGGTCAGAACCCCTCGAATAAGTGATTCACTTGTATTCCGCGAAACGTAAGAACAAAGTCGAGTTGAGTCACACTTGGAGACATTCGGAGAGAACTTAACCCGGATTAAGACAGAAGAGCACTACTGCGTGCACTCTCCGTGGACAGCCTAATTGGCAATTAACCGATGTCTATGTTTCAGTAGCGGCATGGTACAAAGCGTCGGGGCCAATTTATCGCCGGACCAAACATTCGGCTCGATCCGGTCGCTTTCGGTGACGAGGGAAGTCGCCAGTTTTCCTCTATCGCGAACACCCACGCCACCCCCGCAGCACAGGTACGTGGACGTTTCGTTTATCCTACTTGATTCCGATGCGTCCAATAAATAGCGATAGCAATGTACTTTGCGAAATAAATTAAATGCCTCCGCAGAAAACAAGGTGGTCTCTAATGTCAGCGTAAATTGAAATTGGTAACGTGAAATGATTTATTTAAATTAACATAATAATCCGATAAATAAATACGAAATACAAATTCTAACAAGATTTTAGTAGTCTCATTTATTTATTCATTAATATTAAAGTAACAACTTCAGTCATTAAAATGCATGAATTGTTTACCGTTGTCTTTTAATCCTCAGTCCATAAGCTTTAGAACAAGCCTGTCCAAAATTTAGCTCGCGAGCTAAACATTCCCACCTTTTCATTGTCGAGATAGATAGAAAAAAAGGATAAATGTTAGAGCAACCAATCACTGAGTAAAACTCCAGCGTCTATTTTTTTGTTTTCTCTGTCTCGCACAACGAGATGATAAAGAGAGGGAAGTGTTTAATTCGCGAGTTATAATTTCATATAGGCCTGTTTTAGAAAATCAACAGTTATTGTTTCTTCTTTCAAAAAGACTGAATTTGCAATTGTAAAAATAAAAAGAATAAATTAAATCAATAACTATATGTATACATATCTTACAATATTATACAAATTGAAAAATCTTAAAAGCAAATAAACGCAAAAGAAAAGATTAAGCTACCCAGGTTGAGCTAATTTAAAAATCAGGGTTGCTTCAAAACTAAAAATCAGAGAAATATCAAGAAAATTGAAAATAGAGAAATCAGAGAAAAGTTAGAGAATTTTGTAAAATTTTCTGGAAAATTAAAATTCTTAGCTTTAAAGAAGTTTAATGTGCATACATTAAACCTACGTAATTTTGGAATACTACCAATTTAACAATTAAAGTACACTGAAAGAAAAGATTGGCTGTTGTAGCAATTTAGATGATAAAATATTTTTGGTTCGGTCAGCTTATCGAAATCGTATATTGACATTGTGGATAGGCTAACGCAACCAAAAATTGGCTGCTGCAGCCAATTAAAAATGCTATGTCATACCATTTAAATTGCTGCAGCAGCCAATCCTTTCTTTCGGTGTAGTAATTTACATTGCTGTGTTAAATTGCTCATTCAACAAAATATTTGACGGTTTTCAAATTAGGACGAAACTAGAAAAAATTTTAAGATATTATTGAAAACATCAAGGAAAATTATGAAATTTTGTCTTTAAATTAGGAAAAGTTATAGATTTTAGGATGAAGAAGTTATGGCAACTCTGAGAGTATGAAATACATTCGTCTTATTCTCTAAAATCTTTGGAGTAGACTCTAATTCTAAAGAATGAAATCTCACTTTTAAAAATTGACAATTGAGCCATTTTTTTCAACTTAATTGTTACTCTTTGTCACTCTTTAGAATTAGATTCTATTCCAAACATTTTAGAGAGTACGGCTTGATGGGTTAACATGGCCGAGGCGAACATACGCGCATTCATGAGGCGAACGATCTTTTTGTGATCGTTGCAGACCACCAGCAGTGCTGGCGACGAATCCCGAGGAACTGATAGGCGTTGGTAGCCCTTTGAGAGAAGCTTCACCTAGACCAGAGGTGCGCGTAGTCGCACCATCCCATCGGCCACAACCGACGTCCGCCCTAGCCGCAACGAACAACGGCCATCACGCTGTCTCCACGGCGAACCGCAAATCCGTCAGCATACTTCTACCCGAGCAGAACAGCGGATGACAGCAGCAACTGCAGCGTCAGCAGCAGCAACAACTACAGAAGCAGCAGCAACACGGCTTCGTGCACCGTTGCGACGAGCAGCAGGTCTCGATTTAGATAGAGGAGGTGGGCGAATTAACCATTTGTAAGATCGAATTGAATCGAATCGAATCTTTGATAATACATTTGAAAACAAATCGAATCTTTTTTCTATTTGAAATTCTTACATCAAATCGAATCGAATCGAATCTTCTTGATTCGAAAAGGAGTCGAATTCGAATCAAATTTTCTTGAATTTATATTAAAAGATAAAAAAGGGAAAAGTATTAAAAAAATAAAACATTTTCAATTTATAGGTACACCATAAAATAAACATTATGACAAAAGTGTATTAAAAAGAATCTTATTTTTTATTAGATCTTTTTAATATATATTTGTCATAGTGTTTTTTGTTAATACCTGTAAATTGAAAATGATTCATTTTCTCGTTTATTTAACAAAATCTAAAACATTATTGAAAATATTTCATTATTTTAAAATTAGCTTTTCTTTTCAACCAATAGAATCCAATGATAATCGACGATACGATGAATTGCTACGTGCTGATACAAGATTGATCTTAGGAGATATAAGGAAGAGATCCATCGTGATTCGATTCGACTCGAATTCGAATTAATTTGCCCACCTATAGATCTAGGAGCGTCTCGCTCGTCTGCGAGATGACGCGACAACGACGATGAAGATGCGTCTTGCATTACGCGCCACGATCCGGGTAACTGAGAGTTAATTGATCTCACCGCGGCGCTTTGACCGGGCACGGTCTCCGCATGCACGGTGGATGAATAAAACTGACGGAGGCAAGTGATTGATAGCTGGTTAACGTTGGTTAATGTCAACCCGTTTCGACCTATCAAACTGTCCGTTTTAAGCCTGATCGTTTTAGATCCCAATTGACGCCAGATTCGAGAGGGTTGATCTATCATTAACGTTAGGAAACGAGGGATCTCGTGATGGATCCCATCACTTTTTATCGCTTGATTAACGGTACTCTACGCAATAGTTTTATTATCGTGAATTATCGTTGCTACGGAGACATTGCTCGATGATATCTCGACTAAAAACCATGCTCAGTGTCTCCATTTTCTAGTGCTCGCGATGGTATATTATTTTTCCATTTACGTACAGATGTACGTTACAGATATACGTAAATGGAAAAATTGCGATGGCTGGAAGTTTCCAACACTGTATAACAGAATTCGAGAAATAAAAACGACGTTGAAAAATTTTGCATTTCCAAGTTATTGTGGAAATCGATCGCGCTTCGACGTCTACTGCATTATTAATGTACTATTGTGCATTATTGATAATCTAGAGAAGTACGCAATGCGCGTTACTGATCAGAGGTGCTATTTAACTTGCATGTGGTAATCTTCGAAAATTACACGTCAGCGTGCATTATGGTACAATGATGCACTGTATGTATCGGAAATTTATTAGGTAGATAAAAGTATATAGAACTATCGTTCTATTATCTATTTAAGAATTCTATATTTCGCCTGGAAAGCGAAATAAATGAGTTTGCACCGGGAAAACGTATAAAAAAGTAACACGTTTGTACGTTCGTCGTTTGTCATTTAATTAAAAACGTGTCGGTGTTTATTTTATATATAACGAAATTGTATGTTCTGCAACAGAAAAAAACTGTTTTGCAGATTAAATTTAATTCGCGAAGCTTTTGCAGTTCATCGGTAGAACAATTTTGATAATATTTATAAATTTCAATTGTTATTATTGATGCGCTCTCTTTTTTTTAACTGTTATAATAAAAATATGCACGCAGCAGCGAGTATCAAATTTTTCGATACTCGCTGTTTCGATACCATAAAAAAAAAGCTTTAACTGTTACTTTGAACATTGGAATTAATTTTTTTTAACAAAAAAATAAATGATTATTTATGTTAGAAAAATTATTTAATGTTACAAATATAGAATCATAAATTATTAATTTCTAACTTACTTTCTATTACGAAATTCTAATTTTGCGTGAATGTCTGTAAATTAATCTCGTACGTGAACATCTCTTGCCTCTTTGTACATTAAGGACTATTCTCAGCGGTACGCCAAAATTGTCGCGGCATCCCTTTCTCTCGCATGGAGAAGGCACCGTCTGGCAGGGGAGACACCGAGCACGGTTTCGCACTATCAGCGCATTAATTAAGTCTCAGTTATTCTCGACTCGAGCGACACACCTTCCTATTTACATTACCGCCAAGCTCCACCGTCTCGAACATTTACATCCCGGTAGATATTTGTCGCAACAGGGCGCGTTTCTGGCCAAAAGTAGTTTTTAAGATATCCTCGCGCGCGATTTAGCACGTCCCCTCGAGACATCAAATCATGATCCAACGAAGTGAGAGAGGTCGAGATCAATCCGTGTCCCCTCCTTCCTCTTGCTCTTACGATTTCACTTCTCCTTAGCCCTTCAGCATTAAAACGGTCTCGCGAGTTATTAAATTTGTCACAGCAGCAATTTAGGGGTCAAAAAGGATAGCGAGCAAATATGTTTGCACATTGCTTATTATTACAATTATTTTATGCCACAATCTGGAAGTTCAAAATTTCTTATTAGCATAAAATAGGACTCTGAAAAATAGTGATATTGATTAGGGCAAATATCCTAAACCGCATTTATCAGGATATATATTATGTATTTACATATTTTAAATGTTTCGATGACTTAACTCCCAAAACCAGTCCTCGGTATTAAAGGGAAGAGAGGGCTTTCTTCTCTCTCGCGAATCAATCACAAAAATCGATATCACGAGAGCGATGAAAATTCTCATTTTGATCCAGGTAGATAAATACGTTAACTAAATAGATAAACCGGTGTGGATCAAACAGCTGGCACTGGTAAGTGTTTAAAGCTTAAATGGACAGATGGAATGTTCGGTCCAATTCGTACAAGATTGAGGTAATGCTCTTATTTTTAATCCGAACGAATTATCTCCGGCCCGATTCATCTATATAATCCAATGAAAAACCTAATTGACGCTCATGTTAGATAGCATGACAAATCTCCGTGCGATTCAGCGCGATAATTCAGCCTTTTTTTATTTTAAATAAATTGGCTTTGTAATACAATTTGTTAATTTTAAAAAATCTGTTTAGTTTTAAAATAAGACAAAGATTTTAATTGAGAGAAATGATATCATATTTTACATTAACGGTTTTGAGAAACGACGTGAATTATTTCTCGCGGTTGAATATCACTATTGAATTTATGTAGGATCTTTTATCACGTAAAATGTCACTCACTTTACATCGGCATTCATAAACTACTAATTTCTGAAATAAAAAACAGATGTCTAGTGTGTGAAGAGTTAATAATTCTGCATAAATATCGACATCTCCGAGAAAGATACTCGATACTTCGACTAGTAGATTGAGAGTCAGGATGAAACGACTAGCAGAATGATCGTAACCATTGACAATCTATCGTAGAAAACATTCGTGTTGCTAAATCGTGGCAAGAGGCGGTGAGAGAAAGATTTCGGGGATACTTAATAAGTAAATTACGAGATTAAAGTTTGATAGAATGAACGGTGAGAAATCGGGACGACTACGACTGAAAAAATCAAAGTGATAGAGATGTAAGAGAATGAAAGTCTCAAACATCTAACATTCCATAGGCATAGCGGTGATTGCACATATTGAGAAACAAACGCTAACGATCTTCAATTAATACGTCGTTCAAACTGTAAATAAATGTTTTATTCCTGCATAAGTCAGAAGGATAAAATAAGGACTAATTATTTTCTAATTCAACTAATTATTTCTTCATGAAAAATATAAATTTCAAAAAATAATTAGTTACATGAGAAAATAAATTTAACTAATTATAAGTAAATTTTCTAGTTTAACTTATTATTTTTTATACAATTTAGATTTTATAAAAAAATAATTAATTGAATTAGAAAATAATTACTTATTATTAATTCTTATTTTATTTTTCTGTGACTTATGCAAAAACTGCAGGAATAAGAGATAGATTCGCATAGGTTCATGTGACAGACTCGTAACATCACGTGACAGATCGCGAGTTTCAAATTCCATATACGAAAAAATTTCGTAATCCCTACTGACTTAGCGGAAACTCTTTAGATCTAGATGATTCTTCGACTAGGTTCACACATATTAGGACACTGATAAAGTCCTATTCATCTCTCATTACTATCAGTACTACTACTACTACTATTATTACTATTATTATTACTAGTACTACTATTACATAGGAATAAAATATTTATTTACAGTTTGAATGACATACTAGTTTAATTTGTAATGTTTAAGAAAATTGGACATTTAGAATTTTTAGTAATATAAATATTTTACCTTTGGGGCTCGTTATGCGGGCTATGTCAAATAGATCTGAAATTGAGATTATTTTTAGCTGAAATTAGTACGTTTATTAAAATTAGTACGTTTTATTGAAAGAAAGATGACGATTTAATGATGTGTTTTTAATATGCTTGTTAAATTCTACTCTCCCATTACTGTTCATTATAATAGTACTGACCTCGCTGTTTCACATCACGAATTCGAACAATCAATGAATCGCGAAACATCGTTCCATCGAAATATTCCTGTTTCAATATAAGATCGCGAGCTCGTTAAAGTTGTCGGAATTTAAAATTTTGCGTATTGGCAAATACCATCAATCCTTTTATTCTGAAATGTCGACCTTTTCTCCCGAAACTCGTAAGAAATTGGATCGAGCATGAAAGACACGTGTTACGCTTCGTAAAAGATCGTCCATGCAAGGAGACGCTTTATTATCTCGGTAATAAGGCGAAAAGCGAAATTCTTCCCGCGCTGTTGGTGTTTCGCGATGAGAAGCAAGTCGAGAGCAGGTTTTAACGAGTAACACGATCTTCAACATGACGCTCTGGCAATCGGATTAAGTGCTTTTGATGGAATTGACCGAAACTGGATACGGGGTTTTTGTGACGCTAATTAACACTTATCGCTCTGAACATTCACGGAAAACAGATAGATGCGCGATAATTGGAAATACGAGTTTTATCACGAGAGGAAAAGAATACTATTCTTTAATGAATATTGCGATTCCATGCAGTCTTATATCATTAATTCTAAACTTGACAAATCTAAAAAAATGAAGATTACCATTAAGATTATTTTATGTTGTAAAAGGTAGAGAGGTCGAAATAATGTAAAGGGAATATAATAAAAATGAGAAGAAATCTATGTACATATATATCAATACTTTTTCAATAACTTTATTAAAAAATTATTAAGATGGAAATATTGTACAATTATTGCGTAAATGTTTGATTACATACACCAATAGATTTAATTATTTAAGAAAAACGGAAATGTATCTTAATGAACGCTAAGTTTAGAGATGTAAAACTATATATCAGTCGAGCGATATCTGTTAAGAAGCGTCCCAATGGTATTCCGTAGAATGGTGCTAACTGGAATACCAAGTAAATTTGCGTTGATAAGTAACTTTTATCGTATGAAAAACGGTGGGTACTAATCGCGTAGTATATTTAAAGTAAGCATAGTTCTTAAGGCAACACACGCGTTTATGCTCATAATTTTCTGCTTGCTCGACGACGCTACTATCGATTCTCGATCATATCCTGGATTCGAAACCCTCCTCGAGCAAGCAGCCGAGATTTTAAGTAAGACTCTAGTCCTGTAAATACGTAGATAGACGAAGGTATCGATCGAGAAGCGTGTGATGAGTTAAGGATTTTTTAACTCATATCACACACACGCTAATAATTGTATCGGTGAGGAAAAGATATTGCAGATGTACGCGCTTTATAAGCTTACAATATTGTATCGAAAACAGAGATATTGTTAACTCTTTGGGAAATATATTATAAAATAATATGTTATCTTTTTTTTTATAGGAATTTACCATTTAATTGTTATTTTATGTTTAAAAATTAGAAGAGAAAAAGTCGATCTTTTGTACTTTTTATTTCAAATATACTACGCAGTTACTTATTTGTCAATAAATGTGAAATCAGCTCGAAGAGTTAACAAATGGATGTATGCGCTTTTGTTCACCTAAACGAATCGAAGCTGTGAGTTGCGAAATAGCACGAGGCGGTATATCGATATTGCTCTTCTGGATACTCAGACCAACACCAAGGATTTAATTATAAACGCCCTTGTCCCTTACATGAATAACGAAGATTAATACTGATGGGCGAACGGTATATCGATCATCGAAACGCCGGCGGATGAACTTGTGAACTTTCGCCAGTCACGGTTTCGAATCTGTTCGGGGCTTTAAAAAAGTATACGGTGCATATAATCCGGAAAGCCTCCTACGTGCTCCTGTGTCAACGACGTGTTAATTATTCCATCGGGTTTGATTGAGGATCCCCCGGAATTGAGTGACCCTCGGTCGAAATGTCGCGCACGTTTCGCCGAGAACTCGAAGCGGACAGTTGAACTCGACGAACTTGAAGCTTGAGTTTCTGGATATATTCGACAATATATTTACATTAATCGTAACGGTCTAGTACGCATACACATGTATGTAGCTCACTCAATAGCATTTGTTCGTGTTGTTGTAAAATAATGATTGGAGATGGAAACAATGTTGCGTGGGTTAGGTAAATCGCGCAGGCGATTCGTCGAACCATTTGATCCACAAATGAGAACGAGTAGAATCCGCGATTTTTTATTTTGATGGTGGTGTAAAAATCGAATTCTTAAAAATATTATAATCCGTAGTGGACGCATTTTATGATTTCGATATTTTTAATGATTTTCCAAATCTAGATGTACACTGTTAAAAATTTCATGAAATTTAATATACTTTTAATTTACACAATTTGAACTTAATTTTATGACATTACATTAAATTTAATATATTTATAACTGAAAAGTGTATTTGTGTACTTGTACATGAAATTTAATGTATTTTTCATAAATTTAATGTACACATTCATTACATTTAAATAACTACTGTAACTTAATTTTCAGTTAAATCATTCATTACTTTTAATTTCGTTCATAACCACGAGCTTCATTTACATGTAAAGGAAGCTCGTGGTTACATTTCTAACAGTGTAAGGTTTGTTCGCGTCGCATGCTCCAACATGCTCTTACTCACTCCAATGCGCTTGATAGAGTGAGTAGAAGCTATGGTAGGAGCATGTTGGAGCATATTGATGCTTGCGATGTGAACAAACCTCTAGAAAGGCAGAGTCACCTTTATTCATCTATAAAAATGAAGACACATGAACTACGATCAAAAATAAATTCCTCTATAGAAAATTCTATTATAATAACTCAAATAGTCTTTTGAAAGAGAATATACAAAATACTAGCGGCACGCTTATTTATTAAAAGAAGTTTGTCATTTACGTGCTACCGTAGTACGCATGCATGTCAGGACATGCAAGACATTCTTTTAGTATTGAGAGGATTGCAATCCTAAATCCAGTACTTTATGGTTGTACGAAATTCCTTGACTTCGTAGAGTATTCTCTTGAGGTCATATATAAATGGAAAATCCTCTGACATTAACACGGAACCACTAAATGGTAGAATATTTTTTTGCGTGATCACTTTAACAAGATTTTCAGGATTTGATTTATGCCACTATCATAATAAGCCCTAAGTCACGATATGGAAGACAAGGGAACGTGTGCCAAAAAGTAGGACAAATTTCTCTTGCGAGACGAAACGAATGTTCATGTATCTTTTTTCTGTTTTGCTCCATTTCGATCCACTGTTCCACTTTGATAGCCTAGATATGACATCTACTGGAACGTGATATCGTTGAAAATGGAATCACAATTGGATGGATTTCAGGACGTTTCTCCGAGAATCTCATCAATATCGGCTCAATATCTTCAAGATGGAACCGTGGGATCAAATGGTTTGAGCTCATAAAGAGCTTTTAAGAGACATTTATATGGGAAATTTGTTGAGAGCGATGCTTTTACTATTGAAAGATTCAATGCAGCAGTGGACGAACTCTTTTTAGAATTAGAGGAAATTAATCTTATCTATATACGTCTTTTATTATTAATCCTGGAATTAAATTTGACAGAATTCAGATTATTTTTTTCAGATTCTCAAATAAATGTGTTTGGCTATTGTTTCGCTGAAGCCTTCGATTACTTCAGCGATACAGGCTAAGTCGAGTCGTTTGCTATGCTCAAGTTTCAATAGAAAGACTCGATCTCGTATTCTCGCTCTGTTTTCCTCCAATCGATTGACTTGTTTTATTCTTGAACGATGTTAATTTCCGAGCAATGTGATTCAAACGAATTGCTTCAACATCGGTAAGGCTCAAGGTCGGAAATTAACGCGATTCTCATCGCTCTTCGTTCCTTTCCTAAATAGCAGAGAGCGCATTCTCACACTGCAGTCGGTGATGGGTGATGGACAGAACTTCGGTTACGTAGATAAGAGTGATACGTTTTTTCTTCTTTAGGCAAATTGTGATAGTACGCGTAGGCATGTAAGCCATAAGATTAATTCAAGTAAACATTAATACTAATTACGAGTTTGATTCTCACTTATACGAAGCCTATAAACGAGCAGGTGCAGTTTGCCTCAAGCGATTTACAGTAAGCTTATCCGTGTTAAAACCACGATAATTTCTCTGTGATCTGAGAGATGAATTCAGAATGACATCCTTCTTCTCGCTTTTATAATTTCAAAACTCGCTGTAACACCAAAGTAGGTGAAATCTACTTGGAAAACTGGTTTGCAATATTAAAGGTTTTATAAAAAATTCGTTTTAGATCTAAAACATTAACTTTTAAAGGAAAATAATCTTTTATTCCGTAAAGGAAGATAAAAAGTTTGTAATTAAATTATTAATCTACATGGAGATGAAATTGGTTTTAATTATCAACAGTCTAGTTACTTTAAAAGATAAATAATCTACTTTCACGGAAAACTAAACAATCTTTCCCCTGTCACTTTAATGGCATCCATGAAAATCTGACAAGGGTGAACCGTACTTGTCCGACTCTTGTTTGTTTAAAGACTTCACATGACATAGATGTAAGAGTACGATTTATAAATGTATCGTCATGTCGAATTGAGTCTATCCGGTGGGACTCGAGCGACTCGCATTCACGATACTTTTACGATATAATTACATATAATTATAATACATAGCTAAGGTAAAATTTATGATACATCAGGATGAGTTTTATAGCTGTTGATTATAAAGAGGCTGATTAAGTTTAGATATTGTTCCAGTGTACTCGATACATTTGATATAACAACAGTTAAAGATATTCGTATAGTAGATACGCGTTATTATTATTATTATTATTATTATTATCATTAGCACCGTAGTTTAAGACAAATGTATCCAACAATTTTGTCCCGTTTCTTAGGCGCGTTCGACGCGATGCTGACGCCACGATGAATAGAGAATAAACGGAGTATCTCTAGAATAGAATAATTCATTATCTATTATGATATACAATTGGATAATATATGTATCATTGTCGAACTATCAATTCTATATTTCCATCGCTTGTTATGTAATAACGGTTGAAAGATGAATATCTATATAATATTACAAGGGATTATCGGAGAAACAATGAACTAAAAAGAAAATTTTAATGTTCTACATAAATAGATATGTAGGTCATTGGATACAGCGAAAATTTAATTTTGCAAAAACGAACGCGGGCTTGCACAGCTGGTGCGGTTTTATACTTACGTTCCTGGTGAACGGTGACGGCAATAAAAGGAAGCAGTTATGGCCTATACGCGCGTGTAGAGACATAAGGAACCGAATATAACACCTAACTGTACGTTGCACGAGGTGCTGCGAGCCCGCGCGATATAACTTCCGTTACAGCGCGTTATGAGACGTGGAACCGAGCGACATTTATCATTCGAGAGGAGGACTCAAAAAAGAGATTACTTATTCTTACTTTCTGTAAGAATAAGAAATTTTTTTATACGAATTGTCGACCGGTTCGATGACACTTAACGTGCTTTGTTTCCGAATGCGTCTGTTAATACCCTCTCTGCTTTTTTAGAGTGAAATCTCTCTCTTAAAGATTGAAAATTGAGTCGCTCTTTTTCAAGATTATTCATAGTCGATTCTTGTATTTAAAACTGTTTTAAGTACAGTCACGAACCAATCAGAGGATCGTATTTTAACATCTTGAAACATTAAGATGGTCTTGAAATAGGGACAAACTATGAATACTTTAGAGTGAGATTCCATTCCAAAGAATTTAGAGAGCTTCGTTTAGTTGAATATCGTTTTCTGTCGCAAACGGAAGTGCTCTGGAAGAGCGGCAAAGACTTACGAGACGAACGCGAATAAGGCGGATGCATGAATCTCCCCACAGGCATTTTAAAAACATTTTAAGCAAGACCCAATTAGCATAGTGAGATCGTTACGTCTGAACATTGATGTCATCGTTATCGCTATATGATTATCATCACGCTATCCGTCGTTACTATTACCGTCACTGCCGCGACGCGGTGACGAAGTAGTGCGCTCTATACTCGATATTCAGTGTCGATACCTACACCTAACTGTATATTAACAATGATCTGTGTAAGGAGTTGAAATTCCAGTATAATAAAATCGCTCTTCATATATTTTCGTCTTTCCACTCACTTCCGATCACTGTGCGAGGATGAATCAAGAAATAACAATACGTCTCCATCTTTTTATTCTTAGAAATAACAAGAAAATAAATCCACATCATTATTTTCGATCTCCAAATGTATTTTAATGAATGCTAATTTTATTACTAAATTAAGTATTTTATTTCTTGATTATTTCAAAATTAAAACGTTCTTTTTTTAGGAACTACGAATAAAAAATAGGAAATAAAAATAAAAAGCAAAGCAGGTTTTAAGAGGTAACTTAATTTTTCTTTATAAATTATAATTTAATGTATGTCAAATTAATATATATTATACAGGGTGGTCCATTTAAATCGATCATCTTGAATATTTCACTTATTTTTAATGATATTCAAAAATGTTTCTAATGAAAGTGGAACGGTAAATGGAATTATGTGATTTTTTTCCATTTGAAAAAGTGGAGATGACCTTCATATCTTTTTGACGCTTCCACCTAGAAAAAAAACAACGTGACCAAAATACGTCTCCCTCGAAACCGTTCCACTTTCACGTGAAACATTTTTTTATATCGTCAAAAATAAGTAAAATATTCAAGATGTTAGATTTAAGTAGACCACCCTATATATTTCCTTTTTTAAAGATATTTTTCCTTACATAAAAAATCAGTTAATGCCTGTCTAATATATTGAATTCTGAATTGTCCTTATAGCTTTCTTGGCGATATTAAGAAATAAAATGTGACTTCTCTTGGAATATATCACGTCTGTCCATTTCTGTGGATTTGATATGCGCATTTTCCACGAGGGACGAAGCTAAAAGCCGAATTGGATCACACTTAAAGTGAAAGCTGATCTTCGAACGTCTACTATAAGTTTGTCAAAGAGAGCGATTAAATTGTCAGAGAACTTGCAAAGTCCTTGCGTGTAATGCACCACTTCCGTTATCCTAACATTTACGAAATATGATATTCATCTCCAGACGCAAGTCTGTTTGTGCATTATTTTATAAATATGCATCTTCAGCTCGCGTCACGTCTTTACCGCACTTTCAGCTATAGATAATAAGTAAATTTCTACTTGAATCCGATTATCTTCTTCAGGAAAGGAATACAAATTAAGACTGTCAAGTACATAATATTTTTTATTGTCCTTTTATAACGTACAATCAACAATAGTATTTTTTTTTCTTTTTCTTCTTCTTTTATGTAACCCATATGCCAGGAATTAGTTCTTAAAAGGACACGTTAGACGTCTTGTGGGTTAGTATATAAATAACGGTTTACAGTGATAATACAATTAGATAGCTGAGTATTAACAAATTTACAATGTAGAACGTCCGGCCGATATCTCTCGACGAGACATAATAGATCAATAGTGTATAGTTATATGCGAGGAAGGGAGGGATAACAACGAAGGTTTTACAGAGTAATTTATAACATTGTTAGTAGAGAAATAGCCATTACGCACTCGCGAGGAAAATAGATAAGATCGTCACACGAATATACATATTTTACGTATCAATGTTAGGTACATTTTGTTAATACTCCTCGTACACGTTATAAGTACGCATCACAGATATGTCGTTGTTCGTGGAACGAAAAGAAAGGCGACAGCAAGATTCGGCAAGAATACCGTTTGTCCCAAGAATGATATGTACTAGTAGTAAGACTTCATTTCCAAAAGATTCGATTTTTCCTTGAATAACGTACTTCGAGACAGTTTTTTGAAATTTTCGTAATTGTTCATCTATAATTAATTAAAGGATTACACGGTGTGATTAATTTGTTTTTTAAGGATCACGAGAAAAATTGCGTTTATTCTCAAAAGATTCGAGTTCTTTTTTTAGAAACGTGCTTCAAGATGTTTTTTACTATAAATTTGTAATTATCCATCTCTTTAATCATTAAAGTAAAGGATTTCACGATGATTAATTTGTTGTCTAAAAAACACGACAAATTTAATAGCAAGACTTCATTCCTAAAGGGTTCTTCCTCAAATAACGTACTACGAAATGTATATTCAAATTTTAAACAGTAAAAATGTTTATGTTTACGTGCAAATTTCGTTATGACGCGAACGTCTCAAAAACTTTACCCTTCGAATAACAAAGAACAGTTTTGCACAGATTTTATCTCATTTTCATTTTTATATTTTCAACGAGAATATTATGAAGCTTACAAGTGAAAAGGTAAAAAATTATACATTGACAGAAAGATTAAAATAAAAGGATTGGACAATATATGATTATAATGCTTTCCAAAGAACATAGGAAATTTAATATAATTTAATTTTTCCGAAAAAGAACCATTGTTCTGAATTCAATTCTAAAAATTCATAGAGCAAAAACTTACACGAGATTTACGCGTGAAAATAATAAAAGTGAGTATCCTGCCATTCGTGCACAACTTTCTTGGAACATCTTGTATACCTATTTTATTGTGGACACGTAAAAATAATCGAAAGTAAATCTCAGCGCATGTTGTAGATAAGTCAAAGGATAAAATACGGTAAGTAAAAACTATGAAAGTATTGCCGAATTTGTTTGTTTGGCATTAACATGCCGAAATTTAAGAAAATATAAAATAGGGAAACTCCACACTATTTCACAATTATTTACTATTGGTACGATTGGTATTTACGTATTCGCAATGAATCCTCGCGCCGCAATGAATGTGAACGACGAAGACAAATTGTACGCACCGGCTAACAACCATCTTATACCATTATAATAAAGATGTATCGCATAACTATACAACTTTGTTATCTAGGTAATGGAATATTAATCATAATAACAAACAGGACGTAACGTGGGCGCTCAGGACTAGGCAGTATTTTTTCGTTAATACGCGGTCTTTTGCGTTATGATTGACACGAAATCATGAGGAAATGCAAAATATTACTTTGTATTTTGTATACTGTACTTGAATCTTCATATTTTCAATAATGTCTTACACTTCGTTGTAAAGTATAAAATGTTAATGGGATAATTAGAAATTTGTATCTTGAACCTAAAATACATTTTAATGGTATTTTGCCCAATCATGTGGACAAATTAAGTATCGCTGTCGTTAAATTTATCGCGTATTGCCTTGTTAGAGATCATACATATTTCGTAGTTTATAATTAATAATTTTTATGCAATAATTATAAACTACGAAATATGATCTCTATAACAAGGCAATGCGCGACGATAAATTTAATGACAGCGACATTTTCTTGCATTTATGTTTGTTTCGCGATTAATATATTATATTTTCGTTTTGATTTAATTATGCACAAAAGCACATGAATTTTAAATGTTATTATTAAATCTTAATAATTATTTCTTTAAATAGTACTAAATAAACATTTACTTATAGAAAATATGTATTTACTAAAAAAAAATGATAGTTAAATCAAATTAATAATTTTTGTATGAAATAAATATATATTTACATTTATTTAATAAATATTTTTACTTATAATTACTCAAACAAATATTTATTAAAATTTAGTATTTTTTTAGTGTATAAGAAAACGTCGTTATAATTTTATGTCGCAGAAATTTATCTACTGTTTTAGAAATATCAAAAATAATTAATGGCTATTAAGCTCGCGTTCTTCTTTTCCTTGATGTAATAGAAAAATTTGAAAATCTTCCAAATTTTGTTTTATTAAAATTTATAAACAAAATTGCAATATTTAACATTTAAAATCACGAATGTTGCATTTTATACTGATACAATCTTAACCACGTACAGAAAAGTATCAACCCAGTAAACACAATGTTACACGTAACGTACATGTAACATAAAATGTCAACTCAACAAGATAACTGTAATTACTGTGTTTACTGGGAAATATATATATATATATGCGTACGTTATTGCAGTTAACAGTTACATTGTGTTTGTGACAAATCGGGCATCCCTATTTTAGCTCTATTATAACGTATATTGGTCACAACAGGAAGCCGAGAAAGGATTAAGATTGAAGAGAAATATTATTTATTAACCATTTTTTTCTTCTTTCTTAGGCACCTGAGTTTCAATAATCCGGAACGCATACGAGGAGAATATAATTTGTTAGACAATCTGTTGAAACGTTATTTTTATTGTAATTCCTAATCCAATCTCCATGCAGTTTAGGGCATTTTCATGAATGTGTTCCCGACATCTATATGTATATTGCATGTTATGTGTACATAGTCTCTGCCCACGTTACGAGTAACAGTCGAACGAAAACGCGCTAGTTGTTTGACTATATTTATATATATAATTCTTTTATATATGGAATGTGCTTTCCTACCAAACTGCTAAAAGTGCTAATACATAGATTCCACGTCGCCGAGTGCGTATGTCACACGCTGGCGGACGCGCGTAGCTAAATTTACAAGTTCTCTCGAAACTGCTCTCGACGCAACACGCAAACCTCGTAATAAACCGTGAAATAGGTCCGTTAGCGGATTTCGTCTAATTTCTCAATACAAATCCCTGAAGATTTACGAGAGAATCATTGTCGCTCGTTTAACGAGAAAAAGAAAAAAAATCATCCAAATGTCGTGCATCATCGGCGAATGCATAAACGCGTGTTGTAGCGTTCTTGCCAGCGAATCCTAAAATTAAATCTCTACAGAACTACGCGAGACCGATTGCACCATTTTGATTAACGTCCTCCAAATATTTCTTATTGCATAGCAGCGATCATAATTGTGTACATTTTGGATGTATCGAGTACTTTTTATTGATCTTCTGAACAGCGAAAATTTAAAGTTAACGCTTCAATTGCATTTAATGTTACAGATCGAAAGACAATTTTTAATTACGATCAAAGATCACGTTGATCAAGAATGATGCAATCCAACCTCGAAAGATATGTGATCGTGAAAAATGTGCATTGTTTTTGAGCGCAGTTCGTAGTAAGTTTCTGCACATTTTGTACTTGGATCACCGCACGGAACGAGCAGTGCAACTTTGGCGGTTGCTTCGGTATTGATTTAATTTTCGGAGGTCTCAGGAATTAACGCATTCTCGTGGTGTGCGCAACGGCGGTGTGCTTTCTCGCAATGCGAGGAACTGTACTTACTTTTAATATTACGATTATTATTAATAATCTACAGAACGCAGGGTACGGGGAACTCGTCGATAAAATAAATCTAATTTGAAGTCCAATTGAATATTTAACAAAATTGATATACGCACAATAAAGCTGCGTTCCATTACTCACTGTGTTTACTGAAAATCTATGGTATATGTGTAACATGAATTATAAGGCCCGTATTTAAAATCAGGCCTTATATTTCCCGTATTTAAAATCAATCCTTATATTTAAATTTTCTTTCTTAAATTTATCTTCAGATGCTCTACGAATTATTTCAATGGCTGATCAAAAAATACTGATCATCTAAAAATAAATTTAACGAAACCTTAAGTACAAGGTCTGATTATGAATCTATGGGCATAGATTTTCAATACTCGCAGTGAATAACGGAACGCAGTCTAAAATGCAAGGCAAGATTGCGCAATTTAACTATTACAAGTCAACTGTTCTCGGAAATATTCTCATCCACAAAATTTTTGTTCTTAAATATTTCGAGTGGGAATCTATCTAAGGGAAGATTTAATTAACGAAGAAGCAGATTTGAACAATTTGAATATTATGCACAGAAATAAAACGTTTAAAATAATTGCGTTTGTCAAGAAGCGCCAAAAATATCCTATTGTGGTGCATGATATGTAAATTGTTCAAATCCAATCCTATCCTCAAATCCTTTGTCTCTTCTGTACTTCAATACTCTATTATCACGCGACTTTCTTCGCGAATAAATCAACTTTTCGCGAGCAAATAAACGGATACAGCAGCTTGAGCGGCATAAGTACATCCGATAGTCGAGCCGACGGCGACGTGTCCGATTATATCTTGGGAGATCTTCGCGGCTGCATATTCGGATTTGTTTAAGAATCATTTAATCCTAATTCTCGGATATGAATCGGCGCGGACTCTTCACGTACATGGAACCATGTGAGCCCTCGAGAGAGAGACGGCCCTTGCGTTGAAGGTACGTGGTGATGTAGCGTGCAATCAGCTTCTGCGGTCGCATCTGCCATTCTTCCAATACTTCTTTGGGTGCCAGAACCTTTGCAAATTACGAAGATCAATTAGAAGTTATTCTTGATTAATTCAGAAAAATTAAGCATCCAATAACGTTGACTGTTCCAGTTGCATTTAGAATTATAGATAATAGTCTGAATAAATTAGCAAGCTTTATTGTAATTACTATATTCATTTATAATTTTTAATTTATAATTTTATGTTCGACGAATAATATACAGTATGCATTTACCTCGTCGTGAAATTGTCACAATTTTGCAAAGTGCATATAAATGAGAATGCAAATCAACTCGCGAAAGTTTGCTGTTCGTGACGCAAAACTCGTGCGCAGCATATATAGAATTCTTCACGAGCGTACGTAGAGCTTAGTGTCGAAAATACATAAATTACATATATAATACCTGGTCGCCTTTGAGTCGGTCCAACAGTGTCACGCACACGACGGCGGACTGAATGCCGGCGTGGTTTGTTAGAGCGGCAAAGCAGAGGCTCTCCATCTCGATATTCACCACGCCAGCCTTCTGTAATTTCATGAGGTATTCCATTTTGTCGGCCTCGGTGAACTCACAGAATGCGCCATCCAGGCGGCCTTGGCCTTCATAGAAGTCGTTTGAGCACATAGTTTTGCCGATCACAGTGTCATAGGGATCATCGCGATGAGCCAGGCCTTTTAGATCACGAGCCAGCTGTCGGTCGAGTTTGGCTGGTCGGCGCACCAATTTTCCGAGTACCATCTGCAACGCACTATCGTTTAATACCAAAACTATTGACGATTAATTTCTATTATTTAACTCTAATTGGTATTCGCTCCGAAATTTCCTTAATTGGTATTCCAGTGTACATGTTGCTGATTCAACTCTGAATTAGTTTTTAAATGATTGAAAAATATATGTTTTTTGTAATGACATGTCAAAAATTTTATTAACTTTATTTCAATGTACTAATTTTTCCTTGTGTGTAGCTATCATTACATTCAAAGAACTAAAAATTATCATAATTGTTATTTATCGTAATAATTATCACTATTATGATCATTTTTGGTAACCATGAAGAAAAATATATAAGAAAATGTAGAAATAAAAAGATCCCCGAATGGTCGTGAAAAAATGTACTCTCCTTGAGTAAATTTTATAAAAAACTACAAACCAGTTAATAAAAATTTTATTGACTGGTCCGTACACGTGAGTACACAATCAATAGGAAATTCGACCGTTATAGGCTTTATTTCCTATTAGTTGTGTACAAATCAGTTATTTTGACTTTAAGTTCTAGTACGTGTTAATTCTCTCAATTCTTTTATATTGTAAATCATAATCGTAACAGTCTGCAGACAAAATTCAATTAATTAGTTAGGAAAAATAAAAATATAATAATGTAACAAGCTTTGAATTAATTGAATCTTTTTTGCTCTTTTTTTATTTCGTATGGATTTTATAAAACCACTAACCAATTCCATATAAGGTTTCATCATTTCATCGAGAGCTTCTTCCGAGATGATTACCGTACCACCTTCGTAGCCGACACCACCGCAAGTGCCAATCCTGATGAAAATTGGATCCTTTACTTTTGCATGGTACATCAGCTTGATAACTTCATGGAGCAGAATGCTTACTGAAGGTATACCCATTCCATGCTAAACAGATATAAACATTTTATTTTTAAATAGTCGTGTTTCCTTTTATTATAAATTTTCTTTCTCATAAAATTTGGTAGTATATTTATCACAAATACAACTAACGAAAACGATTATTATTTCGACATATGTCTTGTACTACAGAACTTGTACTGCGATATCAGATTCGTTCGCTTTTGTAAGGACCCCGAGATATTCCTGCCGAGTTTCAATAAATAATAATTTCAGCAACCAGATAACATAATTGTATATGCCGAATTCCTCTCAACTCATTCAGCATACCGCGTGTGTAATTCGCGCGAAGCGATGAAAAATGGTTTAATCGTCCAGGCATGTAAACAACGTAAGTAGAGTACAGCGGAGCAAAGCAGATGCCGAGCGTGATTAGTATGGAATGTTAGTGGATTTATTTGCCTGCTAGAAATGAATTGTCTATCTCATTACATCGGTGTCACATTTAACCTACAGATTAGAATATTGTAATATTTTCTTTTTAAACATTATGCTCTCTAATAGCGTTACTTATCACGATACTTATTATCGCGAGACTCTGCAGGAATTTTTCTTCTTCGAATTATTGACATTAGCTGCGTTCAGCAGAAAAAATTAATCAGTTAGCATTTAGTGATTCTTTAATATAATTGGTTCTTGCCTTTAGTTCTTCGCAGAATTTAAGTGTAGGAACCAATTATATTAAAGAATTACTAAGCGCTAATTAATTAGTTTTCTCTGCTGAACGCAGCCGTTGTTTTTTTTAAAGATGTGCTTAAAGATATTGCTTATTTAAAATCAGTCTTTAATATATACTTTTAATTTTTTATAATATTCTATTAAGAAATGAAACTTAATGTAATATACTGCGTTATTATTTTATTATTCTTAAAATCTTTAAAAGCTTCTACCAAGTTAATTAATTTTGAAATTGATATTGTTTTTTTAAATATTGATATATATATATATACATTTTTATGCAATTATAAAAATTAATTTAATTGGAAATTATAGTATTAATTTAATACTATAATTTCCATCTCTGAATATAAAAGAAATTATCAATGTATTCGAATTATGCGAAATTACACTTTCAGTCACGACTGAAAGGATAACAACTTTCAAGTGTATCGTAAATGCGCTCGTCTCATTAACGTTGTGTTAAACGGGTACCTACGACTTAATTATGCAAAAGTAAATTTGCTCGAAACATGGCTGTAGAGTTTTCAGTATACAGTCTATTCCACATTCCAATCGCAGTAGCGAACGGTATGAGATGTTTTAAAGAACCACTTGGCCGTCGTCGTACTTGACCTCGTCGTTT
Organism: Mycetomoellerius zeteki; assembly: GCF_001594055.1. Classification (NCBI taxonomy): domain Eukaryota; kingdom Metazoa; phylum Arthropoda; class Insecta; order Hymenoptera; family Formicidae; genus Mycetomoellerius; species Mycetomoellerius zeteki. The sequence goes on from NW_017256062.1 coordinate 1,020,926, forward strand.
TCTCGATACCTAATTAACGAACTAAATAACGAATAAATAAAATTGTCGTCTAAGGGAAAAAATGTTTCACGTTGAGGGAAGCATAGGTACTTATGAAAGACTTACGCTGATAGAGAGAACCGGGCCGACTTTGTACATTGAATAGCGATAGGAATTTTTGGTGATATCGAGGAGGGTCGTTCCAGCTGGCAGCTTGTGACCTATCTCCTGCATGATGTAGTTAGCGAAATGTTCCATCCTTTTCGGTGTTCCGCCCATGCAGACGAACTGTAACGAGAGAAGTGCGCAATTATATTAAGTGGTTTGGCACGAAAAGAAGAGAAAATAGGTCAATTGTTAAAACAATAATCTTTAAAATAATAGTTAGAATAATAAGTGATTCAAATAGAGAAACAATGCAATTGATAAAGAGAGACAGTAAGGCAAGTTCATCGTTAAAGTGATGTTGACCTGAATCTTCAAACGTCCTGATTCATCTTAAATGTCAAAGATCATCGGTTACAATAGTAAAAATAAACGAGCGGTGGCCGATGGTGTAATCGCACGTCATTGAAGTATATTTTGCGATTTATTGATGTTGGCTGACATCACGAGCGTATCGCGTGACATCGATAGCTTCACGAGTGGTGCGTCTTCCCATTTCTGATCCAGATCGTATGTCAAGTGCAGAAAGCAAGGATGTGTTGACTAATCGATTATTGACAAATGTAATAAATATCTGTCAGGAATGTTACGTATAATTGCTTCTTGGACCTTACGGGAAGCCAGAAGTCCAATACTAAGTGATATAACATCTTGCGTCATACTATTTTGCTTTTTATATGCGATAAGTTTAAACGTTGAAAAGAAGACAAATTAGAGTTATTTTAATAATCAGAAAACAAAATTACGCATACACAGTAAAAAACGTTTTGCATTTGTGTTGAAAATGGTCTATTCAAGCCTTCGTTAAAATTTTAAGTTGATTTTTTAATATATTCGAGTGCTAATTTAACACAATGTGATATTTAAATATTTGGGGTTTAATTGATATTTTTTAGTGCCAAAATGACATAATTTATGAATAAATGAACAAATAACGTAAAAATAATGTGTTTTAAATTCTAAGATGAATAAATAAAATATGTGTTAATTTAACATATCCTAAAATGTTAATTTCATTGAAAAAAAACATGCTTCTACAAACTGTGTCAATATTAATTTTTTGTATTTATTTTTTAAAAATAATTATTTGTGTTACCTTCTAACATATTCATCTTGTATTAAATTAACACATAAATTTGAGTGGACACGCGAAATGTGTTAAATTTAACATTTTCCAACGATATAACTGAAAGGGATCTTCGAAAAGTACAAATTAGAGATAGAGAAAGGAGGGTAAAAATTTTCGAGGGTTTCGCTATCGCTGGGAGATCGTTTTATTTCTACACGGAAAAAACAGTATGGTTGGTCTGCACAGAAATCTGGTGATGCCAACCAGATTAAATAGTAAAATATGGTTCTCTATCAATTCTAACCAATAGCGTGAGACTTTTCGAGTACTAAAAATATACGTGAAAGGGGTAAAGGAAACTAAAGGAATATGTCGATGACTCAAGAATCTGTTTAGACACGAGTCATAAAATATTTTGTAAGACTGGGTTTCAAAAAGGGTCTTTAGAATAATAAAAAAAGGGTTAAAAGGAAAAATGATAGGTGAAGCAAATAAGATGAACAGCCAGAAATAAGGTTGTCAGAAATGTTTAGGAAAATATGTGTAGAAAACTTTATATTAAAAACGTGACTCGACAATAGTTACGTGGCACGTAACATTGCTTGAACCATAGTACAATGGTTAGGTTAGATTATGTTGCAGCAATGACGGCATTTCACATATATATATTTTTAATTGTAAGCGTGGTGAGTCGCTTTTGCTTTTTGAAATTGCAACTTAATTTATAGCATGATGTAACAAGAAATTTTTATTAATAATTTAATTCTTATTATTATACATTATGCTTTATAATGTCACGATTGACGCAACTATACGGATATATAACTTATCCATAATAAATGATCCCCCAATCAAGTTTTGGTTGTCGCAACCAAATCGCACCTAATTACATTGATGTAGTTGACACATCAAAGTGAATAAATCGTATCAACCATACACATTCCTATTACATAAACATAACTTGGATGACGTTTCTATATTGCTCACAACTAAATGGTTTTAGTTATGTGAACTATATCTTTTTTTCCGTGTATGTTTTCTTATATAATTTTCTTCGTGTAGAAACCGAAAATAATCATTATAATAATGCCAGACTTAAAGAAAAATTGATACATCGAAATAAAATGAATAAAATCCTTATTCGCATTATTATAAAATCAATCAGTTACGTTTCAATAATTTATTTATGAAATTATTAAATTAATTCCAAATTGGATCGAATGCGAATAATATTGTACTATAAAACGTTAATTAGATTATATTTTTTATTATAACATTTGTCATCTCGGTACCGTTTCTTCCACTCCAAGCGATGCGCAATGCTTGGAGTACCTATACGAGATGATAAATGTTATAATGCAAAATATAATCTAATTAACGTTTTATGGTGCAATATTATTCATATTTGATCCAATTTGGAATTAATTTCATAAATAAATTATTAAAACATAACTGACAGTGACTTTATAACGATCCATGCAAATAAAGATTTTATTCATTTTATTTCGATGTACCAATTTTTCCTTAAGTCTGTCGTTTTTATAATGATTATTTTCGATTTCTCTACGAAGAAAAATAAATAAGAAAACATAGAAATAAAACGAAGCGAAACTCTTGAAAATTTCTACTCTCTCTTTATCCACATTTTTATATTTTTCATTTATGGATTATTTTTCTAATAATTACGAAAGATATAGACGTAAGAAAAAATATACATATATGCGATACTAACAGATATCGCAATATCTCTTACATTGACGATAATTAATATTTGTACACTGGGAGAGAAAAATGATTGCAAGTACTATAATTTAAATACTGTAGTTTATAATCATTTTTTGAGTCAACTATAAATTTATAATTGCTTTAACCATACTCATTATAGCTGTTTCAACACTGAAATATAATCATTACAACTATGATATGCATTAAGTTTTTCTTTACCATGCAAATTAGTTTATCCTTATATCTCTTAGTTATTATCATTATGTAAATAATTAGCGAATGTTAAGAAAATAGTTGTAATATGTAGTTAAGAAAATAGTTATAATAAAAATATAGAATATAACATTTACTTTAATGACGATTGCATTTATTACATAAAAATGGTTATTTTTCTTTACTATTTGTATCTTAACACTTTACTACATTAATTACTATTAATAGTTCAGATTATCATAATTTACAGTACAATTTTTCCATATTTGAGAGAACTGTATAATGTTAAAAATTTCATGAAATTTAATATACTTTTAATTTACACATTATGAACTTAATTTCATGACATTACATTAAATTTAATTTATTTATAACTGAAAAGTATATTTGGGATATATGAAATTTAATGTATACGTTCATTATATTTAAGTAACTACTGTAACTTAATTTTCAGTTAAATCATTCATTACTTTTAATTTCGTTCATAACCACGAGCTTCATTTATATGTAAAGGTCACATTTCTAACAGTGTACATGTAAGATTATTATTACTAATATTATAACATAATACCATAAAAATGGTCCTCCCAATTATAATTTTTTAACCATGCAATTATTTTTTAACCATATTATTATATTTGAGTCATTCGAGTTTCATAATATCTAACATGAAAATATATAGCTCTATTAAATTAAATGTTTACATTATGTTTATAAAATTTATTTAATTAATTAATTTATTTTTAATAATAACATATTTGCTTACATATCTTTATCATAATATGTTTTGCAATATACAAGGGTCAACTAATAAAATATCTATAAAATATCAATCTACCAAACACAAAGTTACATGTAATGTATCTGTTAATTGTAATTTTTAACTCTATAATATAAGTATAATATAGCACATATGTTATATTAAATTAAAATTATATTGTGAGTGAGAAATTACAACAGGTACGTTATATGTAACTTTGTGTTTTTTTTTTGCTGGCAATATAATTAAGCTTTAAATTAAAAGTGATTAAAAATAAAAGTCTTTTGTATATTAAATTTTAGACTTTTAATAGAAATAAATCTTGTGTATTTAGAATTTTTTAAGGGATCTTACTTTATTACTATTAATACCGGGCTTAGTTACCAAGAAATATTAAATGTCACTGAGCATCGAAAAAGAATGCAAAATGTAATGGCATCCAATTATGTAAATTTTTGCTAAATAGAAGTTGACGTAAAATTGCTAAAGAATACGTCAACAAAATTTGTCCAACTATTTCAACGAAGATTCTTTATCTAAATGTACTTCAGATCTTTGTACAAATATAATAGGAATTTCTTTAATTTACCTTAACGTCACCAAACATCTCAACCAGATCGTGGGAACCGCTGCCGAGTGCGAGATGGTACAATATGTCCTGATCCATGAGTTCGATATTGGGGTTTCGTAATCGTACGGAGCCATCGCTGTACCTATAAAAGATAGAAAATGTTTGACGTATATTTTATGGTAAAGTATCTTAAATATCTTAAAAACTTTTGCATAGTCATGAAAGCGATAAACTATTTAATGCAATAAATGAATAACTTCACCGCGAAATAGATAACATGTCATAATACATAACAATCATAATACTGCAAGCACATCAAAATATTTGATTAGCGTTTACGTAATATGCATGCTATGAATATGATAAATTCCTCTTTACAAAATATACAATTATCCGAGTTTACATAAGATAATTAATATTCAGAATTTTTAACTATGATGTTTGAATAATATTTAAATTATATATTATCTTATTTCTGATATTTAGTATATATTTAAATGTATAACATTGTAGATTAATTAAAAATCGAAAATTTTTTTTGTATAATACATTACGGTTCTTTACTGTTTCTTTGTAATATTATTAAAGATAACGATTAAATCATTGAAGATGATAAATGTATTTATATCGTAAATCTCAGCGTTGAATAGTCTCTGGATTATCTCTAGATCGCGAGGCACAACCAAGCTCCGATTAAATTGCGGTGATAGTCTTTGACATCACGACGTCATGAATTTGATTCTATGGTGAACGATGGAACGGGCAATCGCATCTCAGCGTCGAAAATTGACTTCGTTAATGTACTCGTAAGTCTAATCAGTTCCGGCTGCCGACGGATTCGCGCATCGTAATTAAGTCATCTCCGTTCGATGGCCGAATAAATGTATTTCGTTTCTGACGCCTCGGCAATCGGAATGTATAACGTGATCATAGGGAAGGAATCCTCTGCGACATGTAACAGTTTAATATTTGTGGAAAATGATTCGATAAAATGGTTCAATGTTTATACTTTGACATGTAGATTTAGGAGTAAAAATATGAAGGTTGTGGAATATGGATTGTCAGAAGCAATATCTATATAAAGATATTATATTTCAAATACAGAAATAGGTCAAGATGGAGCTGAACAGAACAATAAAGTGCTGTTTGCTCACCTTAAGGCTCGCTGGATTGTTTGCTTTTTCAGACTACCTGGAAGAGTTTTCTATGGAAGAAAATACCAATCGATAGTTTAGGTTCGCCTATTGTTCCTGGGTGTATGATATCGCTCGACAACGTAAATGTATCCAGTACACTTCTTTAATTTCTAACTTGTTATCAATAGCTCCGATTTATAAACGTGAAATCACAAGCGTTTATTAATCCGTTTAGCTATGATGATCGCTAAACTAATGGACAATATTCACGAGTCACATTTGTTATACTTCGACATCTGTTACGTATATGGTATCTATGTGTTCGAAGAAATTATAAATGCTTATACAATTTGCCACAATAGAGTTTTACTCATTATCCTTTAACAATAATAAAAGTAAAAGGCTGTAAGAATAAATCTAGAATAGGAAAGAAAAGCTAATAAGAGTCTGTAACTAGTGAATTACTAAATACTCGCATGTATTTATATAATTTACTGCGTTTATATAAATAAATATTTTGTGATTATTATGTATTAACATTCGTATTGCTCTTCAGCTCTTCTTTCCTATTTAGTCTTTAATTATTCTTTAATTTGATTTTTATTATATAATATGTCGACTTTTATCGCATGTGATATTTAAATGAGAACATTCAAATCTTTTTCGTTACTCATGAATGAATAAAAAAAAGTTCCCAGAAAAAAATTTATGAAAGATACGTTCAATGTTTGATGAGACATATATTATCATAGGAAAAGGTATGTTACAGTGTTTGATCTTCTTATCAGTATATTCCTCACATCGTGTGTACAACTTGTAACACTGTCCACGTTGTCCTCTCGAGAAATTTTACATGCATAACCAGTGTGAAGATGTGTGTGTGTGTGTGTTCACCAATTTCCATCTAAATGTCTTACTATGTATGCAAGCTATTCAAAAGCTACCATTTGCGCTTCTTCAAATACATATAAATAGATGAATGTGAAATAATTATTAATTCATGTCTCCATGGAAATTTGAAAAAAGTCTCGGTTTTTTTTTATTCTCAACGATATGACAGTTAATTAATCAAGTCTCGGATTATGTTTCTGATAAAGTTCAATAGAAATTATCTGGGAAATAAGTTCTGATGTTGAGATCGAGTTACTTAATAAAGTAAATAAAAGACTTCTAAAACTGATTAAACTTTGAATAGACAGATGCAGTAATATTTTCTTTCCAATCAATTTAAATTATGGAATTCAATTTAATTGGATTGGATGGAATTAAAAATTCAGGGTTTATTTTTCTGATCTAACGTCGTTGATTAAAAAGTTATGATGACGAATAAACGTTGTTTTTTGTATCTTCGAACGTTGGTCCGAACAAGAAATCGTCTTCCCTATCTGTTATTAGATAAAAATCAGAGGAGAGAAACAGATGTATAATATTTAGGATTACTCACGTCTTTTTATCTTTTAATCGCAATGAATCCTTTATTTCTTCTATTTCCTTCGTTATCGAATAAAAATCGAAGAAGGAAGGTCCAGACAAGCTGATTTTTTTTTTCACTAACCATAGCTTCAACCGTCTATTGCTTATCATTATCAACGTGATTTGAATCTTTGAATTAATATTAATCTGTGAAAAAATTGTTGCCACCCGGGAATACGTGATCCGATCACAAAGTTTCTCCAAATCCTTCCCTTTTATCCTTTATTACGTAAAACTCGGAGAAGAAAACCAGTTATATAAATTCATATCTACCTAGCTGTATCTTTTTATTCATAACTGTAACTGTTCGCCGTCTTATTAGCAGATAAAGAGATTTCTTCAAATTCTTTATTTCTTTTATTCCTCATCGATAAAAATCAAAGAAAAGAAACTCCTTAAGTGTCAAATCACTAATCAATTATTTTTTCATTGATCATAACTTCAACTATTTGTTGCTTATCATTATTAATTTGATATAATATTTTAATCTTTAAAAAAAATCTTGTTTTCTGCCACCCTGAGATATCATCTTCGAGGAAAACTATCCAAGATTTCTCATTTTGCGTTATCTGTCTTTTGTATGACTTTGTGACGGGCTTTTCATTATTCTCTTCACGCGAGCTCGACAGAAACTATGTTCACACGCGAATAATATAGGGAATGTGAAGATATACGGTCTGTTGTCTATACTACAGAGTTGTGTTCGCCATATTTCCGTTATTACCATCGCAAGACGCAACCATGCATCTTCGTTTCATCGTCAGAATAGTATTATCGTTCTATATACCTCTTCTTCGCGTATCTCGCAATAACTTCTCATTTCGCTCATACTGAAGAAAAGGATAATCGAGTTTTTCTACTTTAAATATTCTACGATAAATGTGAAAAATGCATCTTTTAGTATATTAAGGAATGATTATGGATATGATTATACATCAGTCTGTCCCGAAGTTTGTAAATTAAAATATAACAAAATATAACAAAAAAGTGTTAAAAAATATAACTTATATAAAACTATTTGCCATTTGTCATTTCGATATTATAATATAATTTTTTGAATAAAGGTTAAAAACTGTGTAATTATAGTCATAGATTATACGGTCATTTATTCGTAAATCACCATACGTTAACAGTGTTTGATTGACATGCACTATCTATGTGCGACTCACAAACAAATAGTCGTTTAATCGTAATTAATTTAAAATTACCTTAATTAGTCCAAAATTAGCAGTTTAAAATTGGATACTTATAATTAGCCGTTTAATCATAATTCATCTAAAATTAGTTAGTTCTTGACTTTTACGTTTTAAAAACTACTGTTCGGACAACAAAAGACAAAATACGTTTATAATTTATTTTTTCGGAACACATATGTGTTCCGAAAAAATAAATTATAAAAGTCAATAAAAAAATCAAATTGACTTTATTTTGATTCTTAACGTCAATAAACAATCTAATTTTAACAAAAAATCATCACTTTGACTTTCATGACGTCAAAATAAAATCAAAATAAAGTCATTTTGACGTTCTTTTGACTTGGTGTTTCTTGTTAGCGTAATTTAAATAAACTATTGCTATACCAGAGTAATAATTTTATTAATGCCGTAGAGTGATGTATTACTTACATGCATAATATTAATAAATTAATTATGCAACAATTTATTTATAATTACGTAAAATGTCAATGTCAACGTTACGAGCTATTACGTATAATTAATATTGAAATATTCTATAATAGAATTAATATGGCATATAAACGTACAAGAGAAATTATTCCATTTTCAACAATTAATATATGTAAAAGAAACATATACAAATGAACCAAAGTTTGCGCACATAATCTTTTAATACCAACGAATTAATAATGCACGTCAATTCGTTACAATTCAAAAGCGTAAATACTCCATTTTCTCATGTAAAAAATTTCATATTCACGATAATAATAATTTATAGCAGAACTACAAGAGCGACTTGTTCTAATACAATTTCCAATTTATTTTATATTACTTTAAAAATATAAACGGAATTTATCGTTTGCTTGACATTTACAGTCTTTTTTTTCTGAAACGAAATGTAGAGTTATGGTTGAAATTAAACTCGGCAAGCGAAAACGAGGGTGTATTTTTCCGGCAAGTCACGAGTCGCTCGACAGTATTCACGACCAATACCGCAAGAAAAATCGATTCTTGTGGTCAGTCGAGTTTGTTTGTTGAGATCTAGTTGCCAGTTCCCCGTAAAAAGAAAAAATGTCTCGTCTAACTGCGGTACTACCTGATCTCTCGACTCTCCGTATTCCTGTCTGCTAACTTTACATAGGACAAATACAATGATCTAACTCCGTACATCGTAAAATGGATTTAATGGAATAAAATGGAAAAAGCAGCCTTTCAAACATCAATCTATTTGTGTATTTATTGCATGTTAGTTTTTATAAGTTCTGTATTTTGACAAGTTGAAATTGACTACGATATATCAATAAATATTTTCGCTTGCGTAAATTTAGTTTATTTGATGAAATGAAATGACAAATCACAAACACGTCAGCAATTTATATTCACAATTGTACCGTAATTTTTAATTTCGATCTTTTGACAATAACACTTTGTGTAAAACAATATTATAGCTTTTAATATTTAATTTTTAAAATTAATTCTTACATTTTCTTTATAGAAAAATCTTTCTTTTGTCAATCATCAAACATAAATTCACATCATATATAAAATTAATTTTATATACAAACAATCCGTAATTAAATAACATTGTGCAAAAAAAAATTAATCCATCAAGTTGAAAAAATAATTTACGTGTGCAGTGACTTATGAAACTGATCAAATAATTGTTATAAAGTTTTTTTGAAACTGTTTCTGTCTCGATTGTCTTCTTCAAATCAATCGTTAAGTAATTGTTGTGTACACTTGATCAATTTTGTAAATCACTGTATAAATGAGTTAGTATAAACATAAATAAGTGAAGAAGAAAAATAGGCGATTTAATAATATTTTTTGCATGAATTTTACAATTTCCAGAATATAAACTGCGCGCCGATTATTTTTCGATCTTGAAATATACTAAAATGTATTTTACCTAAACTAAAGCCGGAATATGTAATATAAAAGTATATAGTATAAAATTCTTAATTGTAAATTGATTTATTAATTTTAAATTGTATTTATTTAAAATTTTTATTCTACGAAATAGTTAATTTTTGCTCGTTTCAGTTCGCTATAAAAATTTAAATGAAACCCAAATTTTTCACTAAGAAAAATATCTAAATGAAAAATATCTAGTTGAATTAATCGGAATTTTGGTTAAAAATGAATGAATCAGAATTTTCTGGTTGAATCCACTAATTCTACACTGAAAGAAAAGATTGGCTGAATATGGCATAGCATTTTTAATTGGTTACAGCAGCCAATTAAAAATGCTATTTTATCATTTAATTTGCTGCAGCAGGCAATTTTTTCTTTCAGTATAATTGAGATAATCAGAATTCTAATTAATATAATCAGACTCTTCTGGTTCGTTCTCAATGTTCGTCTGATTCTAAAACCGATTCTTGATGGGCCGAATCGCAAGGTAAGACCTTCCAGTTTTCATTGTCTGTAAAAACGCGCCCCTACCTAACCGGATTGACGTATTCTCTGGGTTCCATGACCTTGTCCTTCTCCATAGGTAGCTTTAGCGAGCAAACGTGCTCCTCCGATTCGTCCAGAATCCTGTCCTGGCAGGCACACGTCGGCATCCTGATTTGTTTTTCAAATCACAAATTGCACCACTTTGAAAATCAGTCGATCGTCGCGCGAGCGAAGAATCTTGAGAAATTGGTCGATTCTGATTTTTGCCTCCGAGAGCGGTCCGTTAACGATATCAGATAGCACGATATAAGTCGCACGTTTTGTGTCGAGCTGATCGACAATATCAGAAAATAGTTGTCGGCGATTGCGACGAGAACTTTATATGTCACTCGAGACAAATACCATGCCTCATTCCCACTCCACTACGTCGCTACCATTCGTGACTACCAATCACCGAACACGTTCTCTTCAAACACGGATGCACGCATAACCGGTCACTAGCTGGTGCAAGCGCAAGTTCCCGATCGCCAATGCAGACGTCGTGTCAGTTCACACGACTATCGATAGCAGAATACATATATAGGGTAGGGATGAGAGATCTCGAATCGATTTTCTGAAGACCTGATCATTTGAAGTTTGTTCGCGTCGCAAGCTCCAATATGCTCCTATCATAGTTCCTACTCCTACTCACTCCATCAAGCGCGTTGGAGTGAATAAGAGCTATGGTAGAAGCATATTGGAACATGTTGGAGCATGCGACGCGAACAAACCTCAAATGATTCAGGTCTTCAGAAAATCGATTTGTAGAGTCCGATCGAAACCATATTTTGACCTCCGGTCGAAACCGACAACGAATAGGTATTCGATTATCATTCAATTTTGATCGAAAACGAAACCCAAACAGAAACTTGGATAAGTCTTACTAAAAAGAGAGGGAGAGGGAGGAGAGAGAAAGAGGAGAGAAGGAGAGAGAAAGAGAGAGAGGGGGGGGGTTAACGAAGTCACATTTTTTAGAGTCGAAATTGATATTTTTGGATTAATTTTACAGAGACTGTATGATTTTCAGAAATCTGAATGAAAAATTTATGTACTCTTTAAAAAATAAGATTTTATTAAAATATATCTAACTATATAATAATATAATAATATTGCATCCTCAACTTTTAAAGAAATCAAATCACAATTATTATTATATTAGGATCATGTCAAAGTTTGTATTCAAATTGTCTTAAGCTTAATCAACGAGTTAATAATTAAAATCGAACAGTTGTTTTCTTAAATGCTCACCGGCGTGTTGCAACTTGTACAGTTTCGGTACACCCACCGAAATTTTCTTTTAATTTCAGCCGAAATCGAAATCAAACCGAAACCTTGATTTTTTAACGAAACCGAAATTTCGGTCGGACTCTAATCACTTGCACTCAGTGCGTTCTATTCGATGCTCGCAACCATTTCATCCTTAAGTCTATTTTCTATGGCTAAACTTATCGTGTACAATTTTGGAACTTAAAGTGAGATAGGTATACACTTGATATTTGGCGAAAGCGAAAAAGAGAGTTCTAATAGGAATAAAAAACAGACTTCTTGTCGTTTATCAAATGTTAAACAAGGACAAATAATACTTGCAATGTGATGAGCCCCAAGTAGGACACACCCCGGATGAAAAAAAAATCGATTCATCTAGTCTAGCGGATCGAGGTGGCTCAGGTAGCAAAGAGTTCCCGTCTTTAAAAGGCAATTTCAAAAACCAGATTTACGCGCAGAATATCCCATTTTCAAATCTTATCCGGATGAGTAAATCTGCACACTGAAAAAAAAGATTGGCTGCTGCAGCGAATTAGCTGGTAAAATATGGCACAGCATTCTTAATCGGCTGCAACAGCCAATTTTTGGTTGCGATAGCTCATTTGCAATATCAGTATAGGATTTCGATAGGCTAACACAACTAAAAATTGGCTGCTGCAACCAATTAAAAATGCCATATTTAGCGAATCTTTTCCTTGAGTGTAGTAATAAGGTAAAAATTTTATTTAAAACACGATTTCAATTTGTTATAAAAATGTACATAGAACTTTTTGTTCTATGCTTTAATCACTGCGAAAGCGAGTATCAAAGTTTCGATTGGACAGCATAAAGCATTTTTGGGCAATTTGAACATATAGTTACACTGAAAGAAAAGATTGGCTGTTGCAGCAAATTATATCATAAAATATAGCGTAGCATTTTTAATTAGTTGCAGCAGCCAATTTTTGGTTACGGCAGCCAATCGAAATCCTATACTGACATTGCGGATAGGCTAACCCAAAATTGGCTGCTGCAATCAAAAATTAGCTGCTGCAGCAATTAAAAATGCTATGCCATATTTTACCATCTAATTTGCTGCAGCAGCCAATCTTTTTTTTCAGTGTACATCTTATTTTCAATTTAAACTAGAAACTACCTCGATTAAGCACTCTGCGTCTATGTCGTTAGCCATTTTATTTTATCGATCGACAACAGCCGCTTGCAAGTCTCTTAATAGTCCGCTCCATTAGCTCTTTATATGAGTTCATTAGCTTTCTCCGATAATAAAACGTTACTTCAATATTAGCAAATATTAGGCCCAAAATTGACATATTCGTTTGACTTGTAATTTGGAGTAAAGCTTAAGTCTACAATGAGTCTTAAACTGTAAGAAATTTACCAATTATAGTTGATGATTTTCCTTTCATTCGACTGTAATTGGTCAATTTTTTACGATTTGAAACTTGAAGCTTAAGTTTTACGCCTTAAAATCTCATTGTATAAGACGCCGTTTTAGATAGACTATACCAAATTTTTTTTAGACCTGTTAATTTATATTTTTTGAATCTAAAAGAATCTAAAAATTATTATATAATAATATATATATATATTTATTATATATTAACTTCTTATAATAAAAGTATCGTTTCAAAACTTGATATTTTGATGTAGAATTTAATAGTATTACGTATCTCTCGATTGAAAACTAACGATAAGTGCAAATTGAAATCTCGAAAAGTACATCCGTGAACTGTAAATTCTGTAGCTGTAGGAGCGTTCATCATTTTAAGGTTGATCTCGGATAGAATTGCACTTATCGAATTTTTCGCGTTTCACGAACTAGAACCGCAGTGAGAAATAGCAGTGCGAAATAAAATTCGCTGTCTCCCTTTTTGCCAGACCGAGAAATTGGAGTTATTTTTGCGCGACTACAAGGGTCACCGGAGACGTTACGTAACCAACCCCCTCGATCCACAATTTCACACACCTGCTTTCTCCGAGGAAACAGTTCGGGGCTCTTTCATTTCCGTCTGTATGCTCATTTCTTTCTTACACTTGGACGTATTTCTCCGTAGGAAATTATGGGAGTAAGTTCCATTCGCGGAACTTCCTCGAGCAATTCGTTTATAAATTGTTCCAAAGCTTCCCGCGGGATATCGATAAATAAATGTCATCTCGACGGACCGGCTGTAGGCACGCTTTCTTAATAACGCTCTGGTGAACCACCTTAATTTCCGCCGTGCGTTTTCGAACCATTAAACGCGCGAAATTTCATATTGCCGAAATAACATACATTTCTGTAATAGTGATATTTTTTTTTCTTTTAAATGATATATAATTAATAAAATTTTTTTATTTCTTTATAAAAACTACCATTATTTTTCTAATGCGAAGTGTGATACCACATTAATTTTTCGTGATAAATTCTTCGACAAATTTCTTTTTTTTAATATAAAATTAGCGAAAAGTTCCATCACTGTAGTGTCCAACAAATATACGTATCTCTCTTTTCTGGTTGTTTAATTGCGTTTCTAATAATATACGTGGATCACTTTTATTTCCGGCTTTTGTTGTATTTGTATCGACGCACGAAGAGTTATAAACTTCATATTCTTGACACTGGTAATATCAAAATCGATCTTACGTCACGATGACGGAAAATGCTTATCTTCCGTACTTTCGAAGGTCAGTCGTTATTTATTTTGTCGCGATCACGATCACTTTGCGCCAAATAAAAATATTAACATTATATATTGATTTTCACAGTTTACGAGTTATTATTCGTGCAAATCATACAAGCGTGATGAATCGGAGCAACAAACAGGAGTGTTAGTCGCTCGACAATCTTCGTATCGCGAAATGATGCTGAATCGTCGCTACTTTTAGACTGACGCCAACCAATGCTGTACTTGCTACATCAAGTGCACCACTGCATTTGAATCGTCTTTTGGCAAGCAGAAAATGTCTTAAGATAGCATAAGCTTAAAATATTCACACATTTGATATTTATACATTTTCGGTACAGTTCAATAAAAAATTAATAGATATAGTTTAATGAACTATCAATGGCTGATGATATAAACAAGTAACATATACAAGATTATAATTAACGATTGAAAGAAAAGAAATTCTTTGCGAGCTAAACTTCTGCAAAAGGAATGTAAATAGCAAAATCAGAATTTTTAATTAAATTTAACATTTCGTTATAAGTTTATCTTTTTTCACTTTATTAAATTAAATTTATTTTATATGTAATATTATAATGAAATAATATAATCAAATTATGTTATGTGGAGATATTTTTTCGTCAATCAGCTACATAATAACTTCGTTCCACTTTTTCTTCTTTCTAACCTATTCAGAGAGGTCACAAAAGTCTTGTCCATCTTGCAGTAATAATTGTGTCACTTCGTGTTTCACTACACTGACTTCACTTCAGTAAGTACAAGATAACACGATATACTATTATACGCTCGACGCTCGACTCGATCACGATGCGCGATGTATGCGGTACAGCCTTGTGTCCACGATGCTAGAACTTCCCGGTTTTCCGTAAAAACTGTAAGCTGATTGGCTAAACATTTCACGATCCGAGAACTCGGATCGAGTTCTAAAAACAAGGTTTATGCCGCGATACAAAACAATAGAAAGAATATACACATTCGCTCGATTCACGCCAACTTGTGCTAACTTGCACGATAATAAAACTGCCATGCCTAGGGTGCGCTAACGTTAACTAAAATTCTGATAATGTTGCATATATCTAGTGAATATAACTAGATGTTTTGTAGATCCAACTGGAAAATATTAAACAAATTCTTATAGTATAATCTACCAAACGGTCTAGTTATAAAATCTCGAGTCCTGTTATAATAACCAGAAATTCTACTAGATTTAACCAAAATGCATTTAACTATATACATCTTGTTGATACAATCAAATCATTTTTCTCAGTGTGATCAAAGCTAATTCTATTGAAAGATTGATCAAACGATATTATGGATTGGATGCACATTTATCGCACATCTGATAAAGTAATATACGTCAAGCAGACATCTATTACGATTATCTAACAGAATACATTTTTATAAAAATAGATTAGTTGCACGTCCTAATCAATAGGTGCTTTTCATTTAATGACACATATCAAC
This sequence comes from Mycetomoellerius zeteki, assembly GCF_001594055.1. NCBI lineage: Eukaryota > Metazoa > Arthropoda > Insecta > Hymenoptera > Formicidae > Mycetomoellerius > Mycetomoellerius zeteki. Next base: position 1,037,027 of record NW_017256062.1, read on the forward strand.
ATAAACATCGTTCCGTCTTTCTTGGCATTCAACAAGTAACAAAGATGAAGCTACACTTGTATCATCTTATGTCACTAAATGGAAAGCACCCAATTACATATAGATTATAAAGTAGCAATCATAAAGATTTCAATCTGGAAACGTAGTTATGTTTAATTTCTTTATCAAAAAAATGTTGAGATAATAAAAAAATGCTGCGATTCGCAGCATAATCTAACTGGATAAAATTAATAAATATAGAATTCTGACGCAAAAAAAGGAATATATCGTTTATTCTTTATATTTTTATTTATGAAAATTTATTTTTGAATCTATTTAGACGAATCTATTTAGAAGAAAGGCATGATGTTAAGTCGTGACTCATATCTATTATATCAACGAAACAATATTTCCGCGAAGCCAATTAATTTTCTTGTTGCGTTTAAGCGCATATTTCAACAGTTTCATGTAATGAGGAATTAATAGTATAATAGTAACAGTGTAAAAATAAAAAGACACGGAATTTTATGACAATTACTCGCGAATTAGCTTATCAATGGAAATTTAGTTAACTCAATTTGGTAGAAATACCTTTTGCTGAGTAAAAACATATCGATTCGAAATTTTATATATACACACACATATATATACAGGATGTAACTAAAATAACGCCCATTAATCATACAGTGCTATTCCTAATAAAAAACTAAATCCAAAAAAGTCCTCTCCATTTTGCAATTTTTGCAATAGTTAACGAGATATTAATTTCTAAATATTGCCTAATTTCTAAATAAACGGATAAAATCGATGTATAAGACAATTTTGAGATATCTTTCCGTGTTCTTTGTCAAAATTTTGAAGATTTTTCTTAAAGAACTCTTAAAGTTCTTTTGGGGTTTAAAAAAAATATTGCGAAAATTGCAAAATGGTAGAGGACTTTTCATCTCAATTTTTTATTAGGAATAGCATTGTATGCTTAGTGGGCGTTATTTCGGTTACACTCTGTATATATATGTATATATATAAAACTGAGGTACCAATTCAAATTGTGTAATCAAAATATGTTAACATATCCTTTTTATGGGGTTTTACTTTCTCGGTTCCTCAAAGGAAAGGAAGTGATTAATTTTATCGTGATGAATATTGAACAAGAAATGCTGCTCGCAGATTCTTTTTGATCATGTATACCTAGTAAAAAGTAAAAATTAAAAAAGTAAATAGCACGTATAAAGCTTTGGTGATGTCTATATAGTTATCCAAATTATTAATATAATATTTATTTGTTTATATAATATTTATTTTACAAATTTATTTTTCAAGCCTCAATAGAAAATTCGTTCATAGAAAAATCTTGAAGAAAAGTCAATAGAAAAATCGAAAATCGAAACAAATGCATTTACCGTTCTACCAAATCAATACAATCAATGCGGCCAAATAATTTTCAATTTAATTAGAAACGCGTGTAAACTTCGCTTTTTGTTGACTTTTCGCTTGCTGCTCTACTTATTTCAAACTTGTTTTTCTTCTCTATAGAAGCGGAGCTCCGTTATACAAGCGATCACATTGTCGTCTTTTTGTCCAAGCTTTTAATTTCGCTTCCTATCGCACGCGTGACGTATGTACAACAGCCAAGTGCTTTTACGGCATCCATCCATTTTGAATTTAATCGATGAATATGAATTGAATAAGCCGTATCGTGTTCCACACCAGGCAATGACACCCCGATGCTACAGTAATATCCGTCGCCTCGCAACTGATATCTGATAAGAGTCGTCGATATCTCCCCGTTTCAAAACCTTAGAACTCAACGATGTGTATGCAAATTTACATTATCAGTTGTGAACACGTGTAAATGCAGCCTCGCATTTGTAAATTCAGACCTAATGCAAACGACAATTGCGATCGCATAATGATGTTTATCATGAAACATATATAATGCAATATGCGAGAACGTGAGTGATCCGCATTATCAATATCAACACGACATAATGAAACATGTCTCATTAGCTTCAAAACTGCTAATGGAACAATCATTACTTCGCACGGTTTTAGGATGTGTGGAACTACCATAGAAAAAGGAGGATTTTAAAAAGGGCCTGATGTTTAAAAAGATGTAACTAAAGGAATAGTGATTTTTTAGATTTTGACTTTATGTGGATACGATAAAATTATTAAAACGTTTGTGGCGTTTGGGGAACATTTTGAAAATTAAGCGCGAATATGATATTTATCTAATTTCAGTATTCTTATTAATTTTTGAGATGTTTCCCAAACGAACGTTTTAATAATTTTATCGTACCTAGGAGATTAAAATTTACAAAACAAAATAATATTCTTTTACTTATATCTTTTTGAGCAAACATGGGTCTTTTTGACATTTTCCAAAAGAAGACTTTTGTCCAAAAAGATGCAAGTAAAAGAAATAGTGTTTTTTGTAGTTTGATTTTCTGAATACGATATAGTTATTAAAAAGTTCGTGATGTTTAGGGAACACCTCGAAAATTAATCCTCTCAATATATTATAATGTACATCAAATTTGAAGACATTATCCGTTGAAATTATTTAATTCTATCAACATTATATGAGATCAGATCTGTAGTCAATAGACTTCGGATTCTTATGCAATTTCATATTTTTTTAGAAAGCAGATTGGAAAGTAATATCAAAATAGAACTTTGTTCTTATTAAAAAAGCATTCTAAAAATGCATATTTATTGGTACATATTTACGTGTTTGTGCAAATTTGCATATTTTGTGCACATCTATGAAAAATATCTGCATAAAAATCCGACTAGTAACAAATTTATCCGTGCTCAATTTTCGAAGTGTTCCACAAGCGTTACAAAATTTTTAATAACATTTTCGTATCCGAAAGGTTAAAATCTACAAAAAACTACTATTTTTTACTTACATCTTTTTTGGGTTGACTTTTTAACATTAAAATCCCTCCTTTCAAGAGGATTAAAAATAAAGAAACCATAAATTCTGATGATATCAATCAAATATTCTGATTATTTCAACTAGATCATATTCAATTAGAAAGAAAATTCTGATCCATTTTCAATCAGGATTTTAATTAATACAACCAGACTCTTTTTGCAGCATAGCAAACACACATTGAGTTTTTTAAACAATAATTACAGTAAAAGCGTATAATTTTTAAATTCTTGAAATTTCACAATATCAAGATAAAATTATATATATTGCACTTAAAATTTTGTCATAATTATCAAAAAATAATTTAAACGTCCACGATTAATATATATACGTATATATAATAATAATTTTCTCAAAAGTATACGTTATCTCTGTTAAATATTTAATGTATATAATAAAATTATAATAATATATAATATAATAAAATAATAATAATTATAAAAGTGTAATATAAAATTATATAAATCCAATATGAAAAATACATTTTATTTCATGGACAAAACTAAATTTTATTTCTGAGATAAAATGCTTACTTTCTTATCTTCGTAATTTTTCTTAAATTTAACGCATATCATATGATTCATATCATAGATAGAAACACGGAATTATGGAGCGTATGCGAACAATTTTCAATATATGTATGATTAACTGAATTTAATCCATACAAATTAGAACTACTAACACATACTGAGTTCATCATATCACTTCTGCGTTATTAACAGTACGTTCTGTGTTGTTTATTATAGATTTACATGAAAGGGAGATTTATTGAATTTTAATTTAATTTACATTTTCAACAAGGAGATAATTGAACATATCAGGGAAGAGAGGATAAGTACATGGTCAGTACAAGAGTATCCATGATCTGAGCCGCATAAACAAGCGAAAATGTGTTTGACTATCGCATATAGAATATTCGAGTCTCTAATTCGATCGCTTTTAATTGACCAATGTGTTGGTATTGTGCAGAGAACGTATTATCACATTGTTCCTGACCTGACCTCATTTTCGCATACGAGCTTAAAGTAGCACCGGTCATACGCATTAAATTATGAGATCGCACATGACTGTTTCCTCGAACTCAGAGATATATAAAATTTATTACAATTCTCCATGGCATGATAAAAGCGTTTTCCCTTCTTTCTGTGTCAAGAGAAAATCGACATTCAAAATTAAAAATATAGATACTAAAATTCAGGTCAGGATCTAATCTAATATTAAAGCTTTATTTTAAAAATTCCTGTTTACAAAAATACCAAACAAGAAATGTAAATTAATACCATTAAACGTACATTATTTTTGCATTGTAACTTTTTAACGATCAACTGTTTAATTATATAATTAGGAAATAATGTTCTAAAAACAGTTCTTTAAATTTGAATAATAGTCCCGCACTCTTCTGTGACTCATTTTACATCCCAATAGAAATGTGTGAATTCCCTACAGTGAAACTCATCGGTCGTAATCGAAATATTCTGTATGAAGGCAAAGGCAAGAGATTCGTTCTGACATAAATTGTACGTTTCAGTATCTCCAATCTCTTTGATCTTAATCGAGTCCTTTTTATGTTCTACACAGTAATTCTTACGTTACGTGACGTTATGTACATTTCGAAAAACTTGAAAATTAAAATGTTATAAATGAAAAAAAGGTTAACTCGCTATTTAATATCGAGGCGATTCTAAATTTATCTCCATTTTGATTCGTCTCGAAAATTACACGATCAAGTAAATACTGTCTCCACGTAAATACATATATGCTTGATTACATAATTGACGTCCGCAACGAATAAGCTATTACTAGCGGTATTGCTGGAAAGCTTCGGAAATTATTGATCCTACCAGCGATACAATCAAAGTTCACCGATGTAACCAAGTTTATTTTATATTACGTAATCTAACACGAAAGGCGAGCTTAATCATTAATGATCATCGATCATTTGAATAATGCGGATTGCGCGAAACACGATTGCAAATGTTCCTACGATTTTACTGCGATTTCTCCCCAAATTGATTCTTTTTTATTATATTACCAATAATTGTGTATAACAAGTAATTGTTATTAGTAGAAAAGATTATTAATAATTGTATAAGTTATTAAATTATAAATTAAATTATATTATATTTAACAATATATATTCTGTAATATTATAGTTTTATTTATTACTTATTATAAATACACATAATCTTTTGTTTTTCGTTGAGAAATGAACGCACGAAAGTCGAAAAATTCATTAGCGAATTCTATGAGTACGAATTTCGTACACTATATACTATGTCCCAACTTCAGATTGATTCTGCGGTTTACGTTTACGTGATCGTAAGATAGTAACGTATTCGAGAAATGTTTCGTTCTCCAGAATGGATCATTATCATGTATGTGGTATGCTTGAAAATTCTAAATATACGAGAAAATTATATTCAGGATACCTAAAAGGTAGAACATTTAAGCTTCTGGCAGTCATACGCATAAACCGAATATGTAAGATTTGGATGATGTTGGTTTACGTTATGAATCAGTACAATGGAATATGAGTACAATGAAATTACACTCCGATGGCGTAAAGTTAGCACTCTAAGGTGCCCTTAAAATTCCCTTAAAATTCCGTAATTCTGATTGGAGTTTCCGGTTCATTTTTAAGAGACAAAGAGTTTCACTTTAGTTAATAAGATGTATAAAGTTTTGTTTAATAATCATTTTTACACAAAAAAACCAATTTTTACATGTATACGGTTTTTAATTCTGAATGTATAATGAAATAGAAAGTTTATAAACAGAATTATGAATAAAAACATGAAAAATTATGAAGAAATATGAATGAAAGTAATGCTGCAAAATCTAGATTCGAATTGGGAAAGATTTTTGTTGTTGAAAATAAAAGTGAGAGTTATTGAGATATCGTTTAATGATACTTCAAGTTTCAATCAGCAATAAAATTATTAAGTATATAATTATTAAGTATAATCATTTCTATAGCAAAATCCGACTCTTTTGATTTCAAAAGGAAATTGTTCAGATAAAGATTAACTTATCATGAGACTTCAATGGATTTCTGATGATAAAACGAAGATATATAACCTTTTATGTGGATGGAAAAGCACAAATGTAAGATTTAGTTGTAATTAAATTATAATTGAAGTAATATTAAACACGCGGAAAATTGCGGAATACTGATATTAATAAGAAATAGATTCTGCCATAAGTCAGAGCAGTAAATTTTAAAATATAAATAACAAGAAATAAAATATCCTTTCATTTTTATTAAGTATATTAAAGAAGCCCCATATGTGATCGAAATAAGAAATAAAAATGTAAAACATTACTTACAATCCTTATTATCATATTATAATATTTAGAATACTAAATAAATATTAATATCCAGTCTATTTCTCTTTCTTCCTCTCAAAATTATACATGAATAATGAATATACAATAAAAATAAGAATAATAAATTAATGAATAAACAATATATTTTATTGTGTATTTAATTGGTCAACTAAATAAAAAAAATGTTGAGCTTTGTGGTTTAGAAAGTATGTAGCATAATAATATTGTGAATAATGCTGCAAAACGAGTATTGTGTCACAATACATTGTGCATAATCCGTGTAGATAAAATAAAAAAAGAGGGAAAACTCGTGACAACGTTATACATTCCCCTCGAGGTCGGGGATACTGAAGCATATACAAAAAACTGCGACCTAGTTTTACAGCATCTTCGTAAAATCCGTCCTTTTTTTGTTGAAATATTCGAACCGCATTATTTGCATTTAAGCACACACAAAGTTAAAACGTTTTTTGTCTTGTGATATATCAGTCACGTTCCTCACATTCGTGTCCACAGATGATTCGTACACTTGACTATCTAATTTATTATTCATTGCGTTTCCTCGCTTTGTCGATCTACTTCGCTATATATTATATTATTGGACACGGCGAACACGAAAGTAGCGATAAGAAGCACCTTGGAATGGCGAGTATCGAAAAACACCAATAAATATAGACGATTATCTACGTGGTGCGGAATTATTGAGTTGCAGAATAGCGCGCAATAACTGTTGAAACAAGATTGCAACTTCCGATTCCATCTTGTATCAATTACCAAGACCGAATACTTTACGTACAATGTTTGGAGAAATTATTGCAGACATATATATTAGAGCTATCTCTGAAGATGTTTACCTATCCCAAATAAAGTTAGAAAAAAGTGAAAAAATACTTTTTCAAAGACAGAAGAGAGAAGAATTTTTTAAGATCTTGTTAACAAGATTTTGTTAAAGAGATAAAAACTTAGAATATACTCTTTGGCTGTGCAATTTATATGAAAATTTTCATGTTTTATATTTTCACATCATTATTTATAAACATCTTATATTCATTCATATTATATATGTATAGTGTTGAAGTATGTAACTGTATCAATGATAGAATAATTTTATTTGATTTATATGAGAAGAGGGAATAAATGGTTAACAAATAAAGCAAAGAAAGGTTTTCCTTGTGTTTCAGCCCTTTGGAAAAATAGTTTGATTCTATTGCATAAAATAACAATGCTTCGTAATCCATTAGTGATGATGTTTACATTACCCGTTCCAATTTCACAAACTAACACAAAGCTGAAGAAATGAAGAGACCAATTTGTTGTGCAAATAGTGCTTGAATTCATTTCTGAAAAATTGTTATATTATCTGTTTGCAGTAAAACTGACATCTCTTCATCAAGAATGTATTTATCTTAGGTGTAACGAGTATTAGTTCCTTGCCTAAATGTATATTCGCTGGACTCTTAGAAAAATATATATTCTCCAGATTAGAAAAGTAAACTAAACAATTTTTGTTACGAGAGATTAGCATACACGTGATATACCATGCGATGTACAGCTTGATGAAAAGAAAAGAAACGATTCTAGAGTCTTGGGCCCTAGTATAAGGGTTGATTCGCAAGGGAACATAGCTGATACGTAGAATATAGAAAGGCACGATCTGCTTCTACGTTCTTATATTAATAGAGTTGCATCGATCGTCCACTTGGTTACCAACGGAAAGCATGCAAGTCAACGTACACGTATTCATGCGTTTCATTCGGCGTTTCATTCGCGCATTATCATCCGCGGAAGTGTTTCCTAGGCCCAGTTCCACAATTCACGGTTAATTCTTAATCAAGGTTCAACTTGTTTCTCATCTCTTTCTAATTCTAGAATTGGAAAGAGACAATAAATAAGTTGAACCTCGGTTAAGAGTTAACCGTGAGTTGTGGAACTGGGCCCTAATGTTCTTCTCTCTAAGCAATTCACGTTTCAGGTAATTTAAACTTCGAAGCATGATACGTAACAGAAATTCGTCAATATGTTTGTCGCTTATTTAGTTCATATTTAATTTATAGAAAGAACATTTTACGATTAAAAATATAATAATTTGTTATAAAAATTTTCTTTCAGCTTATATTATATTAATCTCTTAAAGAAATTCAATTTAATTTAAGTGTTTAAGAGAAAGATTCGGAAGGAAATAGAACAAAATTGTATTTTTTAATTCAAGAAACATCCTGTAGTTACATTCGTTAATAATTTGATACTAAAGAATTTATATTACAAGCATATTATTTATTTTCACGAATATATATCATTTTCTTGTAAATAATAATATTTATTAATATATGATATAATATAATTTATGCAATTTATAAACTTTATACAGTTTATTTTTAATATAGTTTTTGCATTGTTAGAGCCGATTTCCTCTTACATAAGTAGATCGAGTTGATTTAGCGGAAAACTTTTCAACGCGGATACTGCGTGTGACACAGTTGCAGCTGCCCTAATTAGACATGTCTGTGAATGACACCTGCTTTGAAAGAGGGAGAGGGGGAGAGAGAGGGGGGAGAGAAGAAAAGAGAAATCGCCCACTGTAAATCGTTTAGCAACATAAAATGCACTTGACTGATTCTGACGAAGGCCACCGGTCTGATCGTTGAAACACGATTCCGATGGAACGTATGGCACGATGTACATACAAGGTATATCCGAAGGAAAGAAATTGACTGCTTTAATGTTTTATCGTAATGTCACTTTTTTAAATGAGCGACTATTCATTTTTGCAAATGTGGCTGATCATTCAGAATAATTGTACTTTTTTAAACACGATTAAAAAAAATTGATAATCTTAATGTAACTTTATTGCGAAATATTAATTTAAAATGTGGTATACATTTCCGCATCTAAAATTACTATTTAAAAATTACAAAAAAATTTGTATTGTTTTAGTATTAAGAAAGAATTTGTTAATCTGTACTAAATTATTTTTTTGAGATTACTTTTTGTGTCTATTGCGTTTAATTTTAAACAGTTCGATCTTTTTGAATGATGTGTTTAGAAATTAACTTTAAGAGATATAAATAAAGTTTGAGTAACCTCTATATTTATAGAATGACTGTTCGGATTACAATTTATATAATTTTAAGAAGTTTAAAAAAACGTATAGAATTTATTTCTCTGACGGCTTTATCTTATATAGGCCCATTTATTCCGAGAAATCTTTTCCATTGTAAATCTGTAATTACATCCGTTTCTCAGTTTTAATTAATGCAGGAGACATGATGACAGCGAACTTAATATAAAGCGGAAGAAAGAAGAACACAATGCATTTAATGAGGACGCTCGCATGGAATATGGAAGATCCAGGTTTGAATCCCACCTGAGGCAATATTTTTAATAATAAATTATTCTCAGGATTAAGATACTAACATTAGATTATCAATGTTCTTAGAAAAATATTTATTAGCATAAAAAAATTATTTAATTGTTTATCAATTTAATATATGATATTACTATTCTGATTCTTTTCATTTCATTTCAAGACCGAAAGATATCTCGGCGCGCGGTTTGCAGAATCAGATAAATACATAAATTTACACAGAAATATTTAAGCATCAAGATCCACTTCAATCGAAAGATAGGCTTTCTCATTTAATTAGATTTAGTCTCATTGATATTGTATATTTCAAATTATAGGAAATTTAAAACCACTAGATGTGGATGACGATTAAATATTTTATTGATTGTTTGATATTGTTCTGAATAAATATGAATTTTTTTTAAAGAGTGATCTACAACTAGTGGTTTTACCTTAATTGTAAATATATTTAAATAATAGTATGTTAATATTTTAGTATTGTACGCGTATTGGAGTTGTTATACTACAAGTATATTATTAATTGTACATATACTATTTTCTTCTTAATGATAATATCTTTGGTCTGTCAATGATACTTAAATAAAGTATATATTAAATTCAGGTAAAAGTTTTTATTATCGCCTAATATTTACAGACTTTTTTTTAGCCTGATCAACGCATATACTTTGCATGTTCGTAGAATATACATCAACCTCCAAAGTATTAGACGTCGCGACACAACGGGACACATTTCTCGATCCCGATTATCATACAAGATCAAATCAAATTCCTCAAGAAATATCTGGCAAGACGTAGAAGCACTATTCTCTGCATTTTGCAAAAATAAAGAGGGTATATCTTTAATTCACGTGTCAAAATAAAATAATGGGAGATTATTATCATTGCGAGATTATTATTATTATTTGAATAAACACGTCGATATAAAACAAGCTTGTTCGAAATTTTAATCACAAACTAAACGTTTCTTCATAAAAGAAAACCAATCTCTATTCTTTTTTGTTTCCTCTTTTTTCGCTTAATAAGACGATGAATGTTCATTCCTACCAATGTAGATGAACATTGATCTCGGTTCAATTTACTTTTTATCTTCTTCTAGCTCTCTAAGAATTAAAAAGAGATAAAGAGAGATTTTTTACGTACCAAAATAAAATAATGGGAGATTATTATTGCTATGAGACTATTACGTTGAATAAACGCGCCGATATAAAGCAAGTTTGTTCAAAGCTTTGCTCGCAAACTAAACGTTCCTTTGCGAAAAAAAGCCAGTCTCTAACGCATAAAGAGTAAATTAACCCGAGATTAAAGCTAATCTACATTGGTAGAAATTGGCCGGAGAGAAGCGTTTAATTTGCGAGCAAAGTTTTTGACAGGTATAATATAAAATGTATCGTAACGACTACGGTAAATTAGAATCGATTATCCTCGATGTTCCCGCCGTTAAAAATACACATTTGATCAATTTGATACACAGATTCACGATTGATTAAAAAATCCAATCCGTTGAAGCCAGCGCGAACGCGGTGGCGGTTTTCGTTGGAGCAGTGAGCACTCGCGAAGGGCGGCTGTGCAATCGACTCGGATGGGCAGCCCAGCCCTTTTTCGCGCGCCCTCGAGGAACGCGAGCGCGTGTGTGCGACAGCTACCCCTCAAAGTGAGTCATCGAGCCTGGCGGCTTCTTTTTATTATATTCCTCCCGACCCTTAACGAACACGAACTAGAACTCACTCGTCGAGCTCCTCCTCGTCCAGCATAAGACTCATCCTCTCCGCTTCGGAGCAGCGCGCGTTGTGCGATATGCGGATACGGGTTGATCCTCGCCACACTGCGGCAAGGGTGTAGTCCTCTCGATGATCTTCCGCAGGACTATAGCCGCGGAAACGCGCCGCGACGCCTGCGACTCCACTGGCGCGTTTCCCCCGCTCTTGTTCCTTTCCCTCTTCCTCTCTCTCTTGCTCTCTCTCTCTCTCACTCTCTCTCTCTCTCTCTCTCTCTTTCTGCACTTGGTCTCTCTCCTTCCGTTTCGCTTTGCCTCTTTACCATCACCACGCTCTGTCCTTCTCTTATTATCTCGCAATTTTCCCCCCCCACTGACATTCTCTGCCCATCTCTGATTCACATTGTCACTCCTTCCTTCTCCCTGCCTCTGTCCTTTTCTTCCACGTATGCCGTATCTGTCTTTCTCCTTCTCTCTTGATTTCTCATACTTTCTTGCTTCCTTCTTTCTCTTTTTGCTCCGTTGCAAATTGGTCTTCTTTAGCTTGCACAATTTCCTTCTTTTTCTCACCCTTTTGCTCTCTGTCCTTCTTTTTTATATCTATCTGTTTTCCTCAATCATGTATTCTCCTCTCACTCGCACAATCTGTCTTCCTCCTTCGATTCACGCTATCCTTCTCTCGCACATGGATCAAAAGCGCTGTCCAGGTGGCATACTCACCCCTCCTGGTGCATGCGCACTTCACGTACAGCTGTCCCCCTTCTTTTAATTCTCTACCCTCAGCTGTTCAACGAACGCGGTAAAGATCTCCGTGTGGCCTATTTTACGAAAATCGACAGTTCGATATTTAAATAAATTTTTCAATAAATAAATTATTTAAATTAATTAAATTTATCTCTCAATAAACTTTTCAAAGGGCAATTTATCTAATTGCATAAAGTTGACAGGAATATGAATACACTAGTTTATATTTTTCTACTTTAATATGCTTGATGAACACTCGATAAAAAGATGTTTGTCCCTCTCATCGTGGAATAATTAATTTAACTGTAATTTTAAAATATTTTTCAAAATGACTCATTAATGATCAATTTTTTCACTTTCAGTAAGCGGATAACCTTATCCAAAAGATACCTCCATTGTAATCTGAGAGATATCTCTTATAGATAAAGTTATGAAATGAAGAAATTGGGCATAAAACATGCAATTATAAATTTTAACTGAATAATACAGAGACTTTTTTTATTGCTTTTTTGCAAAATATTACATTTAATATTATTCAGATATAATAATTAATTTATTGTATATGTAATTACTTTATAAATATTCGAATTGTTATGTCATCGTTTCTTTTAGATAAAATAAAAATAAAAATAGTTTTGTGGTTTCAAGAATAAATTAAATACAAGTAAAATAATTTATATGAGCCTCTGCTAACACATAAATAATATATTTATATTAATAATATAAGATGGTAAGATATAATTCGCAAACAAGTGAAATGTACTTACCAACGAAGTTAACTTAGTTGGTATATAAGTACATTCCACTTTGCGAATTACATCTTATTGCCTTATAAATATATTATTTGCGCACTGACAACTGCAGAGGCTCTCATATAGACATTTTATTTAAATTTAATTCTTTTCAATATTAAGCGAGGATTTAAAGCTATATGTTTAAAAACGATCAATATTATATTTTTAGAAAGAGAGATAATTCATGTCTGTCAACAGATACGTTATCTGATTGCGGAATGTTCTTACACAATACATATAAAACGGGAAAGAACCAATGTAATATGTTCCACGTAAGAAATTTTCGGCTATCATATTTCTATTATGTCTTCTTTATTCTTCTCGTAATGCGCATTATATATATATTATTATATATATATATTATTATATATACATTATATATATATTATTGGGCAATTAGGTAAATTGCTCAAAAGTCGGAAATCATTCGTATTTTGTCCTTTATATTTAAAATAATTATACAGAAAATTTTTTTATATCAGAATATACATGTAAATGCAATCAATGATAATACAATTTTGTAATTTTGAAAAATATAATAAAACCTGCATTATTATGAAAATCTTGCTTTATAAACGTATTCCTCTACATCTATTTTCATATATCAATAAAAATTTTAAAAATCACATTTCTTAGATTTTGAAGTTTGGAGATTTTCAAACTTCAAAATCTTGAAACTTTAAAAACTTAAAAAAAGTGAATTCATAGATGTCGACAAAATATCATGAGAATATAATCATCAAGGTTGCACTATTTAAAATTCGAAAATTTTAGGAAATTCGTGAGCTCGAAAATTCTTAATTATTTTTTAATTTACGAATGTCTTATCTTTGCTATCATATTTTTGTTAGAAATCTAAGAAATATAGATAAACGGAATGAAACAACACATAAGATGTTGGCGTTGAAAATATGCGGGACGGAGGAGGGGTTGTTGCAATTGAGGGATGACTTCTTTCATCACACTCGTCGATACTACTGTCACAAACTGTGTTTATTTTTATCATTAATGTATATTATTTATTATAAATAAGTTAGAAACATTGATTTTGGGTTTGATAGGTGTTTACAATTTTATACACAGAGAAAGAATACCCAACATATTTTACGCTCCCAGAAGGGTGGTTTACGCCTCCTGACGAAGGAGAGATGATTTACAAATGAACCTAACAGCCCCTTGGAGACTCTTGCACGTCGTTTACTCACTGTTTCTCGATTAGGGTTGTACAAAGCCTAAGTAGTTGCAACCGATCTCTTTGTTTATTTCTCGATAAAGTGTCTCTCACGCACGCACAATGAAAATCACTCCCTCGCCTTCTTTCCGCCTTGCCTCCTCTCTCTCTTTTTTTCACCAACCCCTCTCTCCTTTTTTTCTTACATGAGCATACGCTCACGCAATTGCACAAATACGCATACATATGCACAGACGCACCACAATAATGCACATACGCATATACACACATTCTTTTTCTCTCATTCACTCATTCATGTTTCTCACTAGCATCGTTTTGCACTTCGTGTCCTGCACACGCGTTATCTCTCCCTCCCTCTCTGCCATCATCCGTTTAGTTACGCGTTCTCAATGAAAACCAAGCAGTATTACTATTATTAATTATTATTACTATTATTATTATTATTTTATCATTATAATTATTATAATTATTATTATAATTATTAATGCTATTATTCAATATTATTTGTTGTATCCGCTTAATATATATTATCCAATGTATTTATATATATACTTTTTTTTCATATAAACTCAGTGTTCCAACCAAGGTGGGTGTGACACAACTAAGGTATATGACACATACTGCCCGGTGTATGCGTGCGCGACACCGGTGGAGTCTGATGACGTTCGGGCCGCTGCACGCATTGTGCCCGAACGGGAAATCTCCCAGACCCGGCCGATGTCACGTAGAGAGAATCGTCTCTATCAGCGCGACGTACTCTCCGGGTTCGCGCGCGGCTCTTGCTATTCATCGCGATTACGCCTACTGCTTTCGACTCGGGGAAATTGTCTCATAACATCTCGCGTTTCTACCCACGAAAAAAAACTGGCAAGATCCGGCTTGTCATTTTTCCTTGTGGTTTCTACGCGTCATCGTAATTCTCTTTTCGTAATAATCGCTAGAAAAATCTTGATTTTAAAATCGAGCGAAGCGAAAAGAGAATTTTCATTCTCTTCCACTAAAATGCGTATTCGTGAAATTTTATTTCTTTCCTGTGTTATTAGCTATTCCGTTCTTTTCATCATATCTTCTAATAGAAAAAAAAATGTTGAAGGCATATCTCGGCCTCACCTCTTGCCTCTTTCTTTTGAATTTTTCTCTATCGAATTTCCTACTACTTTATTACACTAATTTGTAAAGCTTTTTCTTAAATTTCTCAAATTCAACGTTAATTTGTTTCACCAACCACCTCCTCTCTTGTTCCTCATTCATTTACTTTTCCCCGTGTCATTGGGGAAGGAAGAAAAACGGCGAAAATCGCGGCTTCGAGAAGATATCGAACCATCGGAGAGTACGAGCAACGGGCAGCGCGCTAGCCAACATATGACCGAGCGCAGGCAGTGAGCAGTTCATACGTACGTACACAGTATAATGTGGATACGGGGCGAGCGAGAGGCATGAAGCCCCTCTCTTCCAAAGGAGAGGGGACCCATGATCTTGGCTGCGCGCGATGGCTGTGCCGTTGCGTCGGAAGGGCGAGGACCTGACGAAGGAAGGACCGCGACAAACTCCTCCTTTCCTCATCATGATTAAGAAATTCATCCTCGAAAAAAAAACAATGTAACTCGATTTATAAGAAATTGCTTCTTAAAGAAATTGTCTTCACAAATCGAGACGAGATTCCTCGTTCCCGAAAATATTATCGGGACCACGTAGTGGTCCCGACTTTTTTTTAGAAATTTATCTCTACAAGATAGAATTTCTTGTTCTCGAGGAATTTGTTCTTGCAAATTCGAACTTTTTCTTCTGGAGGGATTCGCTCGCAGCTCAAGGAACGTTTTCCTCGCACAACCCGCACGCACAGCCGGCAGAGAGAGGAGACGGCAGAGAGAGATATCTGCGGGCTTCTCCCGCGCGTCTTAATTACCTAAGTCACATCGAACAGACGCAATTCCCCACAGTATCTTTTGTTTCCACAAAGTTTCCCTCAAATCTCATACACTCTCGCCCCCCTCTCTCTCTCTCTCTCTCTCTCGCATTCATTTTTACTTTCTTTCTTCTTCCTCTCTCCTTCTCCGCCACGGTTGCTGGTATCTTTCACTCTTTCTCTTTCTCGCTTTCTCTCTCTTTCTCTCTCTCTCTCCCTCTCTCACGCTCTAATCTATATCATTCTTTTTATATATTATATATAACAATATTTATATGATGAATTTTTAATGGATTCGAATCACATGCAGAAAGAACTTTGAGTTATTTCTGGCACGGATAAAAAAGGAAGAAACAAAACCACTTTGGCTTTCGCGTAACTCTAAATGAAGGATGTTCTCATAATTTAGCATTTAGTACATTTGAGAAAAAAAGAAAAAGAATAAAAACAAGAAGAAAACAGAAAGGAAAGAAGAAAAGAAAAACAACAACACCACACTAGTAAATGGCACTAGAATTGCTCTCACTTGTGTCATCGAATCTAATTCGCGATTAAAAAGCCCGTTTTTTTTAATTTTATTTTATTTTTTCGTTCGCCTCGCCGTTTCGCCTCTTTAGTTTCTTCTCCTCTGTTGAGATCTCTTGGACTCGAGACGAACACAGACGGACGCGCCGTTAAAAATCCACGCGGCACAGCCGCGCCGTGCGCCACGCTCACGCGCGTGAGACATATAGTTCGCCAGCGTTTGTGCACTTTTATATATATGTATATATATATATATATACATATATATCAAAGTCAGACAACGATGCCCGGGACCCTCAGGTATTGACGCATCCTCGGCCCGGGAATGGGGCGCATTTGCCCGCGATATCGACTAAGAACTAATCTACAAAAGAAAGGTAACAAATCCCAAAACGGGAACCTGTGTACGAGAGAACCGAATCGACTCGCGCGAGTTGGTATCGACAGTGAAGAGATTTTCTCATATCTCTCTTCCTCCGCTAAGAAAAAGAACGCGTAACGCTCGTGACGCTTTTAGGTCCTTGTTCGCCTTCTTACTTCGCCCCGCTTTTACGTCCTTCATAATTACGTGTGTATTACGCGTCTTAGTTACTTATGCTGGTACAACACTCTCGATGCGACGAAGTTCAATGTGGCGCAACGCACGTGTCGATATATGTGCGTATACGATGGCACCACGAGTTTGTCTCGTTTTTGTCTCGCGCCTCTTCGTCGTTTCCTCACGTCGTTCCACGGATCACGCTCGCGAGTCAACGGAGTAGTAGTCTCGCACTGATACATTGGTCAGGGTGCGAGAGAAACTGGTCGAGTCCGCTCGGATTTGCAGCGCGCTTCGCCGTCTAAACCAGATTGTACTCCTTCAGATTGGATTGTAGAATGGTGTCCTTTACCGCCGCGAACACGAATCTGATATTCTCCGTATCTGTAGAACAGAAAAGTCACATGTTCAAATATCAGAATGTATCCTTAACCCCGGATCTACAATAGAGTTTTAAGCCTTAAGCCATAAGAAATGGATGAATCATAGTCGATTATTCTTTTCGATTGTAATTGTCAATTTCTTACGACTTAAAGCTTAAAACATCTATTGCAGATTCGGGGTAAAACTTGTTCAAGAGAAACATTAATTGGTTGCAAGCATTGTTTGGTACATGCCATGAATTATTTTCTTTCTCCTCATATGACAATTCCCTAATTTATTATTGTAATTTAAACCTTTTAATACGCTAGATATTCTTAGAAAATTGATATTCAAACTCAAAATTAATGATGTGTCTATGTATTTGTAAAATATATCACACCATGCTCTGTTAGTTATTGTGAATGCTGTATAAATAAATTATTGATCCTTAATAACTTCAGGATATCATTAAAGATGTTTTTCATTAAAGATCTGTTTTGAAAGAATTAACATAAAAATTAGCGCAAAACAGAGATCGGCACTTACCCTAAGCAAGAAACTTCAAACTCTGGACAGTCATGACACACATGCAGCATGCAATTCCCTTCGAGATACTTTTTGTAGCATTACGAGAGAACGAAATCATAAACATACACTTCTTTTTCAATACTTGTTTTAAAGAAGCTTAAGTAATCAAAGATTAATAATGCAAAATTGAACAGGTCATATTAGTTTTGTTAATATAGACTTAAAATATTAGAATAAACACATTAAAGCGTGAAATAACTTATCTTAAGTATTTCTATGAATATATATATATATATATGTAGGTATTAAAAGCATTATTTCATTAAATTCAAATCACATATTGGAATATATATACATATAATAATAATTTTACAATCATTATAAAAATATTGTATATCTTCATAAACATATCATTGTATATCTTTATAAGCAACGTTTGTGAACAAATGTAATTTTCATCATAAATAATAATGGAATATTCTATTCTTGCCAGACTCTATGACAATATAACAGACAAAAATATCAAAACAAGCCTTTATTAAAAAGGTATATTAGCAATGCAATATGTTGCAAAAAATGAATTAATTTTAGCAATTATTATAGTGAACGTCAATTGCTATATTTCTTTTAGTTAGGGGTTACAAAGCTTTAATAATATATTTTTACTTAACGTATATTGTAATACGTTGTTGTGAACGGTAAAGCTGGCAGTTATTTTTGAAGTTTTCAAAAGTAAAATTATTCGCAGTCGACGACTAATCGCCTAGAATGACACAGAATTAAGCTTCGGAATAAATTTTAAAAAGCAACATATGATAATATTTGACAAATACGCAATAACATCTGTCAACAGGGTTGCCACAGAAAATGAATTTTAAAATTCCCTGACTTTTCCATGTTTTCCAGATAAAAATGGGAAATTTCCATGACCAATATAAAATATATAAAAATTTTAACATTATAAAATATGTAAAAACTTTAACATTTAGAATCAAGGATTGTAAGAAAGTTAGCTTATATTATTAAAAACGCAAAAGAAGCTTAGTAGCATAATAAAATTTTGGGGGAAAATTTAAGCCAACAAAAAATTAGTTTAGAAAAAAAGAATGTAGTTATGACGAAAAAGAGCGATCAAATAAAATTACTGAATAAAATATAAATTTTAATTATTTTTTAAAATCGTTTAAAGTGCACGAGTTTTGAACGTATTTGACTATAAACAGATCAGATATAATATTTAAAAAGTTATAAAAATTATTTTTGGAATAGGAGCAATTTAAGGGAATTGCGAGCAAAGTTCAAAATTCCAGTCTCTTTTATATTTTCCCCTGACTTTTCCCGGTTTTCCCAGTTTTCCAGGTCTGTGGCAACCTTGGTCAAGCAATCGCTTTACTATTTGGCCGCTCCCATAGTATTCGTTGGTTGGAATTATACTAAGGCAGTTTTGTTATAAATCTATTGCACATACAAATCTACATCATTCTCGGTGTCCAAATATTAAATAATATCGTCAAGAATCTGCGTACAATTAATAATATTTATATAGTCGCGTTAAGCAAGATTAAACTCCTTAAGCGCGGTTTGCATGATCGTATCCTTAACAGCGCAGAATACAAGCTTGATGTTTTCCGTATCTGATGATTAATTCCATGAACGCAGCATGCAAAATATAAATCAGGCATCATTGAGATTAATCAGCACCGCTTTATACCTTTGAAAAATCAACCCGATATCGAATTTATCAATATCCATCTTATTTTACTATTTTCTTCTAATATTTCATAATAATTCAGTAAATCAGTAAACACTGAGAAATATATATACAATATTTAGAAAATTGTATATACTATATAAATAATATTTATATTAAGTATATATTAAACCAAATAAATTTGATAGATTAGAATTGTTGCGTTAAAGACAACTAATACATTATTTGTGCTATTCTTTCACTCTCATCGAAAAAAAATCTTCTCATTCGAAAAAAAAGTCTTTCATACATGTAGGTTGATTTTCCGTGGTACATTTATAACATTTGATTACACACCTGATTATACGGGAGGCAGGCAACATACAAGCTCTGTACAAGACACAACACATCGAACTGTTATAAAGCGAAAGAAATATGGTATTTTTGTACACGGGAGTTATCAAGAGACTAGTCTACCTGTGGCACACGTAAAATGGGAATAAATAATCTTCTCGCTGTCCGGATTCAAGTCAACGAACATCCTTAGAATGAATTCTCTAGCTGTGAGAGCGTCTCTTTGTCGACCTGCGAAATACACAAGCGAGGGAGGGGCATGGCATTACTTCTGTTTATCTACAAAGCGATTATGTATTACGTAATCAGTACTTTTTTAGCGATCGTTTAACAACGAGAGGATTAATTGATATATATTGTTGAGATTTTTGCCAGGTGTAAATTCGACAAGATGTAAGCTAGAATTTGACTAAGTCTTCCGTGTTACGGGATTTCTAAGTGTTTTATAAGACAGGAATGAATCTACATCCGGGAAATATCATCGCTCAACATCGGTTTTACTTATATGCACAACATAACGCGAAATGCAGACGGATATCGATCTAATTTAATGCAATAATATTGTACTCCACTCAAATCCAATATACACTCTCCAAGGATAGCTTATTAAATTAGTCGTAGTGAACATCAAAGAAGCCTTTCGAAAGCCTCATTAATAAGCTAGAGAGCTTATGTAAGAACATTGAGTATAATTTTGCAAATTCGAAACAGTTGCTTATACGTTGTAGTTCGTAATAAAATCTAAAAGTCCCTTATCGCGAACTAAAAATTTCAAAAATCGTTTATCATTGTCTAAAAATTTCAGTTTAATGTAACTTTTACTAAATAAATATTTAAATTTCAGTATGTCGACGTAATTTGCATTAAATGTTCAGTAATTAATGACATAACAAAATTATAAATTACACAGGATGTGACGAGTGTTCTGATTATTGCTATTAGATTAACTAGCTTCAATCTACATAAAAGTTAATTTTGTATCAAGAATACGTACTACTGATTATCATAAATTATGCGCAAAAGTATGGATATAGGTTTGATATGTATTAAAATAGCCTTGCAAATAGATTACTATTAATAATAAACGCGAATTCAGAAACATCGGAGTGGCAAAGTTACAAAAAAAGAGCGTGAAAATCGCACGAAATATCATATTATTAAATCGTTCGACAAATAACTAGGGAATCTACGTTTTCTGCTCAGGATACACTCAGTACTCGAACAGACCTGTCGCACACGTAAAGTGAGAGTAGCACATTCGGTCAGGATCGGGATTACAACTGAGATACACCTTTAAGATGAACTCCCTGGCTGGTACGTCTTGTTGTTTCGGGCCTATACCATAGAACTTATTTATTTACTAATATCGAGATAAATAATCTATCGCACTTTATTCAGCCTGTGTGTCTTGAGATAGATTAATAATTTAATAAATATCGATTAATACTTTGTTTTAATTTCTTTGAGAGTATTAAAACAATATAACTTCAAATATATCTTTATCTTTTAATAAACATCTTGCGTTCAGAGTTTATTTTTACTTCCAAGTGATGAGATAAGATGTTGTCTGACTAAATTAACAAGGTAGTTAGCATTTTATGTCGGATGATTAATGATAATCCGTGGTTTATATAAAGAAGATATTACAACTTACCATCATATTCCGGAAAATAGTCGACAAGATGAGAGTACATAATCTTTTCTTCTAGCAGATCTTTCTTGTTGAGAAACAGGATAACAGAGGAGTGTTGAAACCAGGGATATGTTATAATCGTTTTGAACAATGCTTTACTTTCTTCCATTCGATTCTAAAAGGAATCACACACACAAATGAGTTGTAATATCATTCAAATTCATTGATAATTTCTGCATATCTTGTAAAAAATATTATAATTACCTCGTTTTCCGATTCAAATAGAATTTGATCATATTCACTTAGAGCTACTAAAAATATAATTGAAGTGACGTTTTCGAAACAATGGATCCACTTTCTTCTTTCCGACCTCTGCCCACCGACGTCTACCATCCTGCAAATAACATTCTGTTAAATTGAGCACTGTTACTAATGTATAAACGAAATATAGTCAAATCTTCATATTTTTAGAATGATTAATAATAATTAATATAGAAATGTATGAAATAAATATATTTTAAAAGATTATTATATATATATTAAAAAGATTATTTTAAAATATTTTCAAAGGCACGATAAAAGGAAAAGAATATGAAAATTCAACTACATCATTTTCCTAACTACTAAAAAGTATAGTCTATCGAATATGATCTCTACACGCTTTTCAATTTTAAAAAATACATAGGACGAATCGGGTCATAAGACGAGTAGGTCCTTAAATCTCAACAAACTCAGCGAATCAAATGCAATGTGTCGCTATTGTGACCTATGCCTGTACTATTGTGCTGTGCTCTTCATCTTTCATATGTTTTCAGGATTATTTGTAGTTTGCAATAAAAATGCAAATAAAATAAATAAAATTTTTATATCCTTTTTCATTTATTATATATGTGATTAAAAATTTATACTTATTGTCAAGATAGTTTCTCTGCTTGAAGATTTAAAATCAAAATATAGATTAAAATTAATTATATTAAATTAAAAAATAGACTATTATATGTGTGTGTATATATATATATATAAATTATAATTACAAAGGAACTTTCGGAAACGACCAATAAACGAACAACTTTAGGTATTAAAATTAAAATATTGTTTTTTTACATTAGACAACATACCAAATATAATTATAAATACGTTTCGACTCACAGAGTCTTCTTCAGTTTAATTCGATTAACCTATCCTTGTACGTAAAATGTATGTCGAACGAAATCAATGTCATTATTTCAAAGCAGTCGCAACCGTTGGTAGAGTAGTAACACCATGTCCGCAATAATTGATATCAAGATATAAAAATCATAACTTAAATCCTCGTTTGACAACGAGAATCGTGTTAAGTCCCATCATGTAAGTTGGTGTCAATTATTAAAATACTATGATATGAGATGATTTAACAAGATTTTGAAAAGTCGTATCTGATTGTGTCAGTAACTGATTATGTCAAGTCCCAAGGATGATACTAATACCTAAAGCTCGTTTATTGGTCGTTTCTGAAAGTTATTTTGTTGTGCTGTTGCAAATTTCGAGCGTTATTTACATTATTTTGTTGTAATTACAAAAAAATTTTTTTTGAATTTATAAATTCTCAATTTTATTAATAACCTATATAAAATAAATAAATAGTTTTTTAAATTTAATTCATTTTGATCTACTATATAAAATCTGCAAAATATCTAATTATTCTAATACATTCATAAACGAATACATATTTATTATTCTCAATCGCAACTACATAATTATATATTAATAGAAATTTTACCGCATGCAGTAGCATTATTGTAACTATACACTGAACAAATAAATAGCGAACGAATAGCGAATGTAAATTTAAGCTATTGAAAATATGCTATATAGAAAATTATTCGCGCCGCAATAAATGTATAACAGCACATTCGCTAACGTTTAATTTAATCCACTCATAAGATACAGTACGTTAAAGAAAGTTTTAAATAAATTCATTGTTGCATTTGCTGTTCATTCGCTTATGTATACCCATTTAGTTGAACAACCTAATAAAACACATAAAAAGGCATGCAAATGTCAAAGCTTCTTCAAAATAATTATAAAATTATATACATATATATTGTATATAATTATATATGTATATATAGGTATATAAAACTCCTGTTCATCCTTCTTTCTCGAAAAAATGAAACAAGGGATATATTATAAAATTATTTAAATGAATGTTAAATTATATTCCAATTTTTGTAACAAATAACATTACATACTTTTAATAATTTTATTAACAGTCAAATTAAAATTCTACTAAAGCGATCGACTTAAAAATAAATTATATACATATACTATTATTAATGTATATTTATATATATACATGTTTAGAAATTAAATTCCTAAAAATGTGTTTTTCTAAATTTTCTAGATTTTCTATTAATCTAGATGTTCTATTATAAGCGATCGTAATTTAGAAATAATTAAAGCTACGATATTCGTACTAAGAAAACGATCTACTTTAAATTCATCAAAAAATTAATACAAAATCATTTCAATAAGGGAAAGAAAATAGTTTAAGTGATCCATATTGCTTTCTATGTATAAAGATATCTTGCGAAAAACTCGAGTGTACGATCGAAGGTATAGAATCGGATTGAAAGACTATTAGTACCTAAATATGATGGAGTCCAGATCAAATGGATATTCTATAATTCCGGTGGTGGGAGCTCGTGCCCGGAGGATGTCTTGCTCGGTCGGAAGGAAATCAGGCTTTTCAATACGCTCTAGGTCACTAAGATAACTGCAAAACGAAACAAAAAGCTGCTGTCTGGAAGTGCATGCCATGCGTGGTACATTTAAAAAATATATATATTTAAATATAAATAATTATAAAACAAGAAAATGTATAAAACAGTTCTCACACATGCTTGTCCATTGGTTTAGCCTGAAAGAATTTTTTAACGTCGATGTCGTGTCCTGAGACTTACTTTATGTTTTATAATGTACTTTTGTTTTCGAGATACAAAGTTTGAACACGAAATCATGCGGATTTCTTTAAAACAGAAGCTAGTAAAGTTAATTATATTCGTATACATATAGATTTCAAATAAAAGATAAAATAAAATTAAATATCACGTATAAAGTAATTATGCAGTAATTATGCAGTTATAATTTTTATCAACACATTAGATACCAAAGAAAAGAAACACTATATATATATAGTCGCTGTAGATCTGTTTTAGATCTTTATAAAGCAGAAAAAATTTTTCATTTTCATCTATACAATTAAGTCAATTCAATCACATCTAATATGATAATGAATGCGACTACAGTTTTTAGCGAATTAAAAAATCCTGTCGTCAGTTTTGTTTATATTTAATAGAAGAAAGTCAACAGGTTTAAATAGCATTGCATGGAACGGGGGATAGGTGAACACTTAATTGAACAACGAATCCTAGGTGCAGCGAATAAGTTATAGAGAAGACAAAAATAATGCAGAAACGGTCCGATGCAGGTGGTTTTGCAGGCGCAGGCAGCTCGCTCCTTCTTTCATCATCTTCGTCGGTCGACCACATACCTAAATCGGATCTCTTCCAAGTCAAAGGGATATTCAATTATACCGGTGGTGGGCACTCTCACACGAAGAATGTCCTGTTCTGTGGGGAGGTAGTTTGGTGCCGCGACTCGATCTATCTCCATTAGGTAACTGAAACATCGTGTTCTCAATACGCGATGTACAGGAAAGAGGAAAAAAGGAGAGGAAGGAAGTAAAGCCACCGTGAGAGAATTAAATCGTGTCCGGTGCGCGCGTGAATATCAGAAACATTGCTTCGAAACGCAAACGCAAGAAGGATAGGATGGACACGTGTTTAAACAAGATTCAGAGACAAATCTCGGTAAAATCTCTGAAAATGAAAAGCTTATTGAAAGGCTTTAAGTCAACTATCATTCTCTTTTTCTTCAGAGAGAAAATGGACGGAAATATATTCCTACATATATTATATGTTAAAAGGCAGTCTTTATTAAAAACTGACCCAAGCCCTTTTGGAAAGGAATTGTTTGGATATGCTTCCGTGTGTGTGTATTCTGGAGGCGGAAGATACAAAGTCTTTTCATATGTATCGTACACAGTTTCGATATAAAATATTTTTTATTAATTTAATGTCCCTTTTCGCTTGATCAGAATTGTATAGACGAATTGATGGGGTAAAATTTGTTTGTCATGAATCTTGATGCTTTTCTCAAAAGAAAAATCAATTTGTTGAAAACGAATCAATGAAAGAAAGATTAGTGTTGAATCGTTCTGTTACATAAGTTTTTTCGGTTAGGAAATTGAGGACGTTATAGATGGACGGGAGGATAATCTCTCGGTAAAACACGTGGACAAGCATCAGTTCCGCGACAAAAAGGCGTAGTACAGTCGAAACTTACTACTTGGCGGAGTCCGTGAGCTGGTATTCCCGTCTACGATCGTAGCACTCCTGTATACCCGCGTCCGCCCACAGGTCCTTGATTGCTCCCACGTATGGGCTCTCGAACGTCGTCACTGTTTCAAAGTCGACGCTCCGCACCAGTTCCGCTTTTTCCTAAAAGGAAGAGGAAGAAAACACGTATGAATCTATAGGGAAATGACGAAGCGAAATTACAATGTACAATTTACGAGTTTCCGGTTGGACGTGTCGGGATGTCCGATATCAAGTATGCGATACGAAATTATCGTTAACCTTCTCATGTGCAGCACAGTCAATGCTTTAATTAACCCTTTAACGCGAAGTCTGATCTGCAATAACAGATTTAAAGCGTTTGGTATATCTGATGTGTACATCAGATATATCTCGGAGCCGCGTTAAATTAAATAACACGTGATAGGATCAGTAAATTAATTAAAGAAAGCAAAAATTATAATGTGAAGTATAATATTTTTATCAGCTCTGGAAAAAAATTCTATTGCATTAATTGGAAAAAATTCTGGTTTCATTAGAGATTCAATCAGAAAAGTACAAATCAGATACTTGTAATTAAATTTAACATTCTAATCTACCACACGATATAATTATAAATTCAATTACGATAACCGAAATTCTGATTGATATAATCAGAATTCATTTTTTTGTACTTCTTGTTAGTATACAGCGAGAACATTTTTCTCAGTAAAGACACTTCGATAAAACCGTAAATTTACATCTAGTGTCGCTCCAATTTCGAAAATGCCAATTTAGAAATTTATACTTTCTGTACAAAAATGAACGTTATATACATATAAAATAGTTCAATAAAATCAATATCTATATTTAACGATACAATTTTATAGTTTAAATAAAAATTTTTTCATTTTATCTTAATTATTTTCTTAAAACACGTCTACTTTTAATTGAAATAATATTTTAACATAACCAGGTTCTAAATCGCCAAACTTTTTGTATTATTTTAAATATAACAGAAAAGACTGCTATTTTTTATAATTTTTTTCATTTTGTTAAAAAATACGTGTGATGCAATTTGCGATACTTATTTCTTGCTGCCGTAAAAAAAATTCAAAGATTTTCCTTGCAATGCATAGACCTATTAATTATGAGCAATCGATAAAATTGTGAATGATACGCACTATATTCAAGGAATCGCCATACTGGATCTTCAGGAGGTCCATCGCCCGGATCATGGACTGCATCGCCATAAAAATGTTTTGGTACACAAGTTTAATAAACCCCCTCTTGTCCTCGTCCGAGTAGCCGGAGCCATGGATAATCCTCATCTGCTTAATGAAGGTGGATTTGCCCGACTCGCCGGTTCCTGTGACAAAGTTTCGGTCTCTATTAGCTCGCTGTCAAAGTAAATAAATAAATAACGGTTTTTCTCTTTTAGGGAATAAGATTTTCGACCGGACGTATTCAAAACTTTTATATAAGATAACGAAGAGCAAAATTTCTAGCGATTAAATTATAGTAAATAATTAACAAATTATTTAGATATGATATTTAACTTTTCGGTCATGAGGCATGAATGCCGTTTTCAAATTATTAATAATTCTAAGACAGATGATACCAAAATATAAAGACACATTGTTAAACTTATTATGTAAAATTATACTCAATTTGAATTATTTTTAATTACTTCTATAGGTCGCCATTCTTCTATGACACACATTAATTTAAATAAAATAATGGAGTTAAACAATTTAATTCAAGCAAATGTATTAAATTCGACTTGAATTTAGTTTATTATTTACTAAGTATATACATTAATATGAACGTTATTTACTTTGAAACTAGTCACAGAAATGAATTGATTTACATTTTGATTCAAATGTAAGTTAAAAATAATAAAATGTGTTAACTCAAAAGAATGCATTACCATAACTTCTTTGATATCTGACAATATAATATACTGTTCATTATTAAGATTAAAGCCAGCGGCACATGATGTTTGTTTTCCTGCTGGATTGCTAACTGGATTAGAATTTTGCCAGCGTATTGGCTGCGGTGCTGACAATGCTGACTGCACTGTCTAATCAAACTAACAATCCAGCAAGAAAACAAGCATCGTGTGCCGTCGGCTTAATTATTTTCATTTAATCGGCATAACACAACGAAACATTGCAAATTAACAACATCTACACGCATGTAAAATTTAAAAAGTTCAACTATACATATAAAAGAGAAGATGATATTACGGCTAATATACACTGTTAAATTTATAGTGTCAAATTTAATTTAACATGAGTCGCCACTGCTCCTACTAAATATATCATTATTTTTTACCAAAACGATAGTTAAATTTGACTACTATGCAGTGTCAATTTCATATTATATAGTGTCAAATTTAACTATCGTTTTGATAAAAAATAATGATATATTTAGTAGGAGCAGTGAGGGCTTACGTTAAATTAAATTTGACACTATAGATTTAACAGTGCAGATTAAGGTACATTTAATTACACGTACTTGATACCTGCATACTTGAGTGTGTTGTTTGTTATTTAACATTTTACTTGGTACACATGCGAATAAGTTAAACAATAGCATGGCATTTTGCTAATGTGACCTATGCGTGTTGATTGCTGACCTCTTTTTCGAGATTTTCATATCAAAATTATTTCATAAATCGATTGTAGCTCTATTATTAAGCTATAGTTTATGTTACATATATTATAGATTTTTAGTACTGAGCAGTTCCATGTAGAAGAAGAATGTGTGCATATATACATTTGCATACATTCTGCGATATTTTATTTTTTTGTTTTTTATTTTGTAACATTGTTTTTTAAACAAAACCAATTTTTTAAATCTATTTTTGTAGAAAGTTATATTACCAATCCTATTTTTATAAACAGTGTCTTAAATAATAAATGTTTCGTAACTTTGAGTTCTAGAATCGATTGAACAACACTTTGGCGAATGTAATTGTTTATAAATTTTAAATATTTATTATTAATCAAGTTATTGTATAAAATGTAAATGGGAGAGATGCCCTAATATCTGCACCTTTTCCTCTACATATAATATATGTATATAAATATTATAATTGCGAAAAAAATTCTGATATCAGCTTTTAGCTCGACACATTTATGACTTTGCGCCTCGCGAGTCGCGCGAAGATTGTCCGCTTCTGGGAATCGGGGCGATTATGCCGGCTAGATGCAAGTGGAGGGAGAGGGGTTGCTGCCGGCGCGGCGGCGATGGTGCTGGCGCTGTTACTGTTGGTTGCTGGCGGTGGAGACGACGGTGACGAGTGTGTAGGTGGCGCGTGTCGCGTCGCCACCATCGTTTCCTCACGAAATCATGAATGAACGCGACCGCGCGCGGCCGGCGTGACGTGCAGCAGTTTTCTCAGCCTTACGAATATCACTCCTAACGGCGGGGTAATAATATCGCTTTGCATTAGGGGTGTCATTCGAGATTTTTGGTTTTCTTCCTCAAAATTGAAGCTTGAAGAAAAATCTATTGCGGGCTTTCGAGATGAATCATCAGAAATATAGAACATTGACGGAGAGACGTTGCTCAGTAACTTTTAAACATAACATAATATATGCATTTATTAGGCGTATATTGCTAGATATCAAAGAAGCAATGGCAATCTAATTCCTTGAGTTTTAAATAACATTTTCTTTAATTATTTTTAACTTCTATATACGTATGTCAAAATGCAAATCCATTTCTGTAGTTAGTTTCAAAGTAAACATCGTCCATATTAATGCACTTATAATTAGTAAATAATAAACCAAATTTGAATAAAATTTAAGCAGTTTCTTGAGTTAATTGTTTAACTCTATTGTTTTAGTCAAATTAACGATATATTGCGTAGGAACAATAGCGACCTATAGAAATAACTATAGAAATAACATAAATTGGATATAATTTGACATTATGGATGTAACAATGACCTTTTAACTGCTTTGAACAATACACGTGATGTGCATGGAGTAATATAAATATATAACATAAAATATTATATCTTGATAGGTATAATATAATATATATACATATAAATTATCTCATAAAATATCCTAATTGACAGATAAATTGAGAATTGAATAAAGTCTCCAGACTGAAGCATTTAATTCTTTCTGGATAATAAAATACATAAAGTTATATCGACAGAAAGAGAGAAATGTCATAAATGTGCATTTAAAAAAATTGCAAACTTTACTTGCATTGTATGAATTATAAAAATTGTTATGATAAATTATATTACGTGAAAAACACTCAACTGTTCATTAAAAATTGAATGAGTTTTTAGAGTCGAAGGAATTCAATAAAATAGAACGATATGAAAGCCAATAATTCCAAAAATCACATCTAAAATGAACTTCATAAATTATGAACTCATCGTTTTTCTCCGAGATGCTAAAACTTTTAATCTCAAATTTCTGAAACTCTTTCTGCTTTCATTATCGATAGATATTTAGTGTAAAATATTTACCAGTTTCGATCGATAGTTTCGTCGAAACTAGCTAGCTTGGAAATATTTTCAGCTTCGTCGAAAAATCTATCGTTAAAATTAAATGATAAAGAAGTGAGAAGTGCCACGTTCCGGGTATCGGTATATTTCGAGGAACCGCTCCCAATTTCGTCAGATAAGGGAAGGAGTATTTGCTACACTTTCCGACTGCGTAATAATGTTGGGCGCGCAACCTAAATCGATCTTCATGCACGCGAGGGACACCCTGGGTGCAGAGAAAAGAGTTTTTTATGCGCCTCGCCAAGAAAAGACGCTTCGCGCGCCCACAAGCACGCCTTTCTTCGCCTTAATGAGGATGCAAAAAGGCCACCGGGCATACGCGATACGCCTTTTATCGATGAAGACGGCCGTGTGTTATCAATCGAAAAAACGCATCTCAATCAATCCCCTCTGTCCTTCTGCACTTGATTGGGAGCATAGATATATTTTGTTTATGATTGGGAGTAATTCTTTGCGTCACGATGAAAGAAAAAAAACTTTGCGTTAAAAAATTGGAAAGTCATTAATTGAAATCCGTAAGATTTTTCTTTTGTTTATCAATTATCTTTCTAGATATCGGACGATATCAGAATCATTAACTTATCGCATAAAATTCAGGATATATATTGATTTGAAAGCGAATTTTTATGAAGGGATCTTTGAATGTTAAGTGAAAATTATACATCACGTAAGATAATTATGAAATTACTACTTTAGATAATTAGAAATTAAATTAGAAATTATATTAAAGTCTGATTAGATCTGTCGGGTCTTCTTAAGATCTATGAGGGAATATCAATCTCTTAAGAAGAATCTCTGTTTAAATGCACGAAAAGAATAATTTTTGCTAAAGTATCTGAAAATTTAGCTATATATAAATATAGATTTGAAAATAATTTTGTTGAAACATCAAATTAATTACGTAGAAATATCAAGCATGATGAGCAATGTTACATAAAGTTTTGACATTCTAGTAATCAGTTTGAGTGGTGTCCTACTTAATTATTTTGATGGTCGAATAAAATTATAAGTCACTTAAATCCTTGCTAGTTATTGTGCGATGACGAAACTCACACGTGCAACAACAACGCGATTATATGATACAGGAAGAGCATTTGTCGTGCTTGTTTGCTTAGGTGCTTAAGACTGTCTTTGAAGTCTATATCTTCGTAGAGTTACGGCTCTATCGCCAATGTCAACGGGATGATTACACCCCGGTGACTGCATCGTGCGCTAATTTTCTCGCGAGCTATGCTCAGTTATTATAATCACAGTACAGTTAATTAAGATGTGCACAGTTAATTAAACGAGGTAATTCCCTGTCGGTCGCATTCTCAGAAAATTGATCAGAAAGTGGCAAACTTTCTTTATTACCTTCTTAATTTTTCTACTTTTAATAATAATCGTAACACACACAAAATTATATTTCTTAATTCTTATCTATATTTTTTTATTTATGTTCCTAGTTACTTTTTTTTATTTATATTTATATATTTACTTTTATGTTATATTATAATTTTTATAGTATTTTCACATCAAAGATATATACAAGCAAATTAAAAAAATAATTAATTTTGTTAACTTTTTAATCTTATTGTTTTTTATTTTACTCTTTAATTTAAAGAAAAAAAAAAAGATTAGAATAAACATCAAGTTGTTAGGATAATTAATCTTTTCATTAACAAACTTAATCTTATTTCTTACCGATCTAGGTTACTGTTGCGACGTTTATAAAAACGAAATCGCTTTTCATTCGTCGATGGATTTCAAGATCGTTCTGTATAAACGCTATTTTAGTTTCACGCGACGTGTGCTCGCAGCGCGAGTATTAACGGGTTAATATTAGCTCGCGACAACATTCTCTGATTGTGTAGAGACATCGGATGGCGTTGGCAGCGATTTCGCGGGATCCCGATCAAGATTGACTCTTTAACGCCAAGAGGAAAAGCGAGAAGAAGGAAGCGGGTTAATGAATGAACGAGAACCGATGGTGGGCGGAAAGCACAACCCAGGCTCTCTTCCGGTATTCCTTCAACGATGTAACTAAAGCTAGAACTCTCGTTCAACTGGGAAAGAGAAGGGAGAGGAGAAACTCAACCTCACCATGAAATTATTTTCCGTGGAAGAGTACGCTGTCTTCGCTTATCGAAACTCCGATCGGCTGGCAGTACAGATGCATTGCGAATTCCCTTTTCTGACCTTCGTGCTTTCGAAAACCATTTGATGTGATGAAAACCGTGGAATTCAAGCCAGCACTGATTTTAGCAATTAACGTTTTAAAACAATTCTTTTAAAATTCGAATAGAGATATGTAATATAAAAATATTGCAAATTTTTATATAAAATCTAAAATTGTAATCTTCCAAAAGATTTATCCGATATGACAGAGCTTTGAGGAATGATGTAAAAAGAAACGAGAAGATAGAAAAAAAATTAAAAAACGACGATTGAAATTGCAAATTACGACATGTTTAAAAAAATCTACAATGCGAGAATCAAGAAATGATATTTAAGTTCGATGATTAATTTAAAAAAAAAAAAACGTCTCTTCTCATATCCTTGCCGCCTCGCGTTTCTGAAAACAGGTTGCTATAGGAATGATTGCGGTATACCACAGTGTCCGTTCTTCCCCGCTCGACAAGTTCGACCAGTATGTATTCGAAAGACATCTTGTAAGATCATCAAGGACATGACTGATCAGAAATATGCGGAGATGAGTAAACAACTCAATTGAAATTAATTCCACGCGCTCATAATTTTTTTTTTTTTTTTTCAAAATAATTATATTGAAATATGAAAACTGTGTGCAATATAACGTACAGTTGTATCGCACGTTATAAAATAAGACAAATTCTTCTTATTACTATACCATGCATGGAACATTGTGGCTGCTGGAGAGCTAAATCTGGGAAATATATCTATGTAAATTTATGTAAATCAGCCCTGTATTCCGGGTAGTATATTTAGATACTCAAATAACCAAATGTTCTTGCGATTTGATTTTAAAAGATTTAGCTGTTCGAATATTATCGATTCGAATTGTACGGGATTAATTCGGAATTAAATCGTTATCGGAACTGTCAATTTTTTAAACTTCATTTTATGAATAAATAAAATTTCATTTCTCAAACTATTAATAGATTAACGTCGCGCTTATTTACACGGTTGCACTATATTGTCTACCGTTTCTTAGTACACTGAATGAAAAAAAATATACTAAATTTTAATAAATCATTTATTTGAATAGTGCCAACTAAATATTAAATATAATATTAAATATAAAGATATAGGTACTTATTTGGTACAAGAACCACTAATTTGATTTAGCTGTCATTTCTTTTTATTAAGTAAATATTTATTTACTGTTAGTAAATATTTAGTTAGCTATTCAAATAATTAAATAAATATTATTAAGTAAATATTTATTTACTGTAAGTAAATATTTAGTTGACTATTCAAATAATTAAATAAATATTAATTTAGTAATTTTTTTATCAGTGTACATTTTATTACTTCAGTATAACAATAATGATAAAAAATTAATCGCATGAACGTAGGAAAATTAAATAAGGCTAGGTCCACAACCTTGCTTTAAGAAACCTTAAGTCATAAATCGAAAGAGACTAAGTGACAATAATTTCTGTCTTTAAACTGTTTTTGCGCAGTCCTTATAGGCTTTAACCGTTAGACTTAAGCGAATTGAGCAAAATCCAATTCTTACGGCCTAAAAGCATAAGTTCTGTGATCGATATATCGTCATTTACAACTTAAAGCTTACGGCTTACGGTCTCTTAAAGCAAGGTTGTGGACCTAGCCTAATGCATATATTTTTATGTAGATATTCACTCTTACTATTTTACTAAATTATTATAAAGAATCTTTTTCATACATGAAATATTTAAATTTCTCAAAACATAAATTTTTACGAACATTGTCCTCTTTTGCACATATTTTTCTGTTGCACTGACAAATTCTAATTCTAAACTGATAAAATCTTAATACAAAGGTAATTTCAAGCTGCAATATAAAATTCAATATTTAGAAGCGATCCGAATGTTGATAATACTTATTCAAATTAACTTGAACATTCTCAATTGAAAATCCTGTATTCGAATTTCTTCGATTAATTCAAGTAAGGCGGCTATTAAATTATTTTAATTCTAGTTAAGTTGTTCTTCCGGCGGATGCCTCGACACCCCCTCGCATAAAAGAACGAAGCATCGCTCCGCCCTGGGAGGACGCATGACGACGATCGACACCCTTCTTCTTCGACGTATACCGTTGGCGGGCGAAGGGAAAAGCCCGAATCGACGGACGTGTACGCGCCAAGGGAAGCTTTCCGGGGCGGTGGAAGCTCTGCCGTCGCCGGGGGTGGGTCGATAGATGCCGACGTGGAGAGATAGGGCGAGAGGGAGAGAGAAGAAGATAGATAGTGCATGCTTGCTAGAATGAGAGTGCAGGCAGAGCAGAGCTCTTTCGTCTCCCAGGCTGCAGCACCACCGCGCCCCGATATTTGCGCGCCACCCTTTGCCGGCACCTTTAGGCGACACTCATACCGAATCGTACGTTATGTTCGTACCTGAAGACAGGAAACGTCTGAATGGGTTGTGAAAATAATTCTGCACACGCGAGATCACTAAAAATTTCATGAGAGTCGTACGAGAAACGTGAAGAGAATCTGGTTGCATTCCAACACACATTCCTTATGTATATTTTTTTTATCTTTCAAATAACTTGTTTCTATTATATATATACGATTTCTTAGTATATTTTATTACTTCAATGTATAAAAATAATTATGAAAATAATTAATCATATGAACATAGGAAAATTAAGCTCATATAATGTATACATTTTTATGTGTAAGATATTCATATATAACATGTTATTTAAAAAAGATTAATACAATAAGAGTATAAATATATTTTATCAAATTATTATAAAGATTCCTTTTCATGTATAACAATATTTTGATTTTTCAAAACAGAAATTTGACTTAGGTCTGCAGGAAGTCATAAATTTCAAGATTATCTCTACACTATTTTTTGTTTACGTGATATTTATACAAACCTCTGTCTCATATAAAAAATATAAAAAAAATAAAAAAATGATTAAAATTTAAAATTGTTAATATAAAAAATATTAATATATGACTTGTTCTTTTCAATTAATCTTTTTGCAGAGTTTATCTTTTCTCTTTTTCTCTATATTGGAGAAAAAAAGGAAAAAAGATAGACGGTGCAAGAAGTTCGGCTAAAAAAAAACACATTATTATTAAAGTTTGTTAAAGAATTTATATATTATGACTATTATGTCTATTGCTTATTATTAGTCGTTGTAAGTATTTACATGTGCAGAATTATACATTATTATTTCCACTATTTCTAATTTGTAACCTAACTAAATATGAACTTTCTATAGGTCTATAGGTTATAGTTTACATAGATGACATTTTATACATAGTTTACGTCTATATACGTTTATATTGTTTACGCGTAATGTAGTATTATTTATATTTTACGCGTAAACGCATAATCCTGATCTGCACATTCGTAATTATCGACACGTATACTAAAAAGTAGAGAATATAAATAAAAAATTACAGAAAAATTATTTTTAAATAAATTAAATATATATCGAGGAAAATGCAAATATCAATGTCTTTAATTTAGCTGCTATGCGATAGTCATGACAATGTGTGGTAATATATAGGACTTATGAAATCTTCCTCCGGAAATAACCCGAAATGCAACGAGAATAGTTCTCCGAAAATCGCATTTCGTACGAATTTCCTTAACCAACAAGAGATATCCTCCTTCGTGTTTTCCTCATATAACGTGGCGAGGCTTCCACGATTACGAGTCAATCTATAATCTAATCTTAAAACAATATAGAAGTTTCCTTTTGTATTATCATATCGTATGATTCATTTTTACTCAGCCCGAAAAATTATTTGTTATTTCATTTACCACACAATTAACTTATACGAAACATCATTTCGAAATAATTTCTTTACATTACGTAAAACAAAGCGTGTTGTTCTTCCACAAAATTTATTACATGACAATAAAAAAAATGATAAATATGCATCAATAAATTAACCAAAACAAATTCAATAACGTGAAATATTGTTTCCCATGTACTTCAACCAATAAATGCCAGGCACACATACCATATAAGTGGCAAGTAATTTTGACGTCGTATTGGTCAGGCGTTGATATTTTAAATGTATCGATCGAACTTGCAAATACATTCGCGATCCCCAATATCGGTGAGTGCCCGATTGAATTAGCCCGTTTGCAAATGTGAAATATGCAAATCGTTGTAAGTATTTACGCAATTCATGTAAAACGTTACACGTGCTACAATAGCCCGGACTTCATTAACTTCGCTTAACAATGACGTTCTGTGCTGCATTAACAAATACCCGATATTGTAAATGTACTACAATCAATTAAAGGATTATACCTAACAATTTTATAAAACGTTATGTATAGACAAAAAAAAATCGAAAAAATTTAAACGCGTTTATCGAAGATTATAAACTTCTCGATCCGTTTGACGCAAGCAAACGTCATCGATACGATACAAAATGTACTTTGATAATAGAATGACAATGTTATAGAGCTCAACTGCTGCGGTTTAACAGCTCACAATTACAACGCTAATAAATTTTTCGGGAACTCTGAGAAGATTTAGTACAGTTAGATAGTTTTAATAACAATAGAATTAGATTTAATATTTTGATTCGCGAATAATCTTCTTCAATTCTTTCGAAATATCATTCGAAAAAATGGATTGTGTGAAAGTGCGAGAAATAAAAATCTAGGAAATAATTATCTTTCTGGATGACATTTCGTCTATAAATTTTTAGATTCTAATATACATCGATTTTGCTAAAAAAAAAAAGATTAAATTTTCCAACATACAATGCTACTTGTTCACTTTACATTTTTTTCTCGGATATTCTGTAGACAATCCATTATCGACAAACCATTTACGATAGAATCTAAAATGGAATAGCAATCGATAATTACTTTCCTATAGACGATATTCTTTCGAAATATTTCCAAATATTTTAAAATATTCAGATTCTATTGTAAAATATTCGTCAATTTTGCTGAGAAAAACTTGATTTTAAATTTCATAAATTTGTTCGCTTTAAACTTTTTCGTTGAGTCTTCTCTGTATCGACATATGCTATCAATTACATTTATTATCTATGATAGAATTTAAAATAGTGTGTGATCAGTGAATGCATTTGAAAAAGAAGTCCTGTGGTTTTTTTCCGAAACTAACAATAAGTAATAACTTCCGTTAATATTTCGGTATTTGATAATTTGATGAAACTCAATCGCGAAAATTTGTTAACGACCGTATTATCGCGACACGTGCGGATGCAGTTTGTCTATACGCGGTTTTCCGCGGAATGACAATACACGCGTGTGTGATTATCGTAATTGAATTTCTCGCTTCTTGCTCATATGTTATTCGAACGTTGTGCTGTGTCTATAGCGCGTGTATGCATGGAATGTAGTGAATAGATATAAAAATAATGATGAACAAGATGCCTCAGCGCTGCTACTCAACTACTGACTTTAAGAGTATTTAAAATTTCGAATGTAATATACACAATTGAATAATATATTCAGAGTTGCCAGAAAATGAATTTTAAAATTCTCTGACTTTTCCAGGTTTTTCAGATGAAAATGGAAAATTTTCCAATATAAAATATGTAAATTTTAACATATTTAGAGTCGGGATTGTAGGAAAGCTAGCCTATATTATTAAAAACAATGCAAAAAAGGTTAGTAACATAATAAAATTTTGTGCAAATTTAAGCCAACAAAAAATAAATTAGTATTGGAAAAAAAGAATGCAGTTAAAAGAGACGATCAAATAAAAATACTGAATAAAATATAAATTTTAATTATTTTATTAAAATCGTTTAAAGTGCGCGAGTTTGAACGTATTTGACTAAAAAAACGTTCAGATATAATATATATTAAAAAATTATAACAATTATTTGGAATAGGAGCAGTTTAAGGAAATTGTGAGCAAATTTCAAAATTCCATACTTTTTTACATTTTCCCCTGACTTTTCCCGGTTTTCCAGGTCTATGGCAACTCTGATATTATATCAGAGTTAATAGATATCATATATAAGAAAAAAAATGTAAATTAAGTGTGACGCATATAATTAAGATATAATCAAGATATAGCAAAGCTTTATAGCTGAAGAGTTAAGCTTCGACTTGAGAACAAATCATGTAATTTAATGAAGCACGCGAGGTATCCTCTAAACGGAGCTCCGTAAGTTTATTCCGTTTGCGAGGATCGTGCGTAAATATTCAAAAGCCCTTAATTTAGCGCGAACAGAAGCAGCGAGAAATATATGAGGAGTAAACTTTCAAAATGCGTTTTGTCCAAAATTTGTAATTTTCAGAAAACGACAAAGAAAGAAACTCCACACACAAGAAGATTACGCATTTTACAGAAAATAACAATATGTCAAATAACTAATTGACATAAATAATTGTGAAAATAACAAAATAACAATCAGTAGGATGTGAAATATTAAACAAAATTGCTAAATAATTGCTAAAAAAGTTAAACAAATGCATTTTATTTGTCTCTAGTTAAAAAACATAATGCATTTCGAAATGTTTGTTTTTTCAGCATATAAATTAACGATAAAAAAATGCTTTCTGAACATCTCAGAGTAGCTTATAATATGAAGTCTTTCAACACTGAACACTATGCCATCTCTAAAAAAACTAAAAAAATAAAATTTTAGACAAGCATTTTGAAATTCTGCTCTTCATATATTATTCAAGCGAAATATTTTCGTTATGTGCGTATACACACATGCACATACACGCATACGCATAGCAAATAACATCGCAATTACATCACAATAAGACAAAATACATCAATTATACGCCAATAATTATACACACTTTATATAAAATGTAAATTATACACTAACAATAGCGCACGATAATTGATATCAGTATAGTGGAAGTTAATTGAGAAAATAATAAAAATAAACTTACATATAACAACACACGACTAATATAGCGTTCAATGGGCATCTTGTAAAGCTTTAATTAATACTTTTTAAAAATGTTATATTCTTTTAAGTTTCATTTCAAACGCGTAGTTTAAAACCTTTCATTTTGCGCGCGCGCGCGATGATTTTACAAGAAAATTGATTCTCTGGTGGTCAAAGAATCGATACGAAAAAGTTAAAGAATTGTAATTCGGAACACTCTGCGTATACCTAAGTTGTCATTGAATTCGCAAAATTGAATCCGACGTGCATTCGGGCTTCTCGTCCAAAAATGATTACGAAAGCACGTAATTCAGTTACGGATGTCCCATTATTGTGCGACACCCTGTTTGTGAATATGTCTGTTTCTCGCACGACTACTGCTATTAATTATTCGTAGTTATTATCTGATCGCGCGATAAGTGACACTCGTTCAACGGCATTTCCTGTAGTTAGAAATGCGCGTTGACACATTTTTTACTTTAATTAAACGCCGCTATCGAATTACAGTCTTTTGATGTCGCACCCTCTTCGAATAATAATTAACCAACTAAGTTCTTATAAACATATATATACGCTGAATCTTTTAATTTCTCAACGCTCAAAGACAATCTACAATAATTACAATTTAATCCTTTTGTGTCTTTATTACAGTTTCCATTCAGCTACTTTCTGTTGACTAGTGTCTGTCCCTCTCCTCTTTGAATTTAATATAAAAGAAAATAAATGTGGTAAACTAATTAAGCTATAAGGCTAATTAAGGTTGTAAAAACAGGAAGATAAAAATTATATGGTAAAAGAAACAAATAAAATTGTCTTTCACGTGTAAATATTTATAATAGAGGTAAATTTACAAACTCTACTTTTACTTCCCGAACAATCCTTGCTTTTGGATAAAAGATAAAACACTGGATGTCAGACACTTCAAAAAATTAATTCTAATTTGAATTATTCGCGATTCGTTTCCGTATATG
Source organism: Mycetomoellerius zeteki (assembly GCF_001594055.1). Lineage (NCBI taxonomy): Eukaryota > Metazoa > Arthropoda > Insecta > Hymenoptera > Formicidae > Mycetomoellerius > Mycetomoellerius zeteki. The sequence goes on from NW_017256062.1 coordinate 1,077,534, forward strand.
TTGTTTTACACGCGCGACAATCCAGTGAGGCGAATGCACTGGTATTGAGAGATCAATTCGGTATATCTTCCCATAGAAATAATTGTTTATAAATCGCCAGTGCATTCGTGCCCTCCCCCTCCCCCTTTCTTTTTCTCTCAGGAGTACATCATATCGTCTGTCGTCGGTGCACGCACACAATGCACATGAAAAGTTGCGCGGCTGTAAAAGTCTTGTCGGCGAGGCCTTTGGCGCACAATCGTGACATTATTTCCCGTACTGAATGCCAACGCCGTTAGGTACATTGTTCAGGCGCGACTGAATGAGCACCGATTAAAAATAAATGGCTATATAACACCGCTGACGTAGGGAAGCAATTTTAGTTATTAAAGAGGGACGCTCCGGAGAAATAAAATGTTGCGTTCGAAGTAAAGGTGAGGTATCGATAAAATGACCAGTTTTTCTGCAACTCGAGCCCGATATACCCTTTCCTTCCCTTGCGTAAGAAGGGTAAATTACAATTAATCCCAGAATGTCATGTTGGAGTATAATGCGTCACGAGCCTCTAGAAAATGCAGTGAAAATTTTGTGACATTCTTCGCTAATTATTTTTAAACAATGATTTTTGATTCTTTGATATCTTTTTTTTTTTATATCAAAAATATCGAAACTTCCAAGAAATCCCTTCGACCTATTCTTCAATGACAAGAGATATCTGAAGAGAATTGATTTGCGATTGAAACTACGGTACCTGTTACACTCTAGTGTGGTGCTCGAGGTTGACTTCTGAAGCGTGACGTTTGAGCATTATCTCACTTCAATTAACATTATTGTTTATATTAACCAATATTAGATATTTAATAAAGGAAAAGAAATATACTTGATTTTCTATTTCTATGAAAACTCCTATAATAGATCTTATTTTTTATGACATATCCTCAAAACAATTGGAGTGAAATGTTGAATTCCAGCTGAACGACTCGTAAAGTTTCACAAATGCACATTGATTCTGATTGTGAGTTACATCGTGCACAGATGAAAACAATAATTCAAATCACATTTCCGCTGTTACGCTAAAATTAAGTAATTTCATTGGAACTGGAATATTATCGATGCCGTTTAATACTTTCTGTAGTTGCGTGGTTTTGTAATTACGCACAATTTCCGTATACTATTTCTATAATACATGATCTATAATATAAAATTAATAGAATAAAAATTAATATACTGAAAAATGATAACCTCATATTTTCGTTAGATATAAAAAATGACTCTGATATTATAATAAAAGAAATGATACTGCGTGTACTGTTTTCTTGTTAATTTTGGAACGACCTATATATATTTTTTGTGACATTCTTAAAACAATTGGAGCAAAATCCTTTTTATAAAATGTTTAATAAGTTTTTAGCTGAACGACTCGCACAAAGTTTCACAAATAGGCATTAAGTAATACTGCAGGATTGAATCACGCAGATGAAAATGGTAATTGAAATCACATTTCCGCTGCTAAAATTAATTTCAATAGTGGGACCGGAATTATATGATCGACTGTTTAATACTTTCTGTAGTCGCTTGCTATTTGTAACACGCACAATTTTCTTTAAAAAAAATCATAGATTTATTATTATATACCCTTCCGTATTTAAGAGGTTACGCAAAGTGTTCAAAGGAAAGGTCAATACTTCCGGAGATGACAATATAGCGGTCACTTTAAGCAAAGGGAAAGAAAAGTATTTTGTTAATTCATCGTATAACGTTTAATGTAAATAAAATTGTGAATAGATAAATTGAATTATTGCCATGCCAATTGTTTCCATAAATTTGTAATAATGACGGCGATAAACATTCGTGGTATAAACAGGAAAACTGCACACAAAAAACATAATAAATCACAGTCCAACGATTTTTTTCATGTTAAAAATTGTTGCTAGTTGTTTACGTCTGTTGTATTTCATATTATAGCGCGCATTGCACATTTATGGAATTTTTATCCATAAATAAGATTTATTTTCGTTATGCAGAAAATATTTCTATATAAAAAGCAATTTTATTTTCTTTCTCTCTTTCATATTAAATTGTATTTTTTGTTTATATTCCGCTTATGAGAAATAACGTAAAATATTACCAATTGTCAGCAAATTTTTCTAAAGTTATATAGGGTGTTTCAAAACTGAAAAATGGGAGCCTATTTTCATTAATCACCCCAAAAATGTGAAGGTGCTAATATTGTTCTCTTCGAGCGACAAGATATTATTTAAATACGTTTTTTATAAATAAAATAAATATAAATAAAAAAATATATTATTCTTTATTTATCCAATAAGAAGAAGATTTACTTTAACAAAATTAAAATTATATTGAAAATGTCAAAATTAATATACTGAAAAGTAATAGTCTCATATTTTCGCTAGATGTAAAAAATGACTCTGATATTAATAAAAAAAATGATACTGTATACTGTTTTCTTGTCAATTTTGAGCTGACCTGTATAACTTTTTTCTCTTCACATATATTTTCCAATATTTTTGGATATAACGTGTACGGTTGAAGCATCGACGAGTCGTGGAATTACACTCTGCGTAGAGTCACGCACGTATATTTCGACGCATTTCGATGTTTACGCGATCCCGTCTGTATAAAAGCGATTAATACGCGATTAACGACCGCGTGTTTTCAGTGATCGCGTGATTGTGCAATCAGCGACGGTGTTTCACCGATTCAATGAGCTCTATTTTTAAACCCGCTCACGGCCCGAGGAACTCACGGGGCTTTTTATCGGCTTATCTGTGTTTATCGCCCACCGCGAATAGGAAAGGAAACTCGCGTATATTTGTTGATCGTTAGCGTAGCGATTGTTCACCACGTACACGTGGAATAATTTGGAGGCTTTTATTCGGAGTGTAACATTATATGTGGCGATTATTTATAGAACCACCCCCCCCCCCCAATGCCGGAACTGTCTTGAAACGAGTAGAAAAAGAGAAACGGAAGAAAGAGAGAGAGAGAGAGAGAGAGAGAAAAGAAAGTGACAGAGAACTTCCTATGAAACGCACGTGTCCAAAAAGGCATAGATACGGCTAATGTGCGTTGGCTAATATCGAAGGTAAAATATCGATACTTCGATAGTTCAAAGTGTCATAAGTATTCTTACATGAGTCGTGGGGTGCAATAGCGATGTGTAAACCGTGAATAAAAATGGATAAAAATATAACTTTTATATATACCAGTACTAGTACATATAATATATGACTGCGGCCTAACGTGAACTCTTAGATTCTTCATTTTATGATTAAAAGGTGACGCGATAAAGTCACTGTATATTTTATATTAAATAAAATTGGACAAAGAAGAGCCTATAATACCAAAATATCAAGCGATTTCATTTCTGAGCGATATAAGCGATTAAAAATAACCAATTTTTCATAAACTAAGCTATAGACGAAGCAAATAAATAATAATCTTAGTTTTTTCTTTAAAGTAAATTTTTCAATAAACACTGATAAAATAAATCTTTAACTTGTATGTTAACTCAGATAAAAAAATATTTTAAAATGTTAAAAATATTTAAAAAATTCCAAAACTATAATAAGTGATCTTGTCTGTGTGTGTGATATATTTGCTAAGAAGAAATCGATTCGAAATTCGTTAAAATTTCTGCAATAATTTACTCAACAAAGGAATAATACTCTGTATAAGAATGATCCAATGTAAACATACATCCTGCGAATGCAAAAATAGATATAATACATAGTGCACAATTGCATATGGCACATATATGACACGATTTCATTGTGAATTTCTGATTTCAACGCGATTATTGTAATTAGCAGAATTATAAATTCGACCAAACTGAATATCGATGTCTTACGACTGTCGCGGCAGTGAGTTAGCGCCGCTAGTTTGAAATTTAGTGTGAAATAGACGGAATATTCGAAACTAGGATTAACGTAATATTCCGCTCGATCGAACGACATGCGCTACGGAAGCATTCATATATAGACGCAAATATGCATATATATACACAGTATGTACGACACTATACTTGCAGAATCCGTACGGAGAGTATGCAGATGCTCCCGATATATCGAACGCGCGTAAATTTGCTGTAACTTGCCAATGAAGATAATTAAAGATTATTAGAATACATCGTGGAACAACGTTCTCCTTCCTCTACCACGCAGCCGACTAAATTGATTGCATCCCGTTAAACGACAATACGCGATAAGATTCATTACTTGTCGTTACTCACCTGATTACGATAATATAACACGTATATAAAAGCAATCGCATACACACACACACACATTTGTTAGCGCCAGGAAAGAAGGCGAAGCAAACTGAGTAAACACAATGAAAATAAAGACCGATGCACACGCAAAAGAAAGCAGCTACATTACCGTCTGCCATTATTTTTTTACCACGTGTATATTTTTTTACCACTCTCTCTATTTTTTTTATTTACCTATACACTGTAAAAACAAGTGTGTTACAAGTGTGATACTTTAACACATTTTATTGTAGTCACTTTTTACACATCTGTAGGTGTGTAGATTTGCAAAAAACGTGTATCACTGAAAAAAATGTATGTAATTTCCATGTAAAATTACACGCATTTTTTTCAATGTAGGGTGTAATTTTACATGGAAATTACATGCATTTTTTTCAATGTACACGTTTCTTGCAAATCTACACACCTACAGATGTGTAAAAAGTGACTACAATAAAATGTGTTAAAGTAACACACTTGTTTTTACAGTGTTGAAGTTTCTTTGTACATTGTATAGGTGATTTTGTGTATTTCTGCGAAACTTTTTTTTTACTTATTTCGAGTGATATTCGTTTTTGTTACAAACTTGTGTCAGCAGTTTCGCTGGTTATTTGTGTATGTTATAACCTTATATTTCTTTCGCCTATCAATGTCTTACTTTGTTATGTGGTACGTTGCAATAAAGGTAAAGATACAAATATTCTATCTTATTTTATAATTCATAGTTTTCGTCTGCCGTATTTTTTATGAATAATTCTTAGTGACAGCTTACATAATATCTAGAAATCAATACCTTAAACGGTCTAGCTGGATCTTAAGTGCTTATATAATTCTTTATATGATTCTGTGTGAATTTATATACTGTGTATGTAGTCTTTTAAAACGTTCGCCCCCCGAGAGAAATGATTTTTCGATCTTGAAAACGCAAACTCTATAACTAAACTACCGCTTACATAATATCGTTAAAATTATTAATAAACGAGTTTTTTTATCTGGTTTCTATCTATCGCGAAAAGGAATTCCAGAGAAGAAACGTTTGCCGGTTTCCTGATCCTTCTTGGTATTTCCCTGATCACTTTTTAACTTCTTGCCGACTTTTCCCGGTTTTCACGGTTTTCCAGACTTGCAGCAATCCTGCATGATGTGTCAAACGCACAGCGAAAATAGCGTCGCGCGGAAAATACCTCGGCAAGGACCTTCGCGGGCTAATGCACACGGATTAAAAAATAACAAATCGATTTTATGATAGGCTTATTTATAAGGGCTTAATTTTAGTTATTGCTCACGCCGCAAATTGCCTAAAAATGATGATCTCCATTTCGCATTTATAATATCGTTACTAATATGATTCTTTGTATAATATTCCCTACAATTTTATAAACAACTTTAATGCTTTTAACCCAATTGTTATTAATTAATAATTACATCAATATTTGTTTATAATAACGAATGAAATATCACATAGGTTCGAAAATTTTAAATAAAAAGAATGCGATTGCCAATATCGAAAAGTTGTCGTTCAATTGTAAAGAAAATCGAGTTACGATTTTATTGTAACAATGTAACGATTGGAATAGAATCCAATAGCAAAATTAAACTGCTATTTGTAGAAAAATTTGAAATATAAAAGTAAAATAGTAGAGAGCATATTTACCCCTAAGTATACAAATTATTAAAAAATAAGAGATATTATAATATGTATTATAATATGATGCATCTTTGTGAGATATAATGAATGTCGGTGTAGTAAGGACGTAATTTTTTAAGAACACGGAGTTGATTTTTTCTTAGAAAAGATTTAAATGGATTGGTAGACTTAATTATGGAGTTATTTACCTCACTGAAGGCCTTCGCGGCTTAACGCACACGGATTAAAAATAACGAATCGATTTCATGATCGACTTATTTATAAGAGCCTAATTTTAGTTTCTATACAACAACGCGCGACAGAACTTTCCTAAAGTACAAATTATTGCAATCCAATATGTTTTTCACAAGATAACGATAAAATTTATCAACATAATAAAATATTTCATATACGTTCATATATGTTATTCCTTTCTCAAATTTAAGAAAAAATACATTTTATTTTTGCAAGCATTTTTTTTACCCGGTACATCACAACTTTTAGGCCTCTAGTCTGTAATTTTTATAATGACAGTAACGACGTCGTTACATTGTCATTGCGCAGGTTTTGTACATAGTACATGGAAAGAACGATTCTGCTGGAGTATCTAAAAATTTAGCTAGATATAGATTTAAAAATAACTTTGTTGGACTATCAAAATAATTACTAGAGTCCGATCGAAACTTCTGCCGAAACTGAAAACGAGCATTCACTACGTGTCAGTTTTGACTGAAACCATATAACTCTTCTTCATAAATATTATAATTTTAATATGTGTAATTATTGTTTCAATAATTAAATTATGATGTTTATGAAGAAGAAATACTTATATTCTTTGGCTAAAATTGACACAACCGAAATTTTGATTTTCGATTTCAGCCGAAATTTAATTATTGTTTCAATAAATTATATTTATGAAGAAAAAGTAAAAGGCCTTTATAGGATTCTTATTTTTTAAGTTTAGTTTCGGTTTCGGTTGAAACTGACATGTAGCTAAGTGTTTCGATTCAGTTTCGGCAAAAGTTTCGGTCGGACTCTAATAATTACGTAATTATCTAAAGTATGATGAGCAATGCTTCAAAAAGCTTTGACATCTTAGCAACCAGTTTGAGCGTCCTGTATCAGTATTTTAATAGTCCACCAACAAAATTACTTTCAGATCTGTATCTAGCTAGCTAAATTTTTAGATGTTTCAACAAAATCTTTCTTCTTGTATAAAAAATAACTGTGCAACGAAAATATAACAATACTCATTAATGTCATTAAGAATTACAGAATCTTATTATCTCAAATGGTCGAAAAAAATCCATTCTAATTGTAAAGAAACGGAGCGTGCTGCAGAGACGCGTGTCGCGTTTTTTCTCGCACTAATTTGATGTGTCAAGACACATACATCTTCTCATTGATACTTCGAGGAAAGAAATCCAGATAAATGTGCACTAATAGCGTTTTTCATTGACAGGATTAGTGCGCACTCAGTGCACATTAAAGCTGTTGTATACTATTCTACGAGTCTAAATGTAAAAAAAGTGAAATATCTCAATTGATAAAATTCCCAATGTGTATTTTATCAATAGCACAATAAAATGTATTGAATATTTCGCGGTTTAATTCGTTTCTATATTTTTATTAAACGTATATTTTTATGTCGATTTATGTACAACGGCTTTAAAGTGCACTGAATGCGCACTAGTAAATGAAAAACGCTATAAGAGAAATGTTTCGTATGAATGACCATAATTTTGTTGATATGTAAATAACTAAAACGTTGTTACTTTGAAAATTGTATTGTTCTAATCAAAATTTGGTTAGAAAAATGAATTTTAATTAAAACATAATTTATAAATTAAAAGAAAACAAAAATTTTGGTAATTCGCACATCGACAAAATTGTGGTTGTTCATACCGAGCATTTCTCTGTGTGCAATGGCTTGTTTACACCGTGTATTCCGCTAAGTAGTGGCCATTCAGCTCGCAATCATTCATATTGTTCGACAAAAGGTCAACACGGTAGTAGCAGATCCGGCGGGTTACGCCGCGCCGGTTCGCACGCGGCTACGGAAGCGACCGCAATCTTTAATGTCACTACTACTTCCGGGGCTGCTGTTTACGAGCGCGCTAATAATACTCGAACGACCGGCGACGGCCGACTTGATACTATACAGTGGAATTACCGGCGAATTTACTCCGGACGTATTTCCATATCGTCCAAAGATCTACCTGCCCTTGCAAATTTCGCAGCTTAAGCGACTGCCTTGTCACTTTTAGCAGTTTCAGCTTTCTATATGCCTGTTTTTATCAATGCAGATTATTAGCGAATTCGGTTGGATGCACGAATGCGCACTAATGTACATTAAAGCCGTTGTACACTGATTTAATCTGTGTAAAAATAAAATGCAAATATTTTTCGGATTATAAAATACAGATTTTACTTAATAGCATAATAAAATGTATTGAAGATTTCATGGTTTAATCCTTTTTTATATATTTAAATTAAACACATATTTTTATCAATCTGTGTACGATGACTTCAATATATGCATCAATGCTCACTGGTGCAGCCAATCAAAGTCGCTATAACTAATCTTAGTTTAACTTACTCTTTATCTTTTTCTAATTCTTAAAACTAGAAAAAGATATGAAAATGTATCTAGGTGTATCCTAGGTGCCTATCTGAAAGAGCAATTTTGCTGAAGAACCTAAAAATGTGGTTAGATACAGATCTGAAAATAATTTTGCAGGAATCTACATGATGAGCAATGCTGCAAAATGTTTTGATATTTTAACACCTAATTTTGTCGTCTTATCTAATTGTTTTGATGATCCAGCAAAATTATTTTTCAAATCTGTATCTAGCTAAATTTTTAGATTCTTCAGCAAAATTGCTGCTTCAGTGTAGTTGAACCAAAATTAAATTATATACATTGATAGAAACGGGTATAAGAGAGGCAGAAAAAATGGAACCAAAAATTCGACGGAAATATTTTAAAATTTTAATACAATGAACCGGGCTTGTTATATCAAATAAAAAAAAACAGATTGCAGCAAGAAATAATCTGCGTATACGAGATGCAAAAGGATAGTTATAGAAGATCGAGAACTTAATTGGCGACAACTGGAGCTCTCTTGAGAGGAAATGCTCTTATGAGAGAATCGTGCCTCACTTATCACGCCGCTCACGTCTTTGCGACCGGAAGAACAGAGTCCGAGAGAGTCTAATATATACTCGCGGTACTTCTTTCCGTGGTTTCGCCGTTACTTCGATAACGGAAAGACAAACATGGAAAGTGTACTGGGATTATTTGAGAAACGAAGATGGCGTAATAGATTGAAGTCATACTTATGACGGAACTCTCTCTCACGGATTGGCCAAATAAAGGCTATAACATTCTATATCGATTTGCTTCGATCAGAAAAAGCTGCCCTAATTACAGAATTCTCTTAAACCGGTTTATGACTGTTTATACATGCAGGATGATTCATAACTATCTTATGAAACGTTAGGAGAGTTCTCATATTTAATTCTGATATGAAAACCTGTTCGAGAAAATATCGCGAGAATATTTATCATTAGTAGTAAAAGATGTTTATGGCAGATATTCATTAAAAATTTAAGTCCATTTAAAATTAAATAAAAAACACAATCTTGATTATTAAATTGTGTTCTTATATGTTAATTCATGACGAAACTTTCATCTTTAATTTTACGTCAAATCAAAATTATCTTCATGCCTCGCCGGTTTTACATAAAAATTTTCATCCTAGACTAAACAGAAGATAAATATTTCATATATGTTATTTGCAAAAAGTTAGTACAACGCATAAATTTTTAATATACAGATAATATCTCACTTGTTTTCAATCAGCATCAATTTAAAAATACTTTCACTACCGTGAAAGTTTTGAGCTAGAAGATAAAAGTAAATTAAAACAAAGTTTTTAAGATAAAGACAGAAAATATCTGGCGAATTAGATTCTTAGGAAAAAATTAATATGGTAATCTTTACAAATTCTTGTAAAGTCACGAACTGACAGTCACTCGTAATCGTTCGGTGACAAGGAACTCGTCGCAGAATCACGTATCCTGCGATCGGGCTGAATCATGCGGATGCATTCCACAAGAAAGAGCGAATGCGCTCTCGATAACCAACGGAACGCGATACTGCGACTGGAATTGCGCGAATTGTTCCTCCAAACTCGCGAATCGTTATGCTGCCAATTGCAGTGCAAATATGTGTGTGTATAACGTGTATATACAGTGTAGCCGCGAGCTATCGTCAAAATTGAATCGCAGCTGCAGGTTCGCGATTTACAATTTCGCTGAGTCGACAGGTTGTCTCCGCAGTTCAACAACTCGGAACTTGGCGGGGCACGAGAAGGACTGAATCGGTGACTGGCCGGCGGCGTCGCATTAATTGAACCCTTTATTTCCGAAATTGAATTTGATAAGCGCGAGCGCGAATCTTAGGAATGCGCGAAATGTCCAGATTGCATTAATTCGTGATAATTTACAACGGCATATTATTTCTGGTGAAAGCCAGATGTGTGAGTCAGACATCAAAAGTCTCAAAATACCGGATCATCAATTTATTATGGAAATTAATAAAAATATATAAATATAAAATTGTACGTAGGCAGTTTCATAAATCAGTGACTTCTTTTTATTTTTTTAAACCAAAACAATTCCACTTATTTTTCAATATAATCTTTTTTGGTAAATATTCAGAAAAGGGGAGCTACCTTCGATGACCTTGACCTTGACATATGTTGTCTTATATAATAACTTTTTAACGGACAGCGATCGCCACCTATAACCTGGTAGAGGTCACTCAGGTCATCGGAGGTGGCTCCCCTTTTCTGAATATTTACTAAATATTTTCTGAGCCAAAATTTACCGCAAGTTTTTAGAGTATATGTTATCAAAATTGAGGGGATTGGTGGAATAAAGATACAATTCTACTTAGGCCCTTTTTTTGGAGATTAACGCAAATAAACAAGGAATTGATGTTGCTTACGTTAGTTAAATATGAACGTGTTTTGATTGTCCTGTATGATGGTGAAAATGATATAATTTATGGAAAAAGGGCATAAATGATTTAAAATCATTAATGAGATTTTTATCAGAGATTAAACGAAAATGGTACGATAATAATGTGTTTTCATTACACATTTATGCTGAAAAATCTTACGAAAACTCATCAGATGATTGAACATTATTTCCATTTATTTTGTACAAGTAAAAGTAAAATGTATTTTATATTCCTTTTGTATTTCTTTTATAAGAAAAATGTGAAAATAAAAAACATTTCTCCAGTTCATAGTCTTTTTTGTCGATTCTTACAATATTCGGAAAAGAGGACTAAGTGCATTTTTTAAATTGCAAATAACTTTTTAAATATTGATCATAATAGAGAAATATTATGCACATAACTTCTCAAAGACATTATATAAATATACATTTAATACTGTTTTCATCTGCGGTATAATAAAAGAGTAACAAGTTATTTTAATTTTTATCAAAATCAAGATTTTGTAATTAGGCCTTTATTCCGCTCATCCTCTCAATTATAGTTGAGTATTTTCCAAGACATCTTATATACGAACGATTCGTTGAAACATGTCCAACGACGATTAGCAGTTGCTCTTCCGCACCGGTGCATTTCCGCGCCAAGTCTATTAAATTCGAAAGTCTATTAATTTTGAAAGCGGATGTCACATAAAGGCACAAAACAATGATAAACATCAAGGTGACAATTTTTCATTTCAGGGGTCATTATCTCCGAGAAAATCCACGATTAGATAAAAGCACGGATATAATAAGCGAGCAGTAATGATTATCGATAATGAGGCGATTATTGGACGATTATAGAATTAATTAACAGACGAGTAACGCAGGCGGTGGTTAATTCGGCTACATATAAAAGTAATTCGTAAGAACTGCAATTAGTGTCAAGCAAAAATCTAGCGATATTTTTTACAATCATTACAAAATTTGACGTGTCTACAATGTGCAAACTAGTATAATATCTCGACAAGGTTTGATTTTCATTTATTATCAAGTTATAAAGACACCTAAATGAAGAAATTATACAAAGTCCTTTCAATAACGTAAAAAATATAAGAATGTTTGCAATGAAGTTTAGCGCAGTGAGTGATGCGCAAATTATAGTAAAGATATCTAATTTTGAGTAGAAAACTGTGAAAAGATATTCAGGTATCTATTATACAATTTCGGACGAAAGAAATACGGGGAGGAGGATAAGATATTGCTTTATCAACCTTCTATCCTGTTCGAATCGATTTCATCGAATATTCTGTAGATATATGTCTTCATTTCAAGACTGTCATTTTTAAATAAATATATATGTGCAGGAAAAGCAGAAATTTATATACTTGATTAAAATTATACTGAAACATGAGCATTCAATCTACGAACATGTGAAATACAAGTCAGGAAGAGCAAAGTCTGTAAATGCAACTTTTGTACCTCGAGAAAAGGATTCGTATACTATCTTCCACGCGATCGAGATGATAAATTTGATAAGAGAACGTCGCGAGAGCACGCCCAACTTATAGTGTTTCGTTTCGCGGAATAGGTGGGTAAATATGCACACGCGGCGCTCGCGTGAATCACGAAACCACAAAGAACATCCCAGGGAAAACAATACGCTTAACGAGCGACGACTCCTCATCAGATCGTTAGCAAGGCGAATTTGATACGCAGCCGGCGTAACACAAAAGGGTTCTAAGTTGGCGCTCGTGTTACCGATCCGCAGCGCAAAGATAAAAGTTTACATATTTATAGACATTGAAATGGGGGGTGGCTTTTATAAGTTACTTGTTTATCCCAAAATCTGCAAAATAAACCCTGCAAGTAAGCATCTTAATATGTTTAATGATAAGCTTATCTAATTCATCAAATATATATTTGGCGGTTAATTATAAAGATTAAGATTTATATTTAGGATTTTCTGATCTAAAATGCAACGACTTATTTTAGACACGTTTTCATATATTTACGTGGATCGTACGAATAACAAACTTGATTTGCCTAGTTGTTAGTTTGTTTATTTTTATTTCTACTAATGCAGATTAAAGCCCAGGTTTTTAATCCCTTCAGATTCTGCGTACATTAAAATGTACATCAAATTTGAAGATATTATTCGTTGAAATTATTTAATTTTATTGACATCATCTGAGATCTAATGTACATAATAATGTATAATATATGTTGGAAAATAGTCAAAATTTTGAAAAAATAAATTGTTTAGTAGAGGAGAAGGTGGTATTATGGTACGCCAGTTACATTTTATACAATAACTTTGTTAATAATTAATATTTAAGTTTAAAGTTTGATAATTACATTCGTTAAAATGTTGTTGAATCGATTCTGGACTCAAAGATTACTTAGAATACTATTAATAAAAATGTGGCGACACTGCATAATGACTAGAAGAAAAAAAATGGGTGGTAATGTGGCCTTCCATAAAAATAGCCTTAAAATATTAATTTTGCTTAGAAAACAGTATTTGGTTACAAAATTAACAAAAAAGTAAAACATTTTAAAATGTATGCAAATGAATGCATATACATTCACATATCTTCTGTATATAAGCTGCTTAGTACTAAAAATCTCAGTACTAAAAATAGTACACATAATATAAACTATAGATTAACAGTAGAGCTACAATCGATTATTAAATAATTATTTTGATATACCTCAAAAAAGAGGTCGTGAGTAATCAATATCCAAAGAGGGCAAAATGCTATCGTTTAAATTTGCATAATTCAAAATATATACAGTCAAATAAAATATTAAATAGCAAATAGCATATATTCATGTGATAATACGCTCAAGTTTAAAAAAAATGTTAAAAATAAAAGCATACGAATATTTTAAACAATTAAATATCCAATAATGATATTGTCACATTATTTAACAGAATATATATGTATTAATTAATTGGTGATTCAAAAGTTGATTATATTAGGTATGCAACTATATTTAGATAAATATTTTATATAAAGTAGCCTTTAATGTGTTCTAATCCAGTACAGTGAGTAACTGAATTTACCATAAGTTAAACCAGAATTAAAGTTAAGCCAGCGGCACATGTATTTTTCTCGCTGGAATTTTTCCTATGGATTGCTTGCGTTCTTACAGTGCAGTTCTTACAGTAATTTATTGAAACGCAAGTAATTCAGCAAGCTTGTGTGTCACAGGCTTTAATCTACAACGATAGAAATTAGATTGTTGAACTGTCAAAATAATTATATAGGATACTCAAACTGATTGTTAGTATGTCATAATTTTTTGCAACATCGTTTTAGTTTCTTACATAAATATTTTGACGGTATAATATTAAAGCTAAATATCAAAACGCGTTGGAAAGTGACGTTTGATAAAATTCTAGTCCAGAAGACATCGGCTACGATTTGGGGCGGCGGTAATGCTCGGAGACACCGTGTATACATATAGGCAACGGTATTGCTGCGGAGCGGCGGCCGGTCGAGAAAGAGCTGTCAAGCGCACGCCGGCCGCGCCGATCGACCTCGTGTACAGGACGAGAAAACGTACGTGACGCGCGGACGTCGCCTCCCGGGCGGCGTCGGCGTCAGCGTCAGAGTCGGCGTCGGAGGCCGCTCGCGAGAGGCGCGCATGAATGAAACGAGCGAGCGACTCTTTCTAAAGGAGAGTACATAGGGGTCAATCAGGGTAATCTCGCGACGGCCAATGACAAAATTAATAATCGTCATTCTCTCGGACGACAGAATTGACAGTCGTGCTTAAGCGATCTTACGATGTCCGTTGAACGAATTTTCATCATTCGATAATTTCACTATCGGTTTACATCCATTATTAACCAATTCTGTCAATGCGTAACTTTTCACCTTTTCACTACAGTGTTTTTCACAAGATTTCCGCTAAAAATATAAAAGTGAAAACGAAATAAAGTCTGTGCAAAACTGTTCCTTGTTGTCAAAACACGAAAAAAACGATTTTTTTAAGGTATCTAAAAGTTTAACTAAATATAGAGCTGGAAATAATTTCTTTGGACTATCTTAAAATAATTATACAGGACGTTCAAACTGATTGCTAGAATGTCAAAACTTTTTGCAACATTGTTCATCATGTTTGAATTCCCTACATAATTATTTTGATCAGAATTGTTACAAATTCCATATTCTAAAATTTCATAACTTTTCCTTAATTTCTAAACAAAATTTCGTAACTTTACCTGACTTTCAATAATATTTTGAAATTTTTTATATTTTCGCCCTGATTTGAAAACCGTTAAATATTTTGTTGAGAGATCAATTTAGCATAGTAATGTAAATTACTATTAATATTGCTAACACTGCTTGCATTTTTTATTGTTAAGTTGATAATATTCCAAAATTGTGTAGATGTACGTATATTAAACTTTTTTTAAGTTAAGAATTTTAATTTTCCAGAAAATTTTGCAAAATTTTCTGACTTTTCTCTGATTTCCTTGATCATTTTCCCTGACAATTCCTTAATTTTATTGATTTTCAGTTTTGTGACAACAAAGTCATTTTCAGCTCTGTATCTAATAAAATTTTTAAATACTTTGGTATAATTGTCCTTTCCGTGAAAAGTGAAGTTTTCGAGGCATCGTAACGAAATCTGCACAAAAATATAAAATTGTTTAACTATTTACGAATTTAAATGTGAAAAAGGGTTAAAAAAAGACGTTTTCCTAAGTCCCGATCAGAATTAATCACGCAACTTGCTAAAAGAATTCTATCAGAACCATGCTACATTTTTTAAATATATCTATTATTTATTATTATATTATATTAAAAAAGGCAATATTTATAAAAAGACAATCAATATGATATTTGAATATTGACTATATGGAGCAAAATAGAAAGTTTGATTAATAAAAAAAAAAATGATACGGAGATAAATTATGCTAAGTATCTCACAGAGAGAGATAAAATCTTTAGTACATGTAGTGATTTCGCCGAATCTAATAAAACTCTTGAGCTGCACAGATTTTTATTCGACGATAATGGTAACGCTAATGCCAGATTTACACGAAGCCAGTGAAAGGAGAGGCAAGTCAAGTAGTCACGTTATATTCAGCCACTTGTTCCATAGTCATCTCTGACTACCTTTGTTACCTGGCTTTCCTCCCTCTATTGATTTTGAATGCGAAACCAGCATTCTAACTAACAAAAAGAGGACACACAGACTCTTGACGATTTTTAATCTCTTCCAGTATCAATAGGAATCTACATCAAAAACAAATTGTGCTGTGTTTGAGCGTTTTGTTGAATGAGTATATAGTATTTGTGTATAGTACTTTTTAATATATGAAAGGAACTCGCACAAATTATATAGAAAATCGAATCCTGATGAAATGAGTTAATTTTCACATAAATGTAGCTTACAATGTGGCGAACAAAAGACATCATAGACACAACGCTTAATAATAGATAATTTTTAAGCTATGTATCAAAGGTGTTCTGTGCGTGAATACAAGTTTTACACCTTTGATACACCATAGTTCAAAAACTCTATCCATTATTAAACTTTGTGTCAATGATATCTTTTGTTCGCCATATTACAAGCTACATTATAATTATACATGAAAATTAACTCATTTTTCATCGGGATTCAATTTACTAATTAGTGCGAGATTCTTTCATACATTAACACTAGAATCGCGGCTGTATCATTTTTGACATCTGATAATTCTATTATATATTTTCCAGTAATTTTCGTTGACAAATAGCTATATACCTACAAACTTTGAAATTACAATAATTTAGTATTATTAATAAGTGTATTAGTTCCAAAAATCATAAAAAAGTAATATGGTAGTAATAAGTGACTCATACGTGATTTTGGGATCGAAATCGTCGGTTCCAGTGTTAAAAAATACCATTTACAAGGTTTATTCAACAAAACGTTCGGACAGGCTATAATTTGTTTTCGATATAGAACGATGTTATCATGCTGGAGGAGAACAAAATCCGTGAGAGGTCCACTGTGTCCTCTTTATGTAACGCTGTAATACAATGCTCGCCGAAATCACTCTTTCGAAACGGCACGGCGGTGTCGAAACGAAGAAATCTCCATACAAAGGAAGGAAAGGGGTCTACCACCTATATTTGCCTCGATCGAAATAACAGTGAGTCGGCAACTCTTGCTACTCGTTCGACTAATCTCCCTACCGGGTTCATACGGCGTTATCGTCCTTCATCAATTTCTTTCAGGGAGGAAAAGCGAGCGAGCGACTTACCACTCGGCTCGATCTGCTTTTACCGGCTTTGTATATTCCTGACTAATGCCGGGGTTTATGCTATGGATAGTGGGGAGGTAAGTCGAGTGGCAAATTACTCGCTTACCTTCCCCGGCGAACGACGACGGCATACAGAAGTTTAAGCCGAGTAACCCGCAATCTGCACTCCCGTGCGTCTCAACGCCGGGTTTACAATTTTCGCTATTTTTGGAGTAACCTGCTGCACGCGATCCGTCCCCGTTTACCTCGGTGAAAAAAAGAAAAAAAATGATAGGGATGAGAGCGAGTGATTTTTATAGTATATATACTCCAACCGTTTTATCGGCACCCTCCTGATGCAACCTTTTTGTGAGAAACGACGAAACTCACCGAGTAGGAGCAGCTTGAGTTCCCGCCTGGCATCCCGCTTGTCTCTTCGCAATTGCCGTTCGATTTCCTGGTTGATGCGTTTCTGTTCCTTCGCCTCTTCCGACAGGCAGCACGCCATGGCTCAGAACAGCGGAATCCTCCTTTGATGGAGGAGGTGATGACAGCGAAGAAGGAGGAAGAGGAAAAGGAAGAAGAGGAGGAGGAGGAAAAGGAGGTGACAAGGAGACAGGAATATAGGGGAGGTCGTGGACGAAGGTGAAGGAAGGGAGAGAGGAGGGTGTACGAGCGATTCGCAGTGACAGCGAGCGCTGCTCGCCGACCGGCGGCGACCTTCGTTGCGGCTGCTGCTCCTCTCTGTCTCTCTTTCTCTCTCTGATTGGAGCAATACTTACGGAATCTGACCAGTCATCTTTACCTTCGTTTGTCGTAGATTCAAGACGGCGATCGTTCCCCGGCGGGAAAACCAGGTATTATCTCGCCACCGCGGCGACGGTAGCGAACGAGCGGCGACGACGACGACGATGACGCCTCGTCGCCGTCCTCGTGGTCCCCGTCTTCCTTCTCTCTCCGTCTCTCTCGTCCCGGTAGTGCCTCTCTCACTCCAGGCTGCCTCCCACTACCGTTGTTACTACTACTATTACTACTACGGACACCACCGGCGACGACGACGACGACGATGACGGTGGTGTTTCACTCACTCGCGGCAACTCACCACCACCACTGCCACTGCCACCACCACCACCACCACCACTACCACTGGCACTTCCACCGGCACGACGGTCACCACGACGACGGCGACGACGACGACGGCGACGGCGGTGTATACGACGACGACGGGGGAACGTCCCCGGAGGCGCACCCGTGTTTTCCCCTCAACGACGGCGGCGTCTACGCAGCGCCGCTGCTCCTGGCGGGGCTCGACGACGCCAGCGACGCATCAACGCGCG
The DNA here is from genome assembly GCF_001594055.1 of Mycetomoellerius zeteki. NCBI lineage: Eukaryota > Metazoa > Arthropoda > Insecta > Hymenoptera > Formicidae > Mycetomoellerius > Mycetomoellerius zeteki. The sequence goes on from NW_017256062.1 coordinate 1,095,998, forward strand.
TCTACGCGCACGCACACGAGCCCTCGCGCCGCCTCTGTCGTTCTCCTCCGACTACTCCGTCTGCTCCGCACGATTCTTCGTTTCTCCGTTCTACCGTTCTGACCGCTTCGTCTTCTTCTCTTCTTCTTCTCTCTTCCCTCACCTCTTCCTTCTCGCGCGGTCTTCCTCTCACCCGTTACGGCCTCCTATTTCTCCGTCTCACTCGCGCTCACGCGCACGCACGTTTCGCCCCGAGTGCGACTTGCGAGTTCGTCGAGGCGCACTACGCGAATCTTCCCGTGTCTGTGTGTGTGCGCGCGCGTGTATGTGTGCACGTTTATGTATATATATATATATATAATCTATTTCTCTATGTAATATATACTTCTCTCTGCACGCTCTCCTCTCCTCCTCTCTATTACTCACGCACGCAGGCAAGTAGCACACATGTATCCACCGGAGCGTACACGTTTCGCCTTTCCCGACGGGCACGACGTCGATGTAACCTCGACGGATGTTTCCTCGCAGAGGGCGAGGTCCGTCTGTCCCTTTCTCACTCGCTCCTTCCTTCCTTTCGTCTCGCTCTCTCTCTCTTTCTCTCTTTCTCTCGGCGCACTTCTTCACTCCCTCTTTGCACTTCCTCTCTCTCTCTCTCTCTTTCTCTCTCTCTTTGGTTATTATCCGTGTCGCTGTTCTTATCCCGGCGCGCGGATGAAACACTCGGCGCGGTTGACGGAAGCACCCGGTGACACGACCCGGATGACCCGGAGTCCTGGATGGTCGGCGCGCGTTTCACCCGCGTAGTATTAGACGCACGGCGCGGCCAGAGAGAGCTCTCGAGAGAGCGGCGCAGCGACGACGTTCGGCGATCGGCTCCCCGGCTCGCGCGGTGTTGGGTGTGGTAACCCACCGGCGCTCCGTCTCCCTCCTCTCACTCGCTCTCTTTCTTCCTTTCTTTCTCTCTCTCTCACTCGCTCGTTCGCTCCCTCTGTCTCGCTCGCGCGGCTCCGCTTTTCCCTCTATCACGCTCTCTCCGTGGCACACGCGAAAAGCTGTCGCTGTCGCTGCTGTTGCCGATGATGGTGGTGATGGTGATGGTGGTACTGCGGTTGCTGCTCCGACGCACCGAATGACACGGGAACACAACACGGGGATATCACGAGATGAGCGCGGCATACGACGATGCGCGTGGTCACGTTAACGACGACAACGACGATCACGACGACGACGACGACGGTGACGACGTGTCGAGTCGCCGTGCGAGAGAGAGAGGTTTCACCAGCGATACTTGGTCCTCTCTATCTTCTCCCTCTTTTACCTATCTATCACTCTTTCTCTGTCTATATTACTGCTGCTGCTGCTGCTGCTGCACGAGCGCCCACACCTCTCGAGCGGAGCAACTCCTTGCGACACGCGCCGCGCCCGTCCGACGCGCAGCTTTTATAAAGCGTCGCGCGAGCCGTGAATCTTGTTAGACCAAACCAGATTGGTGAAGCCCCGCGACACGGCATCCACGGCCAGCTCCTCCGGTTCACTCGTGGCTGAGCTGCCTCGCGTTCACCAGCACCAGTAGGGTGCGGGGGGCGCGCACGTGTCCGCTAACGAGATTAAAATCGCCGAGTAGGAGGAGGCGCGGCCGCCACCCGCCGAGGAGGAGGCACGGAGAACGTAATGGTGCGCGGCGCTGCCTGTCTTACCGATCATCGCGCTCCCTGCTTTACCGATCGACCATCGCCGGTGGCGCGACGGCAAGATTTGAGACGAGTATCGTGCGAAAATGCGCTTTTACAACTCTACACGAGGCTAAAAAGAGAAATCTTCGATTTAAGATGAATAAATGGAATATATGATCTTAGAACATTTGAATTTTTTTATGACACTCTCGTGTTTCCGTAGAAATTTAAAAAATCCTGAATTTCTCGATTTTTTGCTTTGTAATAATATTTGTACTTTTCATTTGCTTAATTTTATCCTTTTGTCTTTATCTTTTATTTAAATTGTTTCTTTTTCGTAGTACGATGTTTTCTGCTTGTTTCCTTTCCGTGCAAATCGGAATCTTCAAATTGAATTCTTATCCACCGTACGATTCGTAGTCATCCCATTGGCTGCTGCGCTTCAATTGTTCAATTATTTTTATATTAAATAAGAAGCTGCAATGCTGAAAAATGCGCTTCAGTTTTATTAACAAATTTGTCAATTTAATATTTGAGCTGAATACCGTTCTGTTAAAAAATGCGCAATGAAATCTAAATTAGCATTTACAAATTAATTTGAAACGTAGCGTAACATGTCCTACCATTGATTCCCTATATATTTCATCACCTGCGTTGTTTCTCTACTAGGAATCAGTAAAAACGCATGACACAAAACTGTTTGACGAGAGGATTAAATTTAGCATGTAAGGCTTCACGAAGCCCATAATATCGATAGATTTCTAGAATAATATATACATGAACCCGTATAATAAGTGAAAATTCTAAAAAAAAAAGAGTACAGGCTTGAAGCATGTCGTGCTTGCAATCATTTCTTATTTCAACACTGATCAATTTTATTTTATTCTATTTTTGTTTTTCCTGAAAAGCTGCGGTTTTTTGCTGGATATATGATACAAACTTTGTAAAAGTAAAAATAAAAAAATTTATGGTAGTCGATGCACGATACGATAATTTCGTCAACTTTTTGATTGCAACGAGTAAATGTTTAAAAAAATTATAAAGTACGAGATAGAAAGAAATGATCAGTTACGCGCCCATTATAATGAATCTTTATTTCCATTGTAGACAATTTTTTGCTTTATTTATCTATTTTTGTTTTCCTAACTGCGTTATGTATTAATATATAAAATATTAATCTTTAAATGACACACATGGATCATTCGTGTTCACATATATATCGTTATTTCAAATCTTTCAATTTTTAAAAAATCCTTTTTAGTACACAAATAATATAAATGATTTTTTCCTTTAAGTGGGAAACAACAAAATTTAAATTTATTCAAATATTGAAGGAAAATTTGAGCAAACAGACACGTATAACCCATACATGCTATTAGACATTATTTTTGACAAAATAGAAATTTCCTTTTCGCTAAATTCTTGCTTATTATGCATATCGATAAGTATTTGTCAATCTAAATGTCATAAGAAATTTGTTTCTGTATCTATAGCAATAGATAATGAGATTGATATGACGTAAAAAAATACTTTTTTTAATTTTATTATTAACTTTTATTGTTTCATTGTTTATTTTTTTATATATTTTTATATTTTGATAGTAGTAAAATAAAAATCAAATTTTCTGAGTCTCTCCTTTAACATTTTAATTATCAAACAGATGTGGAGTATTTATCTTATATATCTACCTTTGTCAAGTTCTAGCACTTACTTCAGATAGAAAAGTATATTTTTTATATTTTGGATAAGAAGAAAAGCTATTGTTTACTATCATTTCTAATATATACGCATATATTTAAGCATCTTGCCAAATCTACTTGAAATAGTAATGTCAGTAATACATTGATATTTTTAATTTGTTCTTCCTCTTTGTTGATTTTTCTAATGTTTTTGTCTCATAAATGCAAAATAAATAATATACTTGTGTTTGTATACCATAAAAAAAAATTTAGTGCATAATTAGCGAAAGGGATTTTTTTGTCATATCCATTCTTAATAATTAAATGCATTATCTTGCATCATCTCCACTCGATAAATATTTTGATGAAGTATAATCACATAATTATTATTACACATAGTATAATGTAAATTTCGAGTTTGAAAGGATTAGTTAAAATTTATTCGAGTATCTCTTTAGGATAGCAAATTTGTACAGACTTTCTTTTTCTTTCTCCTTTTGTTTGTTAAACATATTACAGTATTTTTTCAGGGAGAAATTTAAGAAACCAAGACAACTTATTAATAGCTTCTGCAAAGTCAAATAATTTCGTAATATTAAATCAATCCTCGAAATAAGTGGCTTCTTTCACAGAAGGCATTTGAACTGTCCTATTCTTGCACAGTAGACCAGCATGATAAAATAAAGACACACAATTCTTTCAAAGCTGATATTTTCTCTTAATGCTAACGCTGTAAGTATGTACGTATGTATATATGTATATATATTATTACAACACTATTTATTACACAAGATGCGAATACAAGATTGTTTCGGCAGATCTAACGAGTATTGATCGAGTCTACAAAAGTTTCAGGATTGAATTGTTACGTATTCGTTTTCGATCTTGATAACATGAATAGATACGGGAGCGATAATAATTATAGCAATATATATAATAATAACAGTAGTAATAAAATATTATAATAATAAACGCTCTTTCGTCGCTACCCGATTTTCTACATACATGTACATAAAAGATTTGCGGATACAAATGAATAAAATCTGCGTAAAATAATTCATGTATAGATTTCACTGGAGAAAAATTCGCGATGCTCCAAAAAGCGGAGAAACAACAAAAGAACTATCAATCATAAATACACAAAAGCTATACTCTCATCTCATTTATACATCGTAATATTTACTTCTCTCACGTATAACCTTTTCGATATCTATTGTTACGTCGTTGAAAAATTTGGCATGCGAATCGTGGCGAGATTTTAATGGGAGCTACCACTAGACTCTCGAACTGTAGGCGAGTAAATAGTATAGAATCTTACCTTACGAATGCAGACAGGTAGTTGGACCTTAAAAATTTTATGATCGCCCCTCCCATTAAATGGCAGAAGGGGATTTACTGAAGTGGCGCGCATGTTTTTAAACTTGAAGATGTACGTCTCTTAGTAATAATTTTCCAGTGGCCACAAAGTTATCTCGTAAAATACTCTTAAATCGTATATATAGATCTATGTACACAATTTCATAAAATAATATTAATTTAATATATAGATTTCGTTTTATATTATATAATATTGCATATCGTTGTGTATATCGCATGTATGTGCGGTGTATGTTTTTGTTGTGTATACGTATTACAATATATTATTTTAGTCGCTTAAATATGTCGTTTGATTATTATTTATGATGTGTATCGTACGTTTGATATGAGAGGGTCAATCCCATATTTTTTGACGAATAAGAGTGAATGTTGGCACAGACAGTGGCTGGGTTAAGGCACTTTGGGGTGATTGATTCTCTCCGCAGTACCCTCCAGCATAACTATCTTATCGAATTCTCCCCGCTCCCTCTCCGTATTCCTCCTGCAACCTTGTTGCCTGCTTTTTCTCCTCTCCGTTTACTTTTACCTATACACGCCGTACGTAATATTATTCTTGCATGACCGCGCGGCTCTTTATCTCCCACTTAATTACGCGATTCTTTAACTATTTTTAAAGTAAAATACGCTGTCTCTGATGAGCATTGGAGTGTAAATGGCGAATCGAGCACAGCTTTCACAGCGGTTTCGTGAAGTTCCCCGGGAACATACCCTTTTCATTGGTGCCTTCTTTGATACCCATTAACCAGCCTTCTTCCTGTAATGAACAAGGAACATTGTAAGAAGAAACGTCGGAAACATGTTAATGAATACGTTTAGATTTTCTAACATGTCGAGTCTTATTTATTCCAAGAATTACGGACCTGTTCTTCGGGATCGTCGTATTCCACCACGCGAATAATCTCGCCAACGTCGAACGATAACTCGTCCACATCCTCGCGACTGTACTTGTAAGTGGCTTTAACCCTGTATAAAACACCCGGCGGCAGATTGTCTGTTGTCGCCCCTATAGAGAAATTAGCAGCATTTTCATATTCCGCCTCTAGAACGACTGAGTCCGTCCCCTTAGTCATGGACCTGCCTGTGATTTCGTCCATATGGAGACTTCGATATATATATCAATTATGTGCAAAGTTTTGTTTCATTCGTCTAATGCTCGTATCACATTAACGATTGAAGATTTGCGTCTCTTGACCAATCAAAAAGGAATTGCCGGCCAGCGGCTTCTTTCCGATTAAGAGACGCAAACGCGGACGCAATAATCAATCACTAGTGTGATACGAGCATAACTTCATAATTAACATTTAATTTCACAACTAGGTCAAATTAACTACGATCTTGTTTCGGCAAGACCATGCACATAGGGGCAAGCAGCGTACTACTGTTGTATTAACAATTATCCGATATTGCAAATTTAATAAATTTGATTCATTGTTACGTTATATACGCGCAAATTTACGTTGAAATTCGAAACAATTTATTGAGCTCGACATACAAAATAAATCAATCGACAATTAAAATATCGTTTATTTGTTTTTGCAAAATACGATTCAATTTTATTTACTGTAACAAGAATCTTTGTTACCGAATTATGCAAATATTTTTAATATTGCAAACAAATGACGCTAAAAACACTATTTTTAAATTATTAAAGATAAAAATTCGAAAATGAAATAATTACTCAAGATTATTTCGGTTGAAATCGCCAAGATCAAATAACGTTAGGAAAAGGCACATTAAAAAACACGGCAAAGTTTAAAAATTCGCGAACGACTTACCAACTGGAATATCATACAGTTCCTCGACTCGTTTAGAAGGCGCGACTGCGTTCTGCGGCGACGCATCCTGATTATTGAGAGAGTTATCATTGCTATTAGCGTTGCTATTAGCGTTGCTGTTAGCGTTGCCGTTTATCTGGGTGGTCGGCGACGTGTCTCTGGCAACGGGCGCGGTATCATCTAAAGCTGAAACACGCGAGAGGAAGCACACTCAAAACTGAATGCCGAAATAATTAATATACACGCGCACAAATTCAACTTGAACAAAGATACAGCGAAATAATTACCTCCTGAGATATTGTTCTGCGCCGGCTGCGTGTTAATTATTAGGCTGAAAAAAATCAACGTTATTAATATTATATAACTATTACATATCTCTTTAGGTTTTATGTTTTGTATTAGTTATTATCGTATCATATTTTATGTAACAACCGCTTTAATATTATGTTTTATATAATTGCAGCTTTGCCAAATAACGTTTTCCTTTTGTAATTACTGATTTTAATTCTTCGCAATAATTTTGATTTTTGCAGACTCAATCTACTTACGACGAGTTCGCGTTAGGTGACTTCGGTGATTGCGGTTCCGTATTCTTCTTCAACGTGTAAGATCCTCGCTGACTTTCATTAGCCAATTTATCAACGATTGCTTCTAATTCGGAATATACCTAGGAATATGAATAAAAAAAGACATAATAAGTATATTATAAAATTCTGTAAATTAAAAAATTTTTATATTTCAATAAAGAAACTGAATTAAATTCACATTGAAGTCTGTTAGAAATTAATAAATAAAATTCTGTAATATTAAATCTTGATCGAAGAAGTTTAAAAAAACATTTTTTAAAGAACCCATCCTTATTATTTTTATTGAACCTTATTATTACTAATTCTTATTACTTTAGATACCTTGGCACTTTCAGTATGAAACACTTGCTCCGCAGCGAAGAGTGTCTGCAAATTTGTGACGAGGAAAAGAACGCGCGAGTCGTATAATGCTGGCAGTTCGTCGTGCAGTTCGGAATTTAGTTGTTCGTATGTACGTTTTGCTTCTTCTAATAGCTCCTTCCCCCGGGATACTTTGAGCTCGTCTCTTTTTTTTGGATTACCCTGCAACGACTGGAAGTTGTGTCTCTGACTGTCGTAATCTACCAGTTTGCGTCCGCGTTTGTCGACCTTTTTCTGGAAAATTAATGCAATCCTCGAAATGTAATAGCTTCATATATCTTATTATTAATTTCCTAAACTACAGCCATTATCAACTCTGATCCTATTGTAGAGATCGTATAAAATATCAAGTAAAATTCTCGATTCATTTTCAATCTTTTTATTATTATTTTTAATATATAATTTTACGTTTAAATTATTATTCTCTGTTTATAATAGCAAGTAACAAAATATTATTTATTAATTTTATAAAATAAAGATTTATTAATTTATATCTACTGTAATCTAATTGTGATTTTAATAGTTTTATTTTTTAAAACAAATGGTAATAAAAAAGTATTATTAATAAAGAAATTGTGTGGTGCAACCATTGGGGATTACATGTACAGGACGTACCCTCATTTCCGGAAATTGACTTTGATACGTGTTGAGTGGTACAAGAACTTGGTCCGCAAGTTTGTGAGTGAAATCTTGCCACAGCATGTCAAGATTTTGTGCCTGCACGTACAACAGGTCGTGCCCGGTCCATTGACTCTCGTAGATCTCATTCAACGAGTCCATGAGCGTCTTTGAGGCAGCCTGCACCGCTGCAAAATGAAACACACACGTCGTTTCGCTCAATTTTCTCATCTATTTTTCATTGGCATTTTATTTGTCATTGAGAAAATTTTATTTCTGCTATGGGAAAACGTGCAGAAGATTCACGAAGAGATTCGCATGGCAAAGATATTGGAGGAAGATGAAGAAGACATCTCTCAAGTCGAAGACGCCGCATAACACGGTCGTCGGGAGAGACGATGTTGTTTCGCAAGCCGTAGAGAGAAACTTTTTCACGCCGATTTTCCATCAAACGGCGACACGTGTCTTTTTACTTCAGGAATAAATGTGCGACGCGGGTGACTACTTTCCTGACCTACATCTAAACCGCTCTTATAGTGCATTCCCCTGCGGCGATAAGCCGATTGCTTATAAATTCCTTCTGCAAAAGTTGCAGAACGACGTTTTATCGCTTGCGTCCAATTTCGAATTGCAAGAAAACGAAAGATGTAATCTTCTATATATAAACTGATATGATATTTTATTTATATGTTAACATTGAAATAAAATTTTCCATCAAAAGATTTCTTATAATTCTATTATAAATTTTGATTAAATAGCATATATCCAAAAAAATATTGCATTTAAAGCCTAACTGAATAAAATAAACAAAAAATAAATGAAATAAAATAAATTGCTTCACATTGCTTTCACATAGAAAATAACGACTTTCAGTGAGTCAACGAATTGGTGCAACGAAACTGTAAGCGCGTGTTTCTGAAAAATTTACTCTAAAATAATTACATTTATCGGGACAAGCATAATTAAACAATTTCACGACTACATTGTAAATTAATTTTAATAACCACATATAAATTTTAACAGGCACAACTGATGGTAATCAACATCATTCATGTGGCGCAAATGTATCTAAATGATTCGTCGTTAGTGCAAATTACAGTAAACGGGCTGCCATAATGATAACTCTCAGTATAATCGCTTTTTACCCGATTCAATGAGTCGCGCACCGGCGTCCTCATTATATAGCTCCTTCTTTTCTCTCATCTGGAACTTGGACTCAGACATACAGCATGCGGCGACGAAAAATTCGCGAAAATTGTGACGAATCGTCATTCGGCGATCGAATTTGCAACGCGTTACAGACACACTTTCATCGTATTTTACCATTGCCCGCATTTATAGTGACAGAGGGACTTCGTCGTCGACACGTTTCGCATGCGGGTATTTATGTCCGTCCGCTGACTGATAAATGGAAAGCTAAGAGCTGTTAAAGCGGCAGACTTTGAGATTAACACCTTCTCTGAGGAAGTCATCCGCAACCGCATCGCGACGTTTGTCTAACGGGAAACAGTGTCCTCAAAAAATAGGAACTTCGTACCTATTTTTTAAACACATTTTTGACGATTTTTGGTTGGTCTCTGGCGAAAATTAAAATTCGTGGTCAGCGATGTCGAAGCGCAGAGGCTATAAAAACGATCACATCGCTGTAGACCAGCCAAGCGTGGAAAAGTTGTTTGCGACTAACAATTCGAGTGGGAGGGATTAAAGATCGAATGACGTTTTTCTATTGATTTCGCGCGTGTTTGCTGGCCTCGTGTCAAGACTCATGTTGAGGTGAGAGAGAGAAAGAGAGAGAGAAAAAGTAAGCGCATCGACGGGTCTCCAGCTTTTAAAACGCGTAATTCCATTCGTGAAACAGATAGAAACCTCATAAAAACCTAAAGACTTTATCGAAGGATCATCGGCATGTGAGCATCAGTATCAATTGCTTTGCAAATTAATATAATAATTTTGATTGATATAATTTTATTGTCAATAATCCAAAATTGATGATAAATTTATGCCTATGTGAATTATAATGTACTTCTACAATACGCAATATGTATATTACGCAATCAATAATCATAATCACTCCATGATTTTGCATTATAAATCACAGTATTATATCATTATAAATCAGAAACGCGGAGCAAGATTTAACTATCAAGCAAATTAGCTCTATAAAACTAGCAAGATCAAATCAGACCTATCGGAATTTTTAGTACTCATTTTGTACTAAATTGTACCATTAATCATAATTTTGTACCGTGTGCCGATTTCGAAAAAAATCCGTGGTGCTGCTAACTTAATATTAAACTGGCAGGATCAATTCCAAATAAAAGAAAAAAAGAAAAATAATATCAGAAATCAATAGGATTGAATTTGTACTATTTTGTACTACCAAAAACAATTCTATATTGTGTCATTTTCAAAAAAAACAGTGGCGCTGGTTGTTTAATATTTAAGTCGGCAGGACCATAAAAAAACAACACAAAGGCAAAAATTAACACAACTAAATTTGTACTAATTTGTATGTACCATTGAAAGTAAGTTAATATTTTACATGTTTTCTTAAAATAACTATTAGTATATACTTACAATCTATGAGGCATTCCACGTCAAATCGGGCACCTTTGAACCATCGTCATTTAATTTTTTTTAAAATTTGCTAACATTCTACAGATAATAATATGAGACATGTGTTGCGCGAAAAAAGTGAGATTTTTTTGTGAAGTTATTGTAAGTTGCAGAAATTCATAAAAAACGTTGCTCATGCATTCAAATTATTATATCGTCGAAACCATTAGTCGTAAAAAAAAAATGCAAAATTTTCCAAGATTAAAAGTCCGATTTTAAAGACCTTAAATTGTCTGGATAATAATAAATTCAGTTGTGTTAATTTTTGCCTTTGTATTGTTTTTTTATGGTCCTGCCAGCTTAAATATTAAACTAGCAGCGCCACTATTTTCTTGGAAATGACACATAATATAGAATTATTTTTGGCAGTACAAAATAGTACAAATTCAATCCTATTCTAAATCCCAACTAGTATGATACAATTCAATCAAAATTCGTATCAAATCAAACTAACAAAGACTCCTTATAAATCAAAAGAACTAGGAAAGAACATGGGCAATAGGAGTCAAGCGCAGAAGACGTTGCGCAAATAATACACCCATAAAGCGTAAAACTTCTTTATTCTACTTTAAAAAAAAACGCGCTAAATCAATCAAAATTATTAAATTAAAACAAATTTGATTTGCTTATTATTATACATATAAAGTTGCTTTTTTGATCAATTTTATAATATTCTTCAAAAGGAAATAAATTCTTGTTTTGAGGACAAAATAAATTTTTAAAAATTTATAATAAATTATTTTAGAATTATTATATCAAGAAAGGATTCTTTGTTAAAGATAATCGTAACTTAAAAGAAAAAAGTAAATTGACCAATTATTTTTCTTAGCAATAGAATACTTTTCTGTGTGTATTGGAAAAACCAACGAATTGTCTTTATCAATTTCGACTGCAACTTATCGATTGCATAGCTGATGGTACCTCAGGTTACTGCTGTGTGTCTATCTGAAATATTCAACATTCAATCGCGACAAGGCTATGTGGCTTAACATTTCGGACACGGCGCTACTGGAACAGTGCGAAAAATTGCGGCGTATTACGCGGAGAGTAATGCCTTCCTGTAGAGTGCTATCAAAGGTCGTTTCGCATGTGCCATATACCTCTACGGTGCATTACCGAATATACAGGCGATTAAAATATTACGCTGGTTCCTCTCAACAGTAATTGAGCCTGCGCGGGATCGCCGGTCGTTATTCAATGTCTGCAAGTTATTCACATCTGTCCGTCATTTATCCGAGAGACGATAGCGAATGGAAGTGTCGATTGACGGACAGCGAAAATCATTTCCCCGATTGTCGATGACAGCCTTTGTTAAGTTAACAGAAATCAACTCTCCATCATGTGAGCGATAAAGACTTCCACAGGAAAGAACGGTTTTGCTGAAGTATCTAAAGCTAAAAACAGATCTAAAATAATTTCTAGACTATCATAATAATTATATAAGACGTTCAAACTGATTGTTAGAATATTAGAACTTTTTGTAATATTGCTTATCACATTTGAGTTTTCTACAGAATTATTTTGATGGTCCACCAAAATTATTTTCAGATCTGCACCTAACTATAATAAATCAGGTTATGCCGTATATTTCAAGATTACATTTACATGTAATTTTTTTACGTATTGTTTACGTTAAGTTTATACGAATCTTTTTCATGTGGATAATATGAATATACAAGTAAAATATATAAATTATTATAAATTGAATAACATAATATAGAAAAAAAATTGAGCTTTATTAATATCTGATTTTACAGGGTTCTTAGTAAAAAAGAAAAAAAATTTCCCTGACTTTTCCTGGTTTTCCAGGTCACTTTTTGAAAAAATTCCCTGATTAAAACCTGAAAAATTCTTTGAATAGAAACCAAGAAAAATATTAAAATATTTTATTTTATAAACGTACAATAAAAAATATTTATATTCAAAGAATTATTTATTTTAAAGAACAAGTTGAAAATATAAATAATAATACGATACTTGCAGTGAGCGTGTTGCAAATGTTAAGTGGAACATACGATTACTGATACTGTGATACGTAACGAGTTAAAAAACAAATGAATTACGGGAAACGGCGGATATAAGTATATGTATTTTTATTTTGCACATTGCTTATTGACATTTTTGTCCGTATTCATAGTCAGACCTTATATTCAAGGCTTCTTTAAATTTATCTTTAGATGCTCAGTAGCCAATAAAATAATTCGTAGAGCATTAATCATTTTTAATTAAAACACTGTATGTTCCAATTATCATTTTAATTAATTTTAATTAGAAATGATTTACGAAATGTTCATCATTAATACATAGATATATATTTTGATTTTTACAAAGTTGTTAAATTTTTTCTTTTTAACAATGTCTGTTAATGTTTTCTGCAAAGGTTTTTAAGGTTTTCTGCAAATTGCTCATTGTAAAATTAAAAATAAAAAAAATATTTGCATTGCTTCTTTAAGAAATTAAAAAAAATTCCATTTCATAATTTTTAAAGAAGTTTAAACTTAAAATTTTTTACAGTAATTTAATTTTATTTTAGGTTAATATATTCCTTGATAACAATTTCCCTGACTTTTCCCGATTCTCCCTGACTAATTTTTAATTTCACTGACTTTTTCTGGTTTTCCTTGATTTTCCTGACCGCTAATAACCTTGTTTTGTTAATATTGATAAATGAAAATATACAAGCGATAGAAACTTTAGTGCAGTACAGTACAATGTCAAAAAATATAAACGTTGATTAAGATTCAAAATAATTTCTATTCTTTTTATCATATCCTCATATGGCGCAAAATTTTTATTTATTTTATCGTCAGTAGTTAAATAATTTTTATATCGTAATGTACGTAGAGGAAAAAAAGAGGTAAGAGGATACGGTGAAACTGCAGGCATATCTATAAATCAATGCCGAGTTAAACACGTATCGATAAACGCATTTATCTCAATCTGCAAAAAAGAGAGGGCAGAGTACGGAGTTACAGAGCAAATAATTCAGCCTCCACGTGAGCTTAGCAACCAGATCACGGCGATGCAAGGTTGCGCGAGTCTTTTTTTCTTTTTAATGTATGTCGCATTTTGCATGAGTTAATTCGAGTAAGATATTTTTATAAATGTGCAAAGGATTTTACTGCTTATACCACAGATGTTACGAAAGAAAAGATTGTTAAGAAGACTCTTTTCAGAAATTCGTGAAATAACAAGTATTTTTATATAAACCTCAATATACTTTACGTTAATATTAAATTCATATAAAAAAAAGACGTTCGCAACTGGTTAAAGAATTAATAATTGAAAAAAATAACCTTCAAACACTCTCTACAATGCAGCAGTTATATTTAAGATATTAATAACTAACAAGACTCGCCAGATAAATGGCTATCGTCGCTTTCCTGTTGTGCAGTTTTAACTACGTAATACAAATTCTTACATCCGTCTAATTACTGTGAATATGTTGTTAAATAAGCGATTACATAAATTTTTGTCTAGTCAATATCGAATATATTCGAAACGCTGATTAGATAATTAAACGCTTAATCATTCAAAAGTTAAGGTGCTTAAGTGCGACGACATATGCCATCGTAATTACTGCCACACATTCGAGACTCTATAAAAAATTTCTCTATAGCTAACTGTTAAAATTTCGGTAAACTTAAGAATTTAATTTATCGCACAATATCACATTTTCCCTTTGTACTGCGTGTAAAACATGACGAACATTAGCGCGTCTAATAAATAACGATTGCCATTTAAAGGAAAGACGAGTTAGTTTTGCCCCGCGGGAAGACTTACCTCGAACACACCTGATGTAATTGTTGAACTCCTTTTGCAGTCTGTTGGCGGAGTTCTGCTGCCTTGTGAAGTTCTGCAGATGCTCGTCGAATATATCGTCCGCGGTTCGATCAACCTTGCCCAGATTCTGAAGAAACTGCAACGAGAAAAAAAATGCGTATTCAATTATTGAGTCGTTCGTCTTTATTAGTCACTGATATGATCTACGTATATTGATCCAAAATGGATGAAATTAATATAATTTGTAAAAATTATAATAAACAATAGCAATAATAATAGAAAAATATCTTTATATATGTTATAGTTTACATTTATACAAAAAATTGTAGAAACATATAAAAAAGCAAAAGCTTTAGACAATATTCCCACGAATGAATAACATCACATAAAGTCAATACGTGCTCGTGCATGAATAACGGTATATAAAATCAAAATGTGCTCGTGATTTATTGAATCACTGCATATTCATATAATCGGAAAGCTTTCTGAACTGAATAAAGCTCGGAATAAAGTTCGCGTATGTGAACTTTTGCGTGAACTCTTCCCACAAATGTCTGAGCTGCGCTGCAGCATAAGGGTGCCTCCAGACGATTTGGCTAATATAAGCCAACTTTGCACTCATTAAATTGGTCTACATTCGATCATGAATAATTATGCACGTCATGTGTCTGTATGTGTGTAATATTTAACAATGTAGCGTATATTGACCGTATCGTCTAGAAGTACCTTAAGTAGATACAAAGTATCTCCATTTTCCATATAATTGTTCAATTTTTCTTTCTTAAACTTTTTAGTCTGATCAAAATTCGACTATTGAAAATAATTTCGGGAACATAATTTTTTAATGCAAACGTCTCATCTTTTTCATTTAAAATGTATTCATTTTAATAGCGTTATTATCTAATTTTAATAGCGTCCTACTTAAAAATTTTTATGGTCTAACAAAATTATCTTTACATCTATATCTATAAGCTAAATTTTTGGATACTTCAGTAAAATCGTTCTTTCCGTGTACTTTTGAATAAAACATTTCAACTATGTCAGATATTAAAATACTAATATAATTTTTTACATTGAAAAAAAAGATTGGCTGCTGCAGCAAATTAGATGGTAAAATATGGCATAGCGTTTTTAATTGGCTGCAGCAGCCAATTTTTGGTTGTGTTAGTCTATCGAAATCCTATACTGACATTGCAGATTGGCTAATGCAACCAAAAATTGGCTGCAGCCAATTAAAAATGCTATGTCATATTTTATCATCTAATTTGCTGCAGCAGCCAATCTTTTTTTCAGTGTAGTGATGTAGTGGTTTAATATACTATAAATATAAATTAAGATCCAAGTTTCGATATTAAATATTTCAAGAATCCTCGAACTTTTATTAAGATAATTTTTGTTTCTAATTAAGGAACTATTTATCGGTATTTTTGTTGAGAAGTTTTGGTTTACGGCAAATAAAATCTCCATACTCGTAAAGTTCACGAGTACATTTGAATGTAGATATATGTCTCGTGGTTGACTACAACAATGCGGGTAAATGTATGGCTATCGTAAATGAGGCCTTTGAACCGCGCTCGTCACGAAACGATAAACACCGCCTGCATTATCATCGCATCGTATGGAAGATCTGTGATAATTGTGCTCTGTCTTATACTGCACCTGTTATTTAAACTTTAATTAATATTATCTCACGGATGTTACGTACATTAATATACGTCAACGTTAAAGAACCTCAAGTGCATACTTATTTCAAGTAATAAAATATTTCATATATATCATGAATTTATTTATGAGATGAATAATATAGGCACATATATCCTGAATCTTACGAAGTCATAAGATTCAAAACAGAAAAGTACTAATAAATATGAGTAAAAATAATAATAAACAGATTATCAATTTTGTCGAGTGCATCAAAATGATTTGTATTTTTGCGTTACTTTCTCGATCTCTCCTGCCAAATTAATAAAGAAATCTATCAGAGGCTACGTTTACACCGTGCATTTAGGTCTCGGCCTATACAATAGATGTCCTTGTTTATCCTGTATATTAAACAAAGACGCCTATCGTATAGGTCGCGGACTAAACGCACGGTGTAAACGTAGCCAGAGTCTCCGTATACTCCACTGCCATTGTTATCGGCAATAAGGCGCGACGTTGTGAAAGGATGCGAATGATGTAACAATAGCTATCGACCGCGGAGAAATTTCACGCCGGGAATGCCATACGTCGAGTTCGATTTTCATTTAGCTCCGTGGCACCTGTACGATCTTCAATGGCGGAAAAGAAGTTGCTCCTTCGGGAAATTACCTAAAGGAGATATCTACGATCAGGAAACTCACGGAAATTGCATTAATCTTTAAATGCCAAATTGAATCATGATATCTACTATAAAATGTAATATATACAAAAAGGAAAAAGAAATTATATATATCTTACAATTAGATCTAAGATCGTATCTATGAAGATACTTTATTTTATATGTAATCTGTTTAAAATTAAGTTACTTTATTAAATAAAAAAAAAGACTTTCGTTACCGTTAATTTGAAAAGTAATTAAGTACTTGAGATTAGAAATCGCACATAAAATACGTGGAAACTTTATTTTACACTTGAAAGCTTATTGAAAGAAGTTTATCAAATTCAAGATATTTTCATATTATGTAATTTATTCAATTTTATCAGAAAAATCATTAAATATTTAATCATGAAAATAGCGAACATTCATAAAATATATTGTCAGAATGTGTGTTATAAATTTTTGTAAATTCACAATTAAATCAATCTTCTTTGCATATTAAACTCTACATATAAAAAAATACTTACTGTATTTTTCTATGTGTGCAAGTGATAATTACTTGTTTCAAATATTTCAAAAATTCATATATCCGCATAAATTTAGATAATCATATGATAGATAATCAAGTTTATTCAAAATATATAAATATATATATATATATATATTTTCTGAATCCTAGTAAGTTTATTTTACTTTAATCAAGATTATTAAATTAAGATAAATTCGATTTATTTATTTATATAAAGTTGCTTCTTCTCGATCAATTTTATAATATTCTTCAAAAGAAAATAAATTCTTGTTTTGAGTACACAATAATGCCTTTTTCTAAAATTTGTAATAAGTATATTTTATTATTAAGAAAAAATTCTTTGTTAAAAACCGTTATACTTGAAAGGAAGAAAATAAATTAAATAATCATTATTTTTAGCGATAGAAAAATATTTTTCTGTGTGTAAATATTTTTTATCCCTTTTCTTTTTGAAACGATAACAGTAACTTGATATTTCAAATATGATGAATTAGAGTGGAACGTGAGAGAAAATAAGATGCTGCCGGCGCCCATGTCGACCATCTCTCTTGGGCTGGGCCAGAATCAAAGGCTGGAACGTCCGTGATGGAAATCGCGAGTCGGTCATTGCGTAACCACCTCGCCGACTGACTGTTTGCGAAGCCGGTGATCTGTCCGCGGAGGCGAGAGGTACGCCGACCTTCTGTTATACATGTAGATCGTCCCGCTCTTCTCGTTTCGTCCCGGGGAAACAAGAGGTGGAGATCGCGTCGCTTTGTATCATCTAGTAATTTCCGTTCTCTAGTTTCCCGGGAATTAATGGCGTCGGTTACACGCGGTACGATTCTTGTAACGTCAACGAGTCGGAACGATACACGTCGAACTAGTTCAAGCCCTCGTCACTTTAACCTTCCGTCGTCTAGCATGACCTCGAATAGGCATTATCGCAAATTTGCAAATTGCAGATGGTTAACGTATTACGTGTTGAAGTATCGTGCAAGATAAATCTACATTCAGGGCGAGATCAATAAAATAATTAATTTCTGAATTTTTGGTACTAATTCCTAACTTACGTTGAATGAAGATTGATTCTTCTCCGAGAAGGAACACCGATTTCGATTATCACTAACCGTGAATACAATATCTTCTTTGTATTTGTAATTGATTTTTCGATAAAAGAATTGTCATTCAATATATGATTCATAATGAAACAATTCTTAAAAGTGATAACGTAAAGAAATGGAGACACGGTAAGTATCATATCTATCGTACATTTAAGTCTTCATAAACTCAAATATTTATTGCACGAAACAATTTATTATCTACCTAACTACATCGGTCTATCAACGGTATAAAAAGATATTGATATTATGTACACTAGAGATGGCATCAGCTGCAACATTAATTATGGAATTCCCACTTTAATTACCTTTATTTGACGAAGAGAGCAGCTAATAAAAGGCATGTGTTGCATGCATCCGGCATTTCGCCTGTTATCAGAGGCACAAACGTTTAGATTAATTCTTTCAACCATTTCTATGGCGTTATTGAAGGCGGTTAACCCGCGTAACGATGTTATTTATCGTCTGACATGTAGCTTTTATTCTAATAAAACGACCATAGGGAAATTATATTTTGCGTGGAAGCACAAATTGCAGGACTAGAAAACTGCAAAGCATCAATTTTTCTGATCTTAAATAATAGGTATAAATAATAAAATACGTTTTATTGCAATTATCCCAATTACACATAATTAGCGAGATACGAAACAAAATTTTAATACGAATTGAATCGCGACAGGTTTATGAGACTGTTAGTCCGGTCGTTCAAGAGAGTGAGAGATTAATCCTATTAACTCGCTCGTGCACTTTCAGGTCAAGATCATCTTGTCTGCCATATACAATTTACTCGTCGCAACTTTAAAGGTACTGCTACGATTTCTATCTCGCTCTATAAAATTAAGATAGCAGCGGAGTTTCACTGTAAATGAAAGGGGTTACACCACATGTACACCACATTAGTCTAAGAAATTTAACATAGAAAAACGTGATTAAACACACTATCGTATCTATCTTAATAAATTGTCTCGTCGCGGAGCTCGAAGGCTAACGTTTAAATTACCGGATGTGTCATCAGATATACTTTATATAGTATTCACACGGAGAAAAATGTAAAGTAATATGCGCTAAAATTCTAGTAAATTTTATGAAATTGGCAGGTCCATCTAAGGACAGGCATTCACTTATGTAAAATTTACTTTACTTTCTGATGAACGATTGTTGTATAATAGCCATATTGTAAAGTACTTTTACATTTCTTAAAGTAAATCTATAAATTAATACCATATTTGTCGACGAGTATTTTTGCCTTAGTGCTGACAAAATTTACTTTACTTACTAAAAAATACAAGTGTGTAAAGTTTTGAGAGTTATTTGTGCTTACAATCTTGAGAATAGTATAATTTACTTTCCTGTAAGAAAATAATCACTTGAATAGATTATTATAATTGTAATATATTTTTTATCTTACACCTTCGATATTTTTACTTTCAGGCAAGTAAAGTTTGTCATAAGTTCGGTAAAAATAGTCAGAATAGTTTTAACTAGTTTTGTAACAATTACTCTCTAAATCTGAATCAGTGAATAGTCACTAATTATCCAGTGGCATACTTGGCTCTGTTCAATTAAAAAGTTCAATTAAAAAAGAAAGAATATTCGAGCATTATATGACAAAAATACTGATATTTGCACGTTAATTTCAATCTTCCAATACCATATTCATTGAATTTAACCACTAAAACAAGGTTAGTTAGATCACATAATAAAGATTAGCTCGGTTAGGAATCTCATATTTAATTCACTGATTACCAGTGGCATACTTGGCACTGATATCAGTGATTATCCACTGATTCAGATTTAGAGAGTACTCAATCAACTTTTTCTTCGTGCAAACAAAAAGAAGAGAGATTAGAGCAACGTCATATTAAAATGTCTATTGTTTTCGATATTTAATACGATGTGTGAATCATCGACTGATAGAGACCATGTTCTCATTGCGAGATAAACTTCGAGCAAGATCCGCGTATTAGCGGAGCAATAAAAATAATATTATCAGAGTGAGTCACGGCGACGCCACGAAAAATTTCGACTCGCAAGTTGCACTTGCGGACGCAGCAGACACAAGCAGATATACCACGTCCTATTGGTTATACGGTATATCGGGGTACCGTTACGCATCGCGATACTTGTTTCGCGAAATATTTTTATTTTATGAAAGAACGCGAAACTTGTGTTATCTCACAAAAATATGTATACCTCTGAGGCACACATAAATCAATATATGCTAATTATTTTCACGTTTAATCTAGTCCAAGCGAAATTTACATACATATATTTCTTTTCAATATATACTCGAGGCTCATTTAAATTCAGCGAAAATCATATATCTTGCGTGTGAAATCGACCACGACTCTACTGCAACCTTCATAAGCCGAGATTAACACAACGGTCCTGATTAGTACGATATTGAGAGACGTTAAACATCGCGTCACCTACTGTCGATCAGTAAAACAAGACTGTCCGAC
Organism: Mycetomoellerius zeteki; assembly: GCF_001594055.1. NCBI lineage: Eukaryota > Metazoa > Arthropoda > Insecta > Hymenoptera > Formicidae > Mycetomoellerius > Mycetomoellerius zeteki. The sequence continues at coordinate 1,116,835 of NW_017256062.1, forward strand.
GTTTTTACCAATCCGAGACACGAGACACGATTTTTGTCACGATTCTATGCGCCTTCGAACCGTTATCCGGTTAACATAGTCCCCGTTCGATACCTTGTAACAGGTGAGAACGAAGACACTGAACTCATTTACACGCATAACCAACTTGCATATGTTATTAATACAATTCGTGTACGACTTGCAATTGTGCGAAAATGAGATACGATACAAACTCTGTCAATAGCGTAATTGTTATAAAAACATCTATTATATTCTAAAAATTTCATAAATTATAATAGATAAATTCTACAAACAGAAAAATATCATTCTATTGCTAAGAAAAATTACTCAATATATATACAGGGTGTTTCCAAATTAAATGGCAAAACTTCGGGAGCGTGTAGAGGAGTAAAAAACTAAGAAAAAAAGTCCTATAGACATATGCTCCTTTTTGCTTTGTTTCGCAGGAAATCACGAAAAAAGAAAAAAATATATTTAATTTATTATTTTAATTATTTTATTTATAAACTTTTTAATGAAGATTTTGTTCGAAATGTGCACCTCTTGCAGCAATACAAGCATTGCATCTGTCAAACACGGCTCTTGTAGCAGCCAGGCACTGTTCTTGCGATATTCTGTTCGCTGCAGCTACGATACGATTTCTCAAATGTTGCTCTGATTGAATAGGCGAAGAATAAACTTCTTGCTTCAGAGTACCCCATGCATAGAAATCTAATGGCGTTAAGTCGGGCGAACGAGTTGCCCAATGTACTGCTCCTCCACGTCCAATCCATCGTTGTGGGAATTTTCTATCTAACCAGGTTCTAGCGACTCTGCTGTAATGAGCAGGGCATCCATCTAATTGAAACCACATTTCAGTACGTTGTTGTAATGGGATGTTTTCTAAATAGTCAGAAAATTCATTCTCCAAGAAATTTAGAAAACGGTCCCCATTTAATCTTGCAGGTAAAAAAAAC
>NW_017256062.1:1118017-1118451 GCF_001594055.1 Mycetomoellerius zeteki
ATGTCGGTGCTAGATATGGCAAGAAATGTAAACATTTTTTTTCGATTTCTCTGAAACGGAGCAAAAACGAGCATATGTCTATAGGACTTTTTTTCTTAGTTTTTTACTCCTCTACACGCTCCCGAAGTTTTGCCATTTAATTTGGAAACACCCTGTATATAATACTTTCTTTCTTTTAAGTATAAAAGGTTATTTTTAATAAAAAGTAAGAATTTAATACAGAAATTTTCTTAATAATAATAGGGTAACTTCGGCAAATACGCTGCGCTGGGATTTACGCCGCAGAAGTCAGAAAAAATAGAAGGAGAGGAAATAATTTTCTCGCAACTATTCTGTTACATGCCTTTATGTTACATTAGTATTGAGTTATAATTTCAGCTTCTTACTGTTAATATTAATGAAATTATTGTGAGTTGAATCGATTTGTCACTGTA
>NW_017256062.1:1118552-1124694 GCF_001594055.1 Mycetomoellerius zeteki
ATGTTGTATAGCAAAATACAAGTGCTTTGCTTTCGTATTCTTTGTTTAGTTTGTTGTCTTGTATATCCCACCTGTTTGGGATATATGGCATTTTTAGCGGACGGGATTTATGCCCAAGGCATACAAAGAGTGCAGATTGAATTCAGTGCACTAAATGCAATAAATATATTACATGAAATGTGTACTTCACGTCATAACACTTGCAATATATGTAGGAAGATTGTAATTATTATTTATTATTTCATATACATATTTATCATTCTTATTCCTTAATAAAACTTTATAAACACGCATTTTATAAGTTATTGTGTCATTTTATGTCTTATTTATAAGCATTATTTGTAAATTTTTCAGGAGCCGTACATACCCCCTATGAGTAGCCATACATTCCACCCCTATATGGAATATACGGCAAAAATGCAAAGGTTTCAAAAAGTTCATTTCTTAATATGAAAAATAAATATATATATTTCGGATTTCTAATATTTTTTTCATAGTAGTAGACAGTACAAAGTTTTTACTGATATAGTTCGTTTACTTTAAACATAGTAAATAATACGTAATAAATTAAGTTTTTGATAGGTGCGGCGTATATACCGGAGTTACCCTACTTATTAAAAAAAAACTCATTATTATGTATATACTCATAAGAATTTTTTTTAAAGAATATATTATAAAATTGATCGAAAAAGCGATTTTAATAAGCAAATCAAATTTATTTTAATTGAAAATCTAAAAATTTTGATTAAATTGAGTATTAAACTTATCAAGATTCAGAATATACTTTAGATAAATTTGATGCTAATTGTGATGTGTGAACTTATTGGCGAATATATGAACTTTGAAATAAGGTATGTATTATAATATTTTGTGTGTACCAAGTATTACCGGTTTCTATAAACTTTGTTATATAATAAGCATTAAACGCATGAACATTAAATTATTATAAAATTCTTAATGATTTCGCTCGATCAGAGATAACTATCAGCACCCAATTGCGCCTGACTTTTTTTTCGAGACATTATCCTCGACAACCAATTATCTACTCGCTGCTTCCGGCGTTTTCTGTATAAATAGGAAAACTTTCTCTCGTGCGAGAGGTAACGCGCCTAACGGGAACACGGAAGATTCCTTGTCGTGACTAGTTCGACTCTTACGTCGCGCATCCCGAGAGAATTTACTTAAAATTCTAAGCCGCCTTTCCGCCGCGCGAATTTCTATTCTTGTCTTTATACTCAATTTTCCAAGTGTTCGACACGACAAGTTGTATGTAGGTACATGCCGTGTATTATTTCACACAATAAGAACAAATGAAGTCAATTGAAAAAGACGCACCTTTTCGTATCAAAAGACATATTTTTTTATTTTTGTATGTTAGAAACGTGTTAGAAATATCTAATCAGTTTAAATACCTTGGAGATTTAATCTGCATCTTGTATTTGAACTAAACTCTCGTCTTAACGTGACGAGAGAAATAAAATATTGTAACGATGAGGGTAACGAAATCTTTTACTTTCTTTTAATTCTTTTATATTTATTACTATTGGCAAATGAAAATAAGTAGGTACTCGCAATGATCAAGCATTGGAACGTGAATCAATTACAGCTATCTTACTACCGATACATTCACGTGTGGTAGACTTTACGTATGTAAGTAACGATTGTAATTGATATCATTACTACCACAGTAGTGATGTTAATTAATACAGATGACATATATAGATAGCATTATAGAGACGAACTAGAATTCTAGGTTTTGAAATTAGAACTACATTCATGTATCCTACGCAAGATGATTTTTTGAAAAGAGATTCAACTTGCCTCTGTCAACAAGTTATTTTACTGGATATTGAAAGTAATGATAATCTGATAATTTATGTATTGAGGTGCTTCAGAGATTGTTGTATTTTTAATAATGCTGATTCCAAATTCGAACAGACCCGTCGTTTCCGAAATAGATGGTCCTCTCTTGAGTTTATTAATAGCTGAGCAGATGACGCGAATGTGCCGTTGCATCGCTATTATTGTGCCATCCTATGGCCCCGTTTCGCCACTTGCTGGTTCACATTGTGCTTCGGGAGAACTATTGTCGTGGAGATATACAAATAGATGTTATACAAGAAAAAGTACAAGGTAATAACAGCCGTGAGCGACAAGTATATAAATCAAACTTATGATGTTATAAGAGAAACACCTAAATCCATCTTAAAGTAATATTTTTTTATATGAGATTTATACTCGTATAAGTGTTGTAATCTTCAATATCGATTAATAATTACGTAATCTAAAATATGATAAAATATTTTTTCAAATTATAATTAAAAAAACTTTTTCTGATCTAACATGTATTAAATGATACGTATAAAATTTTTTTAATACGTTTGTTACACTATTAAAAATAAAATGTTAATTTTAACATTTTCTGCATATCCTAGAAAGTCCACTATACGTTTTAAATTAAAATTAACATTTTATTTTTAGTATATAATTATATAAAAATTCAACGTGAGCTCTTTAAGCATATATCATAAATATTTCACACACACACGCGATGAAAGAAATTTATAAAATACTGTGATTTACCGTATGCAAAATGTGGCGTACCCAGAAGACGTGGGTCGATTCCATGATAGCGACCTGTTAACGAAAGTGATAAAGCTTTTCCAGGGTCGCGATGAGCGAGTGAAGCAAAGTCTTTTTTTGGTGTTTCGCGGATGACGTTCTCGGCCGGAGCCAAGCGCGGAACCAGTCGCGGAGACCACCAGGAAGGAACGAGAGGAGTCGGAATGTTGGCGCGGGGTTCGGACATCAACCTCTCGGGCAGTCGGCCCGTCGTTCGCCACAAGCGGCCAATCCGGCGCCCATCGGCGAACGGTAATTCGTGCTCGTACATGCGTGTATGCGACCCATGGATTGAACTCTTTCTCGCTCCCCAATGAGAGAAAGAGAGAGAGAGAGAGAGAGGGGGGGGAGTGAGAGAAATGCGTATAGTGTACTTTATACAATATCTTTTCCTTGTAGTTAAATTCCTAAATATTTTAAATACCTTAAATATCAATCTTGGGTGTATTTAAATAAATAGGTATTTCTGCTGTGATATTATCTATAGACATTTTTATAACCGAGTTTATTGCAAGAGTTTATTTCAGTTTGAATTTATATTAATATTTATTATAATTTATTTGTTATCATCAGTTTTGCCAGAATTATATTTATTTTCTGTTTCAAAAGTTAAATTATGAAAACTAGATGAACTAAAAAATGTAAGATTTCAATGTATTCATGTTTGTATCAATGTATTCATGTTGTCCTTAAAATGCTGACCCGAAACGACTGAAACTTTTGTGTTGCCGAAGTGAAGTACATAATAACAGGACGAATGCAGTTAAATATGTGGTCAAGGGCTGCCGATTGAATACGCATTACGAAATTGCAATCTCTGACCAACTACCGGTATAATCTGTCATAAGTCGTCAGTGATTAACGTAAAATTAATGTGCAAAAAACCATGCAAAGTATTATAAAATTATTATAAAATTTTCTTTTTATATTCTCTCTAATATACAAGAAAAATTATTTTTATCTAATCTCTCACTTATACCTGTAAATGCAACGCGTGTAATATGTGGAAATACTGGTGAGGTCAATACTAAGTTCAGTGATTCGTTAAGAAGACTGCAATATTACAGAGTTATTATACAAGATTTTTGTGCAACATTGTCTTGATAACAGAGTGACGTTGTAGTTTATTGTCGTTGTAAATCTTAAAGTTACACCTTAATGATAGCGTTATACTATCGCTCTTCGCTAATTATATTTTGCTGCAATGGTTATCTAAACCTGATATTGTAGGTCAAGGAGGGAATTTTACAAGTATTCTGCGCACCGTTAGAAAAAAGAAACGGTGCGAAGAATATGTCTATGCAGGGCGGTTACAACCGGTTGCAACCGGTGCATCGCGACATGCATCTTGGAATAATATCGTAATATGTATCGTAATATATGTATATCGTTCATTATGCAGTTATTATGAAAGTCACACACATCATACGTAATATTTCTTTAACAGAATAAACGAGATATATGATCGAGCACACTATACAATTTTGCACGCTAATATGTCAACTTTAATTAATTCCATAGGGAATCCCCTTATTGTGTTTATATGTTGTATGAATGAGATAACGTATTATAAAAATACTGCAATTAGAAAAGCGACTTTTCTTTAGCAAAAAATTACACAGTTAAATTCATAATGTCAAATTAAGTTATTTTTAATAATTTCTATAGATTGCTACTGCTGTTACTCAATATGTCGTTAAATTTAGCTAAAACAATGTAAGTAAACAATTTAATTCAAGAAAATGTATTAAATTTGATTAAAATTTAATTTATTTACTAAATGCATACGGACGGTGTTTACTTTGAAACTATAAATCACTGAAATGGATTGATTTACATTTTGACACGCATGAAAGTTAAAAATAACACATTGTTATTTAAGCTAGGGAATTGGGTTACTATTATTCCTTTGATATCTAACTGTGTAGATACCCAAATATCTTTCGCTTTTTAATATTATATATATATATATATATATCTCTAATTGAAATTCTATCTATTATATACAAAAATTGCAAAAGTGATATATTTAATTATGCCATATTATTATCATACGTAATATCTATATTTCTCAATGTTTATGTTACAGATCGGAATTAAAAGTATGCCATTGGTGTGTGCAAGATCGATAAGGAACAAGATACAGAAAGAGGAGAAAAAAGAAAGAAAGAGCGTAAAGTGAATGTAAGTAGAACTTTGAGTCCTGGAATCCAGATCATAGTTTGTATGTTTTTTACATTTCAGAATCGATCTATCGACCGAAACGAAAGGTAAGTAAACTCGAGTCGAGTTGATTTTGCATGTAAAAAACATAGACTGTGCAGTGATTCATCGTTGCTAACTTTCAAATACATATGAATAAACGATTGAATTGAAATAATAATTGCCACTGTTATAATACAATATTAGATAATCTTCAAAATTATAAGAATATTAATATTAATAATGCCCAATTTCTTCACCTCTAGATAACTTTATCCAAGAGATATACACCAGAATACAATGGAGATATCTCCTAGATAAGATTATCTGCAACTTATCTGAAAGTGAAGAAATTGGGAAATAAGAAAGAATTTTTCAGATATTTGTTAAGGCATTTTCTCAAGTTTTATCTATTTGGTAAATAAAATGATAGATGACATACTTTCGATATACGCGACATGTAATGATTAATGGCAACGCCCATAAATTCAATCAAATTTCGTTACGCCTAAACTGTCGATACTTATTATAACGGATTTTTGCTATAATTCGTTATAACGGGATTTCTGGCAAGAGATTTTGCGGGATCAGGTCGCTCTAAATTTACGGCACAGCAACTGTATTGCAGATACTGATTCCCGGACTGCAACTGCAACGTTGTTGGCTGTGCACCAGATCAGTTGATGTACACATTTATGGAAGCTTGATAAAATCCGTAAAGTAATTGAGAGGATTCTCGGAAAAATATTACGGGCTTTCGAATACGATGCTCCACGTAGAAATTTTATCATAAATTAATTCAACTTTATAGAGAAGAAATTATCTCGCTTTTCAATTACGTGTCTTAACAAATTTATATATTAATTACTTTTTGAAAATACATGAGAAATTCTACATAAATCTTGAAAGACATCTTTGGAAATAAGATTCTCGATGCCAAACTATTAGCTCATCGCAATAATGCTTTAAGTACGCATATCGTTATTAGATGTTCATCAATTTTCGTTTCATACGCACACAACACAAACAAACATATAATTGCATAATATAATATTTATCTCTGAAGTTGGTGACTAGTTAGCTATCGTTTAACGTTGCCTAGTTTTTAACGTGATGGCATTTGTAAGTGCACAACGGAGATATAAAGATACACAGGCGTGCCGTTATCGTCCTTGCAAAGGAGCTGCATTCATACAGTCTCTCCTTTCTTTCTCACCTAGTCCAGGCATCTCGGTTGGTTGAGCTAACGGAACCATTCGGATGTTTAGCCCGTCCCGAGCTGGAACCGGCCGAAGCCGGTAGAGAGAGAGACGGAGCG
>NW_017256062.1:1124736-1170583 GCF_001594055.1 Mycetomoellerius zeteki
CGTTTAAATTTAATATGGTGCTGGTACTGTTATTCAGTCTGTAGCCAAATGCCACAGATATCGACAGCCGCTTGCGGTTACACGGAATTCGCCATAAAAACTGCATCTTTGATGAGAATAAGACTGAAATGTCGTTGAAGAAAAAAATCCCTCAATATCCTTTATAGAATATTGAAGAATTTTTTTCTTCAACGACATTTCTCACTTCTTCTAATAAATTAAATCTAATTGCAATTAAATTTAAAACTTTTTAATATTATTCATCGATGCGAAATATTTTTGAGAGAATAATAGATATGTATCGTGAATGACATAAATCGTGAAAATCCTGAGATTAAGTATTCAGTTATTATGTCACAGGTTAACTAACCCAGTTGAAAGATTTCATAGCTCACTACCTTTTACATATAATTATGGCAAGTGAGTCCTCGGAATGCTTAGACAATGAGAATGGGTGGCACTCGTTAAAGTGGCGGCTGTTGTAAGGGAGACTGACACGTGTGGAAATTACAATATTGCGCAGGTAAACCAAACGACCTTATATTATTAGCTATACACTCGTTCCATTGACACCAAAGTGTTTTATTCTTATCTCATTAATAACCGGATCCTATTGAGTGCAATGCGCGCACATACCTAACCCCTTAATTTTTCGAAATATTAAAGTGATACAGGATATTGCTTGAATTTCCATCTAAGGATTCAAATTAATTTTAGCTTCAAGAAATGCACTCTGAAAAATTCATCTCTATAATTTCTTATTAACATTTTTAATATGATAAAATATGATAAAATTTTTTAATGTAAAAGCAGTTTTAACTTTTTTGTCCATTGTAAAGATGTAGGTATAATAAAAAATAGAATTAAGTTAATTGCTGCTACAATTTATTAGAAAATCATTATGCTAATTACATAGAGGTTTATAATTTATAGGGGTCATTATTAATTATAGCTTCGAGAAATGCAGTCAATTCTAGAAAGAGAATTTATCTTTATAATTTCTTAACATTTTTAATATAATAAAATGTTTTTTAATAAAAGTAAAAGAGTAATTTCTAACTTTTTTTGTCTACTGTAAAGGTATATAATAAAAAATAGAATTGATTAACTGCCATTTACAATTTATTAAGAAAATCATGTTAATTATTTATGAGATGAAACGTAGTTAATTTGTTATACAAATTGTATTATATCTTTATATTAGAAACCCCTTGCAAAATTAATAAATTTGAGCTCCAAACCTCTTTATCCTTTTTTGATAGATAGATCTGCGTATTGCAGCACACGCTATACACACATACACTGATACATTAACATACGATACCACCAACGCACTATATGCTAATTGGGCAGGTAATAGGTGATCGCCGTATTAGGCGACGAAGTCGCGGGATGCTGCTTATGAAATCATCATGCACAAATAACTGGTACTTATTTGGTTTCCGAATTGTTGCAAAACTTTCTGCTCCTTTAAGGTTTTCTTATAAACTAATGACGAATGTGAACGCTGATCGCGTTATGGAAATTTCTAATTACTCATGCGCGTGTAATTAGAAATTTCCATAACGTCACAGACAGCCGCGTGTTGGTGTAATATTTATTAAGCACTTTACAATTATATATAGATCTCTAATTTAACAATCATCAACTACCGACTAAGATAAATATAAACGCTAAGAATATTATATCACAAGCGTAAAACGTTAAGTTACACAGTAAAAAATTTTGTGTTAAATTTAACACATTTTACATGTCCCAAACGGTCCACCCAAATTTTTGTTAATTTAACATAAGATGGATATGTTAGAAAGTAGGTAACACAAATATTATGTAAAAAATTAACACAAGAAGCGTAATACTTTGACACAATTTAAAAACAAATTTTATGTTAAATTGACACATTTATAATGTTAAATTTAACTGAAATTAGATGCTATGTTTACATTTTTAGTTTAGGCAATGCCTCTGTGATATTTAACACATATGCAAAATATAGATTTAACAGATATTTTCACTGTTACAAAGAGAAAATAACACAAAATATCTGTACTTTTTTGCATATAAAATGTTACTAGTTGTACAGAACATATTTCTTCAGTAAAATTAACATTTATAATATATTAAATATACACATTTTATTTATTTATTCTTAGAATTTATGCTTTAAAACTATATTATTTTTATGTTATTTGTTTACTTACCTATAAATTGTGTTATTTTAACACTGAAAAATGTTAAATTTTAATTTAACACAAAATATTCAAATATATAACACAATCATATTATGTTAAATTAAAACTCGGATATGTTAAAAATTCAACACAAAAATTTTAACAAGGATTTAACATAAATACAAAATATTTTTTACCGTGTACAGAGAGTTAAATATAACTGGATTAAATACAATTAGAGTTAATAATTTAATTTCTAATTTACAATAAATTAAGAAAATTATTTCTTCTAATTTTATTACAGTTGCTAAAAATATATTGTTGCATAATTTGTTATGAGTGACGCCATTTATTGCAAGTGTGACGTAATATCATTTTAATAATATCGTATAAACAACTGAGGATTAGCATCGTGTCTATTTTGAAACCGACTTCTTAAAGCACAACAGATTAAAATGATATCAAGGCCGATTGTCGATCATATGGACATCTAATGACAATGCGTGTACTTAATGCCTCATTACAACAAGCTTTGTCTAGTGTCTTGGCATTGGAAACTTTATTTCCAAAGATAATCTATTATTTGCAATATTTTGAACAGATTTTCCTACGTAAATATTTCAAAGATAATGTGTGTTCAAATCCTTATAATTTTATATTTGATTTTTATGCATCTAAATCATAAACGACTGGTTTTTGTACATCTAATCATGGGCATACCTATCATGGGTAATATCAGTATTGTGATAATAATCGTGTTAATACTAAAAGAGTTGCGTCGCATGTGAATAAAGGCTAACTAGATTAGCATGCTTGATTAAACTGCTGTGAATAGCGAATAATAAATTGAGCCATGGCGAGATATATATAATAGGGATTTCTCTCAACGATCCAAAATTCTATAGTTTGTGTACAATGTGCAAGGCTGCTCATTCTAGAAGCCAGAGGTCAGTGCGTTTTAATTATTCATTGGCAATTTGTATACAAACTCACAGCCGTTGCAACACTCTCAGTTCAACACAGTGTATAACTTCGTTAATTGCAGACGAATTTTTTTTATTCGTAGTCTATAAAAATAAAGATGTATAACATATGCAATTTATCAGTTGATTTAGCCAATTACAGATGTTTTATAAGTGAACAATTTTCACATTCAGGAAATCAAAAAAATTTAACCCGCGTTATTTGAACTTTTTTTAAAAGTTATGTTGAATTACAGTAGAATTCCGTTTATCCGAACAGTTCCGATAACTGAATGGCTCGGATAATAGAAGTGCGCTAACTCTTCCTCTACCCGTACTCATTATTAGTTCCAATAATAGGAGCTGACGTTCAGAAAACTGAAGTCGAGCACATCGAGCTCCTATTAGCCAATTTACGGCACCATCGGAACTCAGCTTATGTGAGTTTGGATATTTGAAACTGAGCATGAACTTGTTCGTATAAATGAAACACAGATAAACGGAGTTTTACTGTATTCATTTTCATCAGAAAGAACAAATTAAACGGCTAAGGATAAAATATCATTATATCATTATATATGAGCACGAACGAGAGATAGTTTTTTTGTCTGCCTAAAATTGTACGATAACTTCCGTTTCCTTAAGAAAAAATATTTTTCGAAATTTTACACATCGTCACACACGATTCACGATTCGAATCCGCTGATTTTCGCCGCATACGAACTCGAGTCCTCCAGTGTGCAGCTTAACACGACTTAATCATGATAAAAAGAGGCCTTGATAGCTCGTGCTACATGCTGAGTGTACGAAGGGTTAAGGCACGTCGAACCCCATTGTCAGGAGTGCGAGCTGATCAAACTGAATTGCCTTGACGATGCGGCATAGCGCGTAATCGAGTGGCAACCGCGGCGAAGGTCGAACGCGATTATGCGTTTCATCTGCGAAATGAATTAGTCTCACCTCTCGACTGACCCGGCAAAAGCGTTATGAATATCTGTTTTGATTTTTATATCTTCCAAATCGATTGAGTCAATCGATATTAGATTAACGAAAGCCATGGGTTAATCGATTTTGCAATTTATGTCTGCGTCAGCGGAAATTTAAATTCTTGATTTAAATGATAATTAAATTGTTATTCAAGTTTTAATTTTATCTATATTTACATCTATTATCTATATTTATTTTTACTTTTTAAAATTTTATTTTGTCTAGATTCTAGATCTATAAACTTTTAACGTGTAGCTCTGCGAATTTATTCATAAATTTTTAGTCTTAAAATAGAAAATTTCCAAATTGAAAATTCTACGCTTTTTAATTTCTTAGAGTATTATAGTAATAATTTTACGTTTTTGCTATAAATATAAAGATATTAATTAAAGTTCAGATATGCGCAGAAATTTGAAATACAATTTTAACAGAAAACGCATTAGTAGATTCTGCCAAGCCGTGCGCGTTTATTATGCAGATATATTATCTCAGTATCTCAGTAACTTTTGATATAAATAGAGAGAAATCTGATTCTAAGATTATCGATTAAAAAAGTACATATATCATTTTAGAAATATTATTAAAAATATTTTTGTTTTATTTTAAAATCTTTTAAAGATATAAATACAGAGCATATGAATACTCATTTTTAATAAAGAATTTATAGAAAACTGTCTTGATATATGTATAAGTAGATGGAACATAAGTTGCGTGCACGATAAAGGACTAAGAATCTACTGAATGATGCAAATATAATTCGCAACCTCTCTCAGGTTACCTATGATTTAACGCTCACCATAAACCCTCTCTCCCATTTAGACTGCCATAATCCAGCCAGTATTATTAAAACCCTAGGCTTCCTGATTCCACGAATTCATGAATTGCGTCCAAGTGTACGTAGCCGCGGATTCGAGAATGACGCAGGATAATCGCGAGACATGATTCTTCTAATTGAACGCAATAAAATTTGTCGGCCACGCTGGTTGGCTCTATTCATCGAGCCATCACCCATCGCGAAACGGTGTAATTGAAATTTTGCCTGCCAATAACTCCCCTCTTACATAGTAAAAAGTATTTTCAGCGTCGCATTCATGCAAGGAGATGTCTATCAAGACGCAGCCACTTTGGTATAATCGAATTAAACATGACAGACATGTAAACGAGATATATCAAAAGCTATGCTAAAAATAGAACAAATAGAATGACACAAAATACATGTATAATACTTTGTTAAATTCATTATGCAAAATCAGTTAAAATAAAGTTGTATAATCTCTTTAATAAATTTTTATAGAAATTTTAATTATCGTAATTTTCGCTTCACTCGTTACAATAATTTTTCAATTATTAATGTATTTAATTATTAACGTACTTGATCAGTAAAATTTTAAATTACTCCTACAATAAAAGACTTTTGTTATCTATATACAACTTAAAAGTTTTAAACTATAATGTGTTTCAACATAGATTATCAAAATTTGAGGCTTAGATTTATTTGAAATTATATTTTAGCAATAGATTTCTATTATTTATGCATGTTCTGAATACTTAAGTTATTACAGACTAAATTTACGTAAGTGAGAATAGATCTCTGACTAAGTATTTGGAGTGTGCAAAGCAAACTCCACTTTGCTACTGGGTTAAGCATCGAAATTACACATCAGTTGGTTTATGAGAAGATCAGGAGAAGTCTAAGCCAGGAAAAGTACCTGTCTCTCTCTCTCTAAATCCAGACTCAGTCGTCCCTCTTATGAACAGCGCATAAATGTATCTATAGAACAAAATTAAACAAACAAAAAGGAAGATAATAGTTATCTTGAAAATACACGTGTTTCTTAAATAATTTCGTTTTTGTTTTCACCTCAAGTGAATTTCTTCCCAAATTTGAATTCCTAGAACGTTCCAAATTTATTTTAACATCGAAGTAACGACATGAATTTGAATAAGATCGCTTCCATGCAGAGAGACGAATGCCTGTTATGTAAAATGCGGACTTGATACTTGATACTTCAAGACAAACTCGCGCTAAACGTTCTTATAGAAAGTATACTCGGGTATTTGTCTGTCGGGTTCACTTTTTTGGCGGCTAACAATGCGTCTGGTGTATTCTCTAATATTAGAACTGGGTCATAACCCACTATCGTGCGCAAATATCAACGACATAATATAAACCAGCAAGTTTATGGATTTCAAAATAATCGTACGCTAAACGAAACAAATTTATTCGTTCGATAATTGCCGTCGATACGACAATTAGCATACGAATAAATTTGATTTGTTTAACATAAAATTATTTGGAATAATTCTATAACTTAAAAATTACGGAATAGGAATCTAATCCACAATGTGCTCGTTGCTTCCTGTTTTGTCTTTTTATCATTTTTTGCCTTTTTTGTCTCTTATCCTGTTTCTTTGTTTTTTGTCGCCTGAGACAAAAGTTGACGAATTTCGGAAGAGATTGTTGATAAAATGGTCATAAAGAGGGAAAAAGCGACTAAAACAGGAAGCAAAAGGCACACTGTAGATCAGGCTTAAAACTCGAACACGTTGTGTTACAGATATGAGTTACACCAGATGGGATACCGAAGTCTCTATCACTAAAAACTTTATCATTATTATGTAAATGCTTGTCATTTGTCTCGTTTTCAACCATTAATTTTTCTTTCTTCATAATTTCATTTACTTTTCCCAGGGGATAGTCACCGTTAACAATTTATTTGTCTTTGGTAATGTAGTCACTTTTACGGTGCAAATAGGCGTAACCTGCATGTGGATGAAGCGTACTATTAGACAATTTTGCGTTTTAGCCACGGCAGGACAAAGTCCCGTTGAAGATTAATGGAAGAGTGATCCGAAAACGTAAAGATAGATAATAGTAATAAGGGATTAAAAGAAAAGAAAATTTGACTGCTGCAATCATGCATATTCTATATATTCTAACATGTCTATAATAATAAGTACAACACGGTTATGCTGATACCTTATCATTATTATTTATTTTTACATTTTTGGATCATCTTATATGTAGCTCCATTAATCTTCAATAGGACTCTGTCCTGTCATGGCTAAAACGAGAAATTGTCTAACAGCACAACTCGTGCATATCCTATTATACATGTTAGAATGTGTATAGAAGACAGCACTCGAGGCAAAAAGCTACTTATCAAACTCTTTTTTTGATCAAGTAGATAAAACAATTTACACGATATGAGCACTCGAACAGTTAGCATAACCAATAGATGCAGATACTCGACACCTGATCGCCATTCTATCCGTAAACACGTCTGTTGCCTGTAACTAACTTTGTGCCCGCGAGGTTACATCATAAATCGTAAAACAAGTGTAATCAGGATTTATGTTATCTTATGACAAACTGAATTCTATAAGTTCCACAAGCTTACTTTGTGACCAAATCGACTCAATAGGGAATGTGCTACAGTAACCACCATGGGGATCAACCGGGATAATTCAAATGCGAATCAAGTATGCAAATCGAGAAAACTCGCATGTATGACGCATTGAAACGGCGGAAGCTCGCCCACGGTGGTTCTCAAGTAATCGAAAAATAATAAAAAGATTGGGTAATTTTATTTATTCTCTTTAATACTGGAAGATCATTTGATGTTCAAGCAACTTATGTTAGAATAAAATCTATTTGTGAGAGAAAAGAGAAAAGAAAAATCAAACGAGGGTAAACTTCAACTCTTTAAAATACAGATTTATGCAAGCAGCCTAATTATCATACAATTATATTACGATTCACCTTGCCACAGAAGAGTATGGAAAAAAACATTTAATAAGTTTTCTTCTTTTTTAGTCCACTTGTTTTATGTGAAGTAGAATAAATATACTACTATCATACTAACAATCTAAACAAACAGTCGAGCAGAAAAGCAAATTTTCGAAGACACGGTGTATTTTCCCATTCTGGTGTACGTCAAAGAGTTTAAACAATATCGCGCGCGGTGCGTGAGATCTATTTTTGTGTGGCAGCGCCGACAATTCACGTGATGCTGAATCGCACGGATCAATCTACACACAAAGAAAAATGGTTGAGTACCTAATTTTTACCTTACAAGACTTGTAAAAATATTCTGACTTTTTTTGCCGAATTTATGATAAACTTTATTTGCCCGAAGTAAAAATACTGGAGATATGTAAGGTAAAAAGTACATTACAATTATAGTAAATCAATTCAAGTGATTATTTGTACTTTACAGCAAAGTAAATCATACTATTCTCAAGACTGTAAACACAAAAAATTTTCAAGACTTTACACACTTGTATTTTTTATTAAACTAAATTTTACCAACGTTAAGGCAAAAATACTTGTCGACAAAGTAAATTCTATTGAGATATAAGGAATTTATAGATTTACTTTAGGAAATATAAAATGTACCTAACAATATATGACTCTCTGACAATCGCTCATTTACCAGAAAAATAAATTAAATTATATAATAAATTATATAATCATAAATTATATAAATTAAATTATATTAAATTATATAATTATACAAACGGACTTTGTTTCTACATAAACCTGCCATTCCAGAAAATTTACGAGAATTCTAGCGCATGTTACTTTACATTTTTTTCCATGCATAGAGATCTAGACTCGCCGTGTTGCTACTGCCTTATAACAGGTGATCTCGACCTGGATTTGCAATCCAATTGGTTGGAACGAGTGACGGGCGATTCTGTTCCATTTCCGCTTCAAACGACGGACGAAACGGATCGCGATCTCCCTCCTCCTAACGCACGCCTTCGTCACTTCCTGTCATGTCTGCACTCTGCATATATTCGACCGGTGTCCATAGCCACGAAGACGACGGCTATAACGAGATCTCTTTCGTGAGTCAGGAAAGCTCCCGTTATTGTCCGCGAAGATACCGCGACCGACGTGTACCCGGAGATCGGAGCCTGTTCCTTGGATAGCCGTAATCGAGACCCGTTTCCATTTCGTACGCTGATAGCCGGCCGGATTGCTTCACAATCGAGCACTTGTAAGACTTTCCGTGTTACTGGAATATGTAACGGCGATTCCCAGTCTTATCGCGCTCAGACGATACCGGGAGTCTTGCAAATCAGCAGAAAATTGCTATATTTTATATAAACACATATTATTTTACCCTAGCATAACTTTCGATATTTATGCAAATTATTATGCAATTTAAAATCGCCTCTTCGAAAATTTGCTTTTCCCGCTCGGCTATTTGTTTAGATTGTTAATATGATACACATTTTGTATTTGTGTTGTGGATGATCCACTCAAATCTTTATTAAAATTTTATGTTTATTTTTAATATATCCGAGTGTTAATTTGATATAATGTGATTGTGTTATTTGAATATTTTGTGTTAAATTTATATTTAACATTTCTTAGTTTTTTTTCTTTCTCTTTAAAATGACACGATTCATAAGTAAGTGAATATATATATATATATAATACAAAAATAGTTTTTCAAAACATAAATTCTAAGATAAATGAAAATGCTTTAATTTAACATATTATAAATGTTAAATTTATTAAAACCAGGTTAATTTAACATATTATAAATGTTAATTTTAATGAAAAATCATGATTACTTATAAACTATGCCATTGTTACGTTTTTTGATTTTTTACATAATGTTTGTGTCACTCTGTAACATATTCATCTTGTGTGAAATTAACACAAAAATTTGAGTGGACCGTTTATAAATGTTCTTTAATCAGTACTATTTTATACAGTTGATAAAAAATAAAATTAAGATTGGATTGATTTGTTGAGTAAAGTTTGATCATAAAATTTGATTTTAAAATCGCGATGCAAATTGAGATATTTAAATTATCGATAGTAAAATTTATACGTTAATCTGTAAAAAATAAGATATGCTAATTCCAATTAACGACCTTAACCTTGCACATCAAAATTCCTCGACGGTTTAAACCTCATCTAAAAAACAGACGAGTATTTCAACGATCTTTGATACATAAATGAGACCTACAACGCCGCAAGGAAAGATTTGGGGACCGGAATATTGAACCGGTACCGAAGAATCCTGTTCTACAGGTGGCTGTAACAGATCTTTGCTCAACACCGACGCATCAGAGTTACTTTACAAGTTTTTCGAAGCTTAAAAAAATTTTTTCTTTATAAATAATCTCTTGTTATTTTACAGATGTGACTAGTCATGTTTTAGCAAAAAATGGAATAAAGATCCTAGTGAACTTCATAGAACTTTTCAAAATGTGATTTAAAGAATTGTCAATTAAAAATAAATTTTTATTTAATTTAGGAGCTATAATTTAAAAGATTCTTCTTTTAATAACAATGTGGATAAGTACGAAAAGAGAATGTGTAAAGTCAATCTCTACGGTAGTAAGCATCGCCTATTCAATAGAAAATGGACGAAAAATTGGCATGAAGCCGCGCACTGAAAATCGGTGGTTGCGGGAATGGACGGTTATTAATACTGAAGTAAGCCACAACGTCATTCGGAACAGAGTTACGTCACGCAATTTCCTATACGTATATTATGTGAAATGTACAATATAGGACTTAAGAAAGAAATAGCGTCATATCGAATTTATTTTCTTAACGTATCAGTAAAATTTTTATTTGGATTTATTACATAATAATTAATTTCCCATTGTAATTCCGAATTTATTATCTTATAAGTAGGTGTATGTATATTAATAAAAAATAATATTAATAAAAAATTAATATTAAAATTGAGGATGTTAATTCTTTTTTGTATAAAATATATATTTCAAGAACAATATTAATTCAAGGAACATGTTCGTAATATAATATTGTTATTAATTTCTTATTTTTATTGTTGGTTCTGGTACTTCATGTCAATGCATTCGAAATCATTAAATACTTTCAACATTTGTTTTCAACCTTGGAACAATTAAGTAGCAATTTATTGTAATATATGTTTAATAATTACATTAATTACAGTCCATATGTTTCAGATATAATGGTATTAGCAATAATAGCGAATCAGTTTCGACTTTAATATTAATAGTAAGGTAATAAAATTGAGATTATAGTAATAACTTATTGTCAGTATAACTATTGTAAATACCGTAAATTCAAATTTGACTTCTATTGACCTCTTTCAATAATAACAAAGATGGCATGTTTTATGAAGATTATTACTTGTAAGTAGACGTGCGTCATCGATTTAATAGAAAATTTTTTCTTTTTATAATACGCTATTTTTTTGCAAAACACAAATTTTGCAAATTTGAATTCAGAAAAGTATCTTGAAAAATAAAATAAAAATTTACATATATAAAATTTTTTAATTTATGCAATGAAAACATAATGTAATATCGACACTTTCATACGTGCAAAAGTTAGATACGATATAAAAAAAACGTTTCATATTTATGTTAAAACCAGTTTTTCTTGTTAAAATTTTTGTGTTAAATTTTTGACATATCCGAGTGTTAATTTAATATAATGTGATTGTGTTATTACGATATTTATTCAATTGATATTCAACATTTCTTGGTGTCAAAATAATATAATTTATGAGTAAGTGAATAAAAATATAAAAACAATGTATTTTAAAACGTAAATTCTAAGATAAATTAATAAAATGTGTTAATTTAACTAATTTAATTTAATATTGTAAGTTAATTTTAGTGAAGAATATAGTGAAGAATATGTTTGCACAATTTGCTTATAAATTGTGTCAGTGTTGTATTTTTTGTATTAATTTTTTATATAATATTTTTGTTAGAGGAAGGTCATCAATACTGACATAGGTCTCCTAAAACGACATCCCCTTATTTCTTACAATTATGGTAGAAACTAACCTTTGCACCTTATTAATACTAATAAAAACGTGATCTGTTTAGCTAATTAAAGAAGTACAAACTCATAATTCATATATTACCAAATCAGCTACAAACAAATTCTATGAATTCGAGAAGAAAATTCTTACGGTGTTCTTTTGCAAATTGCGCAATTAAAATAATAGTGACTGTATTATTGATAATATTATGTCATTTTAATGCCATTTTAAATGTTTATAATTTCATAAATTAGTTTTCTTTACAGAATAAGATATATCTTTATTTATAGAATAGGAATGTTGACATTATATATATTGCCTACTATATCAGTTTTGGAGCCCATTTCGTCAGACGCTCATTTTTGCATAACTTACGAAAAACTTAATTATTGCAAAATTGCAAACAGTATTATAAAAACTGCTTATACTATCTGATAAAAGACACTTTTTAGTTTGTATTTATGTTTTTGAAGTTGTATTTTTACCTTTTGTTTAAAAAATATTGTCTAAAAACAAAGTGATATGTCGGTATCGGTGACCTTCCTCTACTTCTTCATATGTTCATCTTATGTTAAATTAATTCAAAAATTTGGGTGGACCGTTTGGACACGTAAAATGTGTTAATGAAAAGCTCTTACTAAATACCTTCCACTATATAAACAGATGAATAGGCAATTTCGCAAAGATCAAAAAGAGAGTTGCGTCAACCAAAAGAAAGAAAAAAATGAAACAAGTGTAATGTAAAAACGCGTCATTAAGAGATAAACAGGAGAAGCAAAAAAGAAGAACGAGCGCAATGTAGAAACGTGTCGTTAGGAGGCAAGTAACGAGAACAAAAAAATATGACGTGAAGGGTGACGAGAGGCAAGAGAGTCTGAGGACGACAACCATCTTCGTCTGCATTTGTCGTGAGCCGTATTTATAACGAGTCCACTGGACTCAGGCCAGCATTATCGACTCTCAACGAGGATGTTTCAAAGAGATTGAGCAAAGTTTTGCTGAAACGATGAATATCATGCATGAAGTAAACGCGTGTAAATTCTGGATACAATCGTATTCAAATTTTAATTTTGAAAATGCTTGTAAAAAGTAATTCCAGAAAAATAATTCCAGAATTTTATATAAAAATTTGATTAAAAAAGGATTCAAATTTTCATTAGAAAATGTATTCTGTAATAAAATTCATGACTTCCTATTAAATTATTAAATCTAGAATGTAATAAAAAAATATATAAGAAAGAAGAATAATTTTTATTCGATATTTTGCCGCCTTTCCAAAGAATAAATAAAATCTTAATCGCGTTCGTTACTTCATTAATAAATCACGGAAGAAACTTCAGATGAAAGACGATAAGGAATGTTTGGCGCACAGTGGGTGTCGCTAATTTTAGTAGAAAACCGGAGCGTCTATATGTGCTACCGCACAGGTCAGCGTCAACATTCGCAATTGATAGACGTGTTTTTGCAAAATTACGCGAGGAGAACAGAAACCGGTTAAACAATCGATAATAATATGTCTGATAATCGATAAAAAAAGACTATGCGTCAATCGCGAATAAATACAGAGATTATCTTCGTCTGCAGTATATCAAGATCTATAAACTCACTAAACATCCATAGTCTCTCTCTCAACCATCATCATTTAATTTAAATCTATAAAATGCAAACTCACAGTGATAAAATTGAGTTAAATCACTTTGTGAGTACTTACTATAAAAAAAATGAATCGATAAATACTTGTCAAATATTTTAATGTTGGAAATATCAAAGAATAACGATAAGTTTTCCACGAGGTTTTTTTCCAAGCAAAGACACAGGTTTGTTGGCGTTGCTTGAAATCTCCAAAAAGTTTTACACTTAAAGTGAGATACCTATATAACGTTAAAAAGAAGGAAAGAGAGAAGACACTGAGTGTAATAAGTAAAAACAGACTGTATCCTTGCTGGAAAGCGCTCAAAACTATGAATTTTCTCTTAGAATTTATGCTGAAAATATGATTTTTTTTTTGTGGTACATTACAATATTTTAAAGAATTTTACTATGCACTTCAGTAAAATTAATCAAATTTATTTTATATTTTTATTATAGTTTTATTAGTGAATGAAAGAAAATTATATATCTTTGAAATATAATAATGTTGTCTCACGAGACTATATATTATATTTTCAGAGTAAACTCTAAGGAAAAATTCTTTCCATGTACAATCATCCTTGGATATTTTCAGCGTTAAAATATTTGACAAGCATTTATCGAACGATTTTTTTAAAAGTATCAATGTAACATATAGTGAATCATTACGTCCTTGTTGTTTGTTAATGTTAAACAAGGATTCACCCTTCGTCCTTCCAAAAAATGTTTATTACATTAGACTGTTATTTATCATATTAAACTATTATTTCAGCAAGAATCGCATTTCCTTTCGATAAGAAGACAAGTATGTGCGCGTAGGTAAACGTAAGGGTTAAGTGCGTGGTCGATTGCCTTTGCGAAAGAGAAACACTCACGCACTGTTATTCGCGACGTTATGTGCATCGCGTTATGTGCATCGCGGGATGCCTTTCTATTTGAGAAGAAAGGTCATTCGGATGCTCATCTCAACTGCACCTTTCTTTCTAATATGTACTATACTATATATATATGTAACCTGCACTTCGTGCAACCAGTCTCGCTTGGACTATCTCCAAAGAGTTCTCCAAAGTGATGAAATAACGGAGATGCGGCAATTAATGCTGAAGTAATTAACGTTTAAGCTCGAACCACGGGGCAATTAAATGGCAAAACCGTCTCGTTTCGTTTTTTCGCGCTTCACACTGATTGTAAGAGAAATGTTTGGGGTATGAACAATCATCTTTTTTTTCTTTTATATGTGATTTACAAAAATTTTCTTACTTTTTAATTAAAAATTGTTCTAATCAAAATTTGGTTAGATTTGATTAGAACATAATTTTTAAATGTAAAGAAGTTTTTATAAGTTACATATCAATAAAATAAGTGGTTATTCATTAACAAACATTTCTCTCAATGCAAGCTAGCACAAAGTGCGCTTTGACGCATCACAGAATATACCGATATAAGGTGTATTCATATTCAGGCGACTTGCGTAACATATAAAATGCTAGTCGCTGTTACGCATGTTGCATTCAGTAATATCAGTCGGAGAAACAAAGTCATACCGCGAGGTAGACTCAGAATTTTGATGTGCAAGGTCGAAGAAAAATTAGCTTGGATTAAGCGATTATCATCAACTTTTCCATTTAAATAACGTAAAAAATCAATTGTTCCGTTATTTCATATTTAATTTAATTTATTGTGTACCAGCAGAATTACACAGAGATACGCACAAAACTCGTGAATACACAATTGGTGAGGCATCAGCAGTATATATTGCTATAAAGCTTACCAGAATGAAATGTCGAAACGGTAATTGACATTACAATGAGACAACACATTACGCATAAATAAAATATTGTATTATTGTTAAAAATTATTGCATTACTAAGATTCTAAGAAAACTAAGAAGTACATCTAGTTTAATCCTTTCTCGAATAACGCTGACTACAATTTTCTCGTATCATTAATCAGTCTGACGTAGCAAAATCTAGATGCATTCGTGATCGCTCCGAGTAAGCGCAGATTGCATTTTTTTATCACGGATGTATATTATGTATACGTATGGCTATATAATACACCGCGATAGATGGAAGTCTTTCTTAGATATATAATCTCTCATGTATAATCATTTAAGTAAGATAAGCGCAAATTATATCTTTACACGTAACAGAAGTAAAAGTAGTTGAGCGTACCAAAAATTATAAGTAATTATATGGCGAATCGAAGCTAAACTAAAACGAAAAGTTGTAATATTAATAACAAGTAATAAACCATCATAATTATCCACTCATTTAATAGAAATTCGTTTGAACGAATTTAAACAGGTTTGAAAGTTACTAAGCAAGATAGACCATCCCAGAGATCACGAAAGGTCAATCGATTTGAAATTTCGATAGTTTAAAAACTTCTGTTTCATAGATTAATTAATGTTTGTACTATGTGCTAAAAAAATATTCTGGTTAGAGATCTTCCAATCAAAAACTGAGTCACAAGAGGGCTAGAGTCATCTTTTCTGGGAAACCCGGAGATACGAAAGGGTTAAATTCATAATATCAAATTATATCCAATTTAAGTTATTTATCATATGTACTGATATACATATATAGGTCTCCACTGCAATATGTCGTTAATTTGACTAAAACGATGGAGTTTACAATTTAACTAACAAAACAATTTAACTCAAGAAAATATATTACACAGTTGACACTATATAGTGTCAAATTGACACGATATAGTGTCATATATAACTATCGTTTTGGTAAAAAATAATGATATATTTAGTAGAAGCAGTGGCGACTCACGTTAGGTTAAATTTGACACTATAGATTTAACAGTGTAGATTTAATTCAAATTTAGTTTATTATTCACTAAGAGGATACGTTAGTATAGACAACGTTTACTACAAAACTAACCACAGAAATAGATTGATTTATATTTTTTTACATAGATGACAAAAATAACAAAATGTTATCTAACTCAAGAGTAGATTATCATTGTTATCTTTGATATCCATTACCTTTGATATCTAACAGTGTTGTGGTCAGTCTCTGATTAGAGGGCCTTTAATTCTAATTAGAGACGAGGGATGTTCCGATAATGCATCGATAATTTGATATCAAAATATGGCCATGGATATTCGATAGTTTACATTGAAGCTTTGAGTTTCAGTATCATAGCATATCGGACTTCAGATATCAATTGATTCAACACAAAGGCTGTGTTTCAAAATTCAATATCAGCCTATCAGCATTGAAAGTCTATAGAGATATTATAATAGAAAAACTGTATAAATAAAAGAAAAATAGAACGCATATGATAAAGTCGTATATGATGAAATTCGGTAAAAATGCGTATGTGCATTTACGAAAGTAGCGATTTGTGAAAGTAAGAAGTTGATCTGCATCGTGATGTTTTTGACAAGTGTCTAGAGTTTTCCTATTGTTCGAATGAGTGGTTGATGATAAATCGCAACGAGATTCATTCTTTTCGGTATAAGCTCTTGAGCTGCGATAGCAATGGGCGCATTTAGCAGACTCAAAAGTTGAATGAGCACTCACTGTTATTGGTGTATTCTTCTAGATCTATAGGTCTGATTGGATGATCTAGAAGAATACACCAATAACAGTGAGCGCTCACTCAACTGTTGAATACGCCCAATATAGGATGCTTTCCATTTGGTACATATAACTCGACACAAGTGTCGTTTTATCTTTGTTACTGACTGAATGTCAAGAAAGAGAGAATGATGACTTGTGTCACCAATAGAAAGTACCTATAGTATAGTATTACATATATGCGCATCAAGTGCTCGGTAAAGTTGGTCCATATTCATGGAATAATTGCGACACTTTTTTGTGTGAGTTTAAGAACACGCATTTAACGACATAATGTTTAACGCCGCTATTTCATTTGTATATTTTTTGTCGTACGATAAATTTTTCAAGCCTGTTGATTGGCAAAAACATGCAAATGAAATAACATTCTTAGGCTGTTCATTCGATATTCATAGTCTGTTCTTGTTTTAAGACAATCTTAAATAAAAAAACAGTAAAATTGAGGCTAATGAGAGCGCGGAAATGGGTGCACACAAATATTAATTCGTATACAGTAGTTCATAATAATAAATGATGTCAGCTTTATTACGAATTCTTGAACGTTTCAACTCTCTTTGGAGTCTTCTTCAGCAAAGTTACAAGTAATTCACACACAATATTTTTATTTTAAAGATTGAGAGTCCGATTCAGATTACTCTTAACAATCTTAAATAATGTCTTAAGATACAAATACAGCCCTGTGATTAATTTATGATATCTGAAGACTGTACTTCAGACCGTCTTAAATATAAGAATTGACTTATAAATACCACCAGTCTAAAATGTGCAAAAAAAAAGTAACAGTCTCTAATATCGATATATTTCTAATCAACATTGATGTGTTGATATTGCATATTTTTATTCATATCGACGGAGTATTGAGCTCCTCTGTACATCCCTATAGAGATCCTATAACAAAATCTGGCAACAAAATGACAAATTGTTGATTGGCTATTATTTTGGTCAAGAAGTTAGAGTGCTTTAAGAAGTTAGAGTAAGAGTATAAGTTATAAAAAAGATGACACATATAAAAAGATAATACATATACCCTTTTTTCTCATTCTTATTTTGACAAAATTGCTCATGGTCAGACTCTGTTATAGAGTCTCTAATTCTGGCTGGCTTTGAGAGCCGCTGCCGCGGCAATGCGACGGAAACGTAAAACGTCGTGAAATTCAAAAGCGGTGTCCCCGCGGGCTCGTAGATATATTTGCCAACTGTCGCGGAGCGTCCGGGAACGCGTCTCAAAGACGAGAATAGTAGCCGTCTCTCCCGGTCGTGCGATGGGACACACTTAGAAATCTAGCGAGTCTAGGAGAACGACGAGATGCCGTAAAGATCCTCAAGAAAGAGATTAGACATCGTTTAGACAACTTCTAATTGATTCGCCATATTTTTCAGGACCTGCTTAAGATAGAATAAGATAGATGCATAAGATAGAAGATGTGTGACTATCTTATTCTATCTTATGCATGATCTATTTCATTCTATCTTAAGCACGTCCCGAAAATTATCGCGCGGGCAGACCAAACATATGGTATCCAATCGAATCTCTTGAGGATCACACTACCCTCTAAATTTCTTGCAGTGAAATCTCACAAGAGAGTGAAAATACAACCACCCTTGAAAAAAAGTGAAAATATTTTACTTCTTGAAAATGAGTGACAATTTTCATTCTTTTTAGAGTGAAAATTGTCACTCTTTTTCAAGAAGTGAAGGGTGGTTGTATTTTCACTCTCTTGTGAGATTTCACTGCAAGAAATTTAGAGTGTACGTATTGGAGATTGAGGATTGCGAATTAAAGATTAGAATTCGAACCTAAAATAAGGCATATTCATTAGAAATACAATCAGATAATTTTAATTTTAATCCATTTTGTTCCGATTGGCTGAATTCTAATCCTCAATTCGCAATCCTTAATCTTTAATGCATAGTATGACACGGGCTCGGACACGGCATAAGAAAACGCAATCAGGAGAGACTTTTTCCTCGCGCCGAAGAAATGTATCGGCAATTACTTTATAAGAACGGTCTGGCGTTTGGCTAGAACGCTGGCGGAAATAGACATCCGGAAGTCGGCGGACAGCAGTTACAGGAAATGATAGATTTGACGCGGAATGTGACGTTGTCCTATTTTTGTGCGTCAAGGAAATTAGATTTTTCACGTATATATTTCGAGGCGCTACGAATCGCGAAAAATTCTGTTCTTAATAGGCAAAAGGAAAGAAATATTTATTGTTGACATCGTTTCATTGTAGCTTGCAAACGCGAATGCGAATTCTAATACGATCTACGGTACCGCAGCTCGCACTTTTGCGGTGTGAGAAAAGACACGTCCGTATTTCCGCTACAGGTTTAGCATTAAATGCGGTTTTCGTTTTCGACCTATAAAACTGTCTTCGTGTTCTACACAATTGAGATTCAGAATTAATTTATTTGACTGCTGAAGTAGTGAGAAGAATTATTCACACATTACACTGGAAATAAGTCAAGGAAATATGAAGGAGAGCGTATTATTATCATATACAGGTGTTCCAGATTTTTCCGTACAAACTTTAATAGTATGTTCTATGAGAAATCATATTGTGAAGAATAATATTTCAATAGTTTTAAATCGGTATCTCAATTGTATAATCCCGTTAGAATCAATATCTTGCATCTCCTCACCTCGCCGTTGAGTCTGCTCCAAGCGGCAGACATCGCGCAGCAGAGCTCTGCAGATAAAAGGAAACTCCAAATTTTCGAAGAAACATTTTTTTTGGCAGATGGAAGTTGCTACTTGTAAAGTGTATAGCGCAGGCATTGCAGACAAGAGGCACAATTCCGATTTATAATTTTATAAGCAAAAAATCAATTCTGAAAACTTTAAACGCGTTTTTCTCAAAACGAGGTTTTCAAAGTCAGTGTACACGATAACTTTTACAATTCTTAATCGATTCACTTAAAATTTGCACAGATTACTCTCAGATGTTTAATCTAGTGAAGTACGTAGGATTTTTTTGCGATATATTGAAAACTTTTATCGTTATTAATATTAAAAGATAAAATTTTTTGCTTGAAAACTTTACTTTTTATTCAAACATTTACCATTTTTACAAAAATAAATATTTTGAAATAAACCTACGTACTTCAATAGCTTTAAGTATGTAAATAACAAAAATTTTTTGATTTTTGTTTCATGTCAAAAAATGTAGAAAATTCCGTGTACACCGCATATGCACTGGCCGAAAAAGGAGGCTCGATGCTGCTGATATAGCGCCGCCATCTTGTGTGATAAAAATAAAAAAAAAAAATGTTTGTACTCTTCGAAAGTTCACATAGTAAAGCCCTTAAAAATGATTTTTGGTTGATTTCAATTTTTAGTTTACTGCAAAAAATTGCAAAATTAGATATCATTTTTAGATCTCAAGAGTGGTGGATCTCCCCTTTAAATTTGCATTTCTCTCAAATACAACACGTGCCCATATCAATATAAGCTTAACATCAATGTAATTTTGAATTTATCACCTTCTTTGCAAGGGTAAATATATATATATATATATATTCCTATAAAAGTTTTTTTTACCCTCATAAAAAAGGTAATAAATTCAAAATTATATCGATGTCAAGCTTATATTGGGCGAACGACACTTTGAAATGTAAACTTATATAGGTAAAACTGTTTCTTACTCATTTCATATTTTCGTTATAACTTTTAAATAAAAAAATTTTTAAACTATATGTTTATGTAACTTTTTTTTCTTATTTCTACTCAAGAACATACTATTGAAACTTATTTGAAAAAATTTGAGATATCTTGTATTTTATAACAATGTTGCCTTATAAATATTAATAGTGCGGTATCAATATAATTTTGCGCAGTTACAAATATACGGGTTGTTGATAGTGATTACCGATCGTGTGAAGGCCCCTTAATGATCTTCGGCTCACACTAACTTTCTTCGCCTCGAGTATGAGCTGAACCTTTTGCATGCCAGCGCCGATATTATACGTGTGATCGAATCTACACTGTTACCCTCTTCCTACTTTGCAATACACGTGCAATGGTTCCGCGAAAAAATACCGGCTGTACTTAATCCTTTCGCTGCTTCTGGCAGCGCGACGTAATCAGATCCCCAAGCAGTTTTCAACTTCATTTCTTCGTGGCTAAATTACACACGTGAGAAAGTTACGCCGATGACTATGTTATCGAGCAATATTTATCAAAGGTATGCGAATAATATAAGTTATAAGGAACAATTATAATTTATGAAGGCATATCGGTGTAAACGAGCTAATAAGTATTATTCGCCTCATAAACAACGAGTTCGCTGTCATTGAATATTACGATTGCTCTATCGATTATGTATGATGAACGATTATTCGTTGGAGAGATAATTCATTAAGATTATTAAAGAAATTCTGGAATCTAAAAAGAATGAGATATATGCGCTACATTGTTAAAATCGATTTAATTAAAAGCGTGCGATAACAATCCAGAACTTACGCAACCGTAACGCAATTATGTTGGATCGTTTAATACGTGCCGCTCTAAAAAGTTAACGAACAAACCTCTGTGAAGTTAGCACCTCATTTTTCAAAAAAGAAAAAAAAAAGAAAAAAAAACTTCGCGCTACAGTTCCGAAGAAGTTCTGGAGTTCCTGCTTAAAATTCAAAACAGTTCCAGCGAATTAAGACAAACCTAATAGTAAAAATTTGTGATGTCAACTTCACAAAACGCAGAATGATAAAAAATCGCGACATTCGAACAAATATCTTCTACGTGTTATACTCTTCGCTTGTGCTATAAATACTATGTAAACACGCTTTTCTGTCTCCGTATTGTGCGAAAGATATTGGTTATTATTCTTAACCATTCTCAAGTAGATAAGACTATTATCAACGCAATTAATATTCCTTATCACCTATAGGATTTTTATGCTATAAATTTGAAAACCGATGCTATACTAATATTAGAATAAGACTAAATGAAATGGCGTGACGTCGTAAAATATTAAAAGACTATTATTTGAAAATTATCATGTTTTTGCAAAACATTTCATCGAAACAAATTCGAGTTCTCCAGTCTTTATCTCGATTCGAATCCCGGTCTCGATTTAGGCAGGAGAATAGCCCTATAACAACTTTTAGACCGGTTCTGCCAGATAAGTCGAGGTAATTCTCATTCTTTCCTCCCCATCATGTCGGTTCAGAGAATACGAATTAACTATTATTTAGAAAAATATTCCTAAAGATTAGATTAAAAAATCGAGAATTAACTACTTTATCGTTTTTCGTATTGCAAGGATATATTTTCTTATCAAAAATATCACGGAGTTTACTCGCAAATACACTTGTCTCGCAGAACTGCGCTCAAGTCGTCTATATTCGTTATTTCTTTATGTTAAGCCATTCCTTTTCCGTTTGTCGTAGAACAAACGGGAAGTCAACGATTTCAAAGGCGTGAGAAAAAACATTGCGGACGTTTGTTATTTATATACTAAGAAGTCCGGCACCGACACCGATGACGCGCGCACACGAATTGCGTGACACGGAGGAGTCGCTTATGCAATGTCCATGCGATGCATCAATGGTCCCCGATGCATCTAAGGCGCAGGTAAACCACGGAAGTGGCAATACTTCGACGTGCGCCATCGCGATCTACAATGCTTTGAGAAATCTTTCTCGCAAATTTCCGTAGCTTCAATTCGTATCAGCGGTCACCAGATTACAAATTGCGACTCTTTCGGATCCCAATAAATTTGTATTAAAATAAGTACTAAAGATAAATGTATATAGAAAAATGTGAGTAACAACATCAGACAATTAGACAGCTAATAGAAGTATAATTGAAAATGATCTTGTTAATTCAATGATAGTTTTAATGACTACATACATTAATAAATACATCATGCTCTTGTTTTAATAAAATGTTATTTATTATTAATATCATTAATATTATCATTAAATTAACAAAATTATTTTCAATTAAACTGCTGTCAGTTAATGCTGTTAATACATCATGTAGAAACGAAAAATTACTATTTTACAAATTACTAATTTACAAAATTTAGATACTTTAATAAAGTTTTTAGAAACGAATAATTAATTAAGTTACGAATTCGGTTAGATGCAATTCGCAATGGTGCATATCAAAGTCATTATACACTGATTTAACCTGAGTGTAAAGTAAAATGCAAATATTTCGAATTATAAAATAGATATTTTACCTGACAGCACAATAAAAGGTCTGTTTTCTATATATGAAATAATTTACTTCTGGAACTTAAAGTGAAATAAGTATATGTTTGATAAATGATGAAAGTAAGAAAGTTCTGTAAGTGCAGGAATAAAAAAACATCTAATGTGTATTGAAGATTTCACAGTTTAATTCGTTCCCATTAAATATACATCTTTACGACAATTTGTGTACGACGGTTTTAATATGCACTACTACGCATTGAGTGCATCCAATCGAATTCGTTCTAAGTAATATTTTTATACACGAGAAAAAATATGTGTAATAATAGTATTAACCAACAGCAGTCTAATTGAAAATAATTTTTGTTCATTCAATGACAATATTAATTAAACAAATGCTCTTGTTTTAATAAAATGTTATTTATTTCATTAATATTGTCATTAAATTAATAAAATTATTTTCAATTAGATTGCTGTTGACTAATGCTGTATTAATACATCATTTTTTCTGTGTAGGAGAATAAAGAATTATTTTATAAATTATTAATTTACAAAATTTTGCAATAAAAAATATAAAACTGTGTATAAACATATATTTACAAATACGTGATACATATGTATAATATATATATCATATAATCTTCAAATGAAAGTTAATCGATATAGAGAAAAACTTTGGGACAGCTGTTTCGGAATGATCGCAATGAATCGCTAAAAATATAAGAATGTTTGACACACAAGTAATACGTGTGACAGAAATGATTGCTCAAATTAAGTACGACAAAAAGTGGAGAAATTCTCGACTTTTTTCTACTGTAAACGATCGTTGCAAATATGTCGTCTAAAATGAAAAGTGGAATAAAAACGACATTTCTACAAAAACACAATTGTTAAATAACACTTATAAAAAAAGTAAGAGAGATTCTCTGCTCGTCGCGCGTGAGTGAATCATCAAAAGTAAAACATGTAAATAGCGTTCCATCTTGAGTGACTTGTGAGAATGTGGATGATTTCGCCGTAAATGCGCGTGAATTTATATTCAATCGCGGACGATCTACTCGTCACAGACTCGGCATAATGCAACATTCTATCCCATATCTAATAGCTGTCATATCAGCTTCACTTCGTATCAAGGGCAACCGACGTCGTTTTATGACGTGGAGATTGAAGGAAAATTATTGAGGATACAAGATATTCGTCATCATTTTATCTGTAATTTATAAAACAATTTGCTCTCTCTCTCTCTCTCTCTCTTCCCCTCTCTCTTATTTTTTATGATAGATATTAATATATCTTCCACGCAGGACATTGTAGTTTAAACGCCAAGATTATTATAGAGGATGCTCTGGAACCGTGAAAAATAAAAGACTTATTTTAACTACAGGATATCGATAATTGCATCAAGCTTACGTTAGACAACCTATACTTTGTGTCAAAGTTCAAGATGAAATTCTATTTTTCAAATATAATATATTTATATATTTACCGTGTAATACGAAAAATATTTAAATTAAAATTACATACATATATTAAACATATTATACGTATGTATTAAATATGTGCACCCCTTTTATCTTTCTGCCAAATGCATGGCACATAAAATTATAAATAGAATTCTACTATGAAATCTAAAATTACAGATTGTCTAAAGCGGGCTTTAAAGATACAAAAAAAAAACATTCGCATAAAGGTACATAAAAATGTTTTCTTTCGCTCAACTTCAATTCCCATTTAATTGAAGCGTCAATAATCGAGATAATATTAATATGTGGTCGGGCATTTCCCGGATACGAAGTTTCAAGGATCAATCGCCAAAGGATTGTTCAGTAAATATACGTGGCACCTTGAAGCGGTAGTCCTCAACAAAAAATCGTAAATCATATGACGTGGATCGTGTGCTCCGCGACCGCGAAAATACACGATCGCTGCCGATAAGCAAGGCACTGACACGACGCGAGGTGTAGTCAGGATCACCTGTACACGCGCGGTTTCCTAACGTCAGAATGAACCCGGTGGGAGTCGCGCAATTATCATTTTAAATGATACCGCTACAGTAGTTATTGCGAACGTGTTTACCGATTATGTAAGCTTCGCGCGACATTGCCAGGCGCCGTGCCGCGCTGGTGAAAAAGCGCAACGCACTTCCACGAGGAGTTCCAAAGGACCACGAGAGGCATGAGCAGGGAGATCGAGCTTGAAATGAGGTAAAAATTACAGAAGTGAGCAAAATCACTAGAATATTTATAATTTCATTGGTCAATATACCTAGTTTTGTTCACTTTTGTAATTTTAATCTCATTTCAAGATACACAATCGATTCTGAAACGATATCAATGATATAAATTCGATCACTCACATTACATTAGATTAGCACACATTCAAGGCGTTTTTTTTACAAAGTATCTAAATAAAGTGGCATAATACGATCAACATTAACAATGAAATTTTATATATATATATATATATATTCCGTTACAAACATGATAATATTATTATTAGGTATTTATAATCGTTTAAGGCTCGGTTTTTCATATATGGTCAACTTGTGGTTTAGTAAATATAACTTTACTAATTGATGAGAATGTAAAAATAATATTTGTCTAACTGCACAGTAAAAAAATTTGTGTATTTGTGTTGGAAACGGTCCACTCACGTTTGTGTTAACAGTTTGTGTTGAAATTTTTAACATATTCGAGTGTTAATTTAACATAATGTGATTATGTTATTTAAAGATTTTTTGTGGAATTGATATTCAATGTTTCTTAATGTCAAAATGACACAATTTATAAGTAAGTGAACAAGTAACATAAAAATAATGTGTTTTAAAACGTAAATCCTAAGACGAATGAATGAAATATGTGTTAATTTAACATATCATAAATGTTAATTTTTTGAAAAAAAATATATTCCCACGGTACGTTTACAAACTGTGTCGATGTTATCTTTCTTTGTATTTATTCTCTTACATAATATTTGTGTTACCTTGTAACATATTCATCTTGTGTAAAATTAACTCAAAAATTTGAGTGGACCGTTTGGGACGCGATTTATGTTAAATTCAACACATTTTTTCCAACTGTGTATAATTAACCTTCTAACTGTGTTTAGAGGGTTAAATATAATATATCGCAAAACTCGATATTTTTGTTGACAATATTGTCATACCACAAAAACTTTTTAAAAACACTCGCTTTAAACTAACTGTTTTGTAGTAGTAACTTCGAAAGTTATTCACTACAAAATTATCGCACTAACAAAATTGTAAGAAAAATGTCTGATTGGATTAACTGGAGTTCTGATTGAAAATGCACGAATCAGAACTTTTTGTTTAAATCTATTATAGAATTCTAGTTGAGATAACCGGAATTCTGATTGATATAATCTGAATTTTCTGGTTCGTTCATTTTCGACCAGACATTTTTCTCACAATCAGTTTATTGATTAATCATAGATAGGAAAATATAATTTTTACATTATTATCTTACGTCTAATCACAAGTTATCCAACAAATAAAAAACTGGACCCAAAATATTTATATGTTCAATTTCACATATAACCACTTTCAGTACGCACTAATCTACAGTTTATTGAGTAACCATAGATAGAAAAATACAATTTTTACATTATCAGGTTAAGCCTAACAAGTTAATTAGCAAATGAAAAACCGGGCCTAAAATATTTATATATTTTTACATTTAACTTTGCTAATTTCACGTATAGTCGTTTTTAGTACGTACTAATCTAATACATTGCAATACTGAGAAAAACGTCTGATTAAATTAATTAAAATTTTGATTGAAAATGGACGAATCAGAATTTTCTGATTCGTCCATCTTCAACCAGACATTTTTCTCAGAGAAGTGACCGAATTCGCTAATAAACGAAGGGTGCAATCCACTTAACGCTGCAAATGTTTCAAAGCATTCTTTGATTGGTCAGTTGATTGGTAAGATTCTTTCTTCTGATTAATTAACGAAGCATTTGCAGCGACAAATGGATCGCACCTAAAGTATCAGCCAACTGTTATGTCATTTACGGAAAACAAATAAAACTGTGTCATCCTCATGTGCGCAGTTACATATACCTGCCAAGGATTTTTAATAAACACAACAGTTGACCGACAGTTTGTTTATCGTGTGCACTTGGCCGAAAGTGTTTTGCTACGTTTTCTTTTACGAGATGTAGCAGAAATTTGCTAGAAGATTACCGTTTTTTTTATTTTCTCGCCGCTAACCAAAATTCACTCCGATACGAATCTAGTTGTTATCATTCGTCGACATTTTAATTTTACAATACTGATGAGCTTGAATTTATAAAATCACTCATCAATATTATAGCAACGTCGCATACAATTCTATGCAAATGACAGAATATCCGAATGATACATCGCGACGAAGAAATCTCGCGGAAACACCGCGTGTTCCGTTTCCGTGTCACGAGACTCACGAGTCAAGCGAACAAAACGCGATTGTACACATTTACGTACGCTTTTCTTATCTCCCTCATAAATCGCACGAATTTTTCATATCGGCAGAGAAATCACGATTCTACTACCTCTAAAGGTAGCTCCAGACGATATAGTCAATGTACGCCAACGTTAACAAATATTGAAATATTACACATGACATGCACAACAGGCAGTAATTATTATATTAACAATTTATTTTCCTAAATAATACAAATTTTAAACACTTACTTAGTCTTTCTCAGTTTATAATAATTACAATATCCTCTTCATTTAATAATAATAATAATAATGAGATGAAATTTAAAAGTGTCTGTATGAAAGTTTATAGTCGTTAAGAATTATTGTTAAAAAAGAATTGTAATTATTAGATACAAACTGAGAAAAACTAAGTAAAGTCGAAATGTGTTTAATTTGTATTTGAAAAAAAATGTTGATATATTAACTTTATAGACCATTAAGTATTGAAATTTGCTCTGCAATCTTACGAGCCTAATTACGTTATTGTAAATTTATGATATGCATAATTATTCAAATGAATGTCAGTAAAGAAATTTGTGTATTTGTTGGAAACGATCCACTCACGTTTGTGTTAACAGTTTGTGTTGAATTTTTTAACATATTCGAATGTTAATTTAACATAATGTGGTTACGTTATTTAAAGATTTTTTGTGAAATTGATATGACGTTTCTTAGTGTCAAAATGACACGATTTATGAGTAAGTGAACAAGTAACATAAAAATAACGTGTTTTGAAACGTAAATTCTAAGACAAATGAACAAAATACGTTGATTTAACATATCATAAATGTTAATTTTCTTAAAAAAATATGCTTCCACGGTTTATTTATCTTTTTTGTATGTATTCTTTTACATAATACGTATAATATTTGTGTAACCTTCGAACATATTCATTTTGTGTTAAATTAATCCAAAAATTTGAGTGAACCGTTTGGGACATGCGATATATGTTAAATTCAACACATTTTTTCCAACTGTATAGGCCAATATTTAGTGAATGTATGTTGCCAACACTGGTTATGTTGTCTGTCTGCAGCTTAATTTGAACAAGAGCCGAAAGAGATTTAATTGCGAGGCACACGATGCAATTGTCACGCGGTGGTGACGCGAAACGTTAACCCCGACGTTGGCGGAGTTAGCGGAATATCGCGGCGTCTAGTTGAGAAACATATCAAGGAGGTTATGGTCAATTCTGGTTGCCTGCAGCAAATTCTTGTGTTAATTTTGCGAGGACGAAGGAGACTCGCGAGTGCTTGAGAAAAGCGATCTGTTCAAAAAAGAAAGAGAGAGGGACAGCACGCAAGAGAGAGAGAGAGACACACAGAAGTGCGCTTACCTTCTCTTTCGCTCTGCCCGCGTGTTTCTGCACTGTTTTCGCGATTAACGCGCCCTTGCTCTCAGCCATGATGTTCCCGTAGCGTCGGTTGCGGATGCAGGAGAGGCGAAGCACTTAAAAAAAACTCTCTCAACTTGTCGACGCAACGATGGCTCGCAGCTTGACGCAGGAAAGAGGAAGCAGCGACACACCAACTCACGGGATCAAAACGCTCGTGTCGAGGCGCGGAGAGGAACTGAAGTCACTTGACTTGACTGAAGAGCGCGACGGCGCACGGGACAGTCCGGGACGGGATGGTGCGGATCTGTGCTGCCGGCGGCCATGTTGCCGCGCACCAACTGTCGCGCAGGCGCCGTAGAGTCGCCGGCAGCCATATTGACGCGCGCAAAATCGTTTCGTTTCAACCTGCATGGAAATTTAGGCTGATATTCATAATCGATTCTTATATTTAAGACTTTCTTAAATACAAATCTTAACCCTTAATACACACCTTTGGATCATTCGTGTCCTGCGCATTTCGTTTCTTTGAAATATTAAGAGCACCTGGTCAAATACCGGTTTCTTTTCTATTTCTAAAAAAAAGTTTGGCATCTAGAGAACAAGTTTTGCGCGTTGCCGACCTCAATTCGTGCGTATCCTTTAACTGGCATAACTCCAAAGTTCACCTCTAGATTACAAATGACCCAACGTGTGTACCAGTGTGTATATTTTTTGTAACTAAAAAATTTTTATTTTTTTCTTTATTTTCAACCAATTGTCGGTTGTATTGAAGGAATATTTCGTGAATTATTAAAAAAAGAATTTAACTCTAGAACAACATATTAGCCCTTAATAAACACGATTTTTGGTATCCTTGTGCTAAATGTTGTCAGTAATATTATATTATATTGTCTGTAATGTTATAAAGAATATTTTCCTAATAAATTTTTTAACACGATAGTAATAATAATAAAATGCATTGTTTAAAATGTAAATTGCAATACATCTTCAATTTATAACCATTCATGCATATTAAAAAAACATTATTTTCAGATTACTCAATAACTAAATTTTTTGGACAGCCGACACTTGAACTATTTTTTTTTGTAGTTTGGAATATCAATTTTAAGATATTGAACTATATTTTTCCTTTAACCATTTTTGTTTCAGAGTTTTACATTTTTATATGAAACAGTGCATTTTTCTCATTTTCTTAACTATATTTAGTTCTAACAATTTATCTACAATTTGTTATGAATATATAACTGGTACAAATACTTTCTAAAGATGTCAAAATATATGTAAAAATTTAATAATTTATATATACTTGTAAAAGTGATGAAAATTAATCCAGGACACGAATAATCGAACGTGTGTAGTAAGGGTGCCAAAAACTAAGATGTGTACTAAAGTTAAGATGAAGGGTCACTGAATCAGGAAGGAATCAATTAGAGGTCAATATTCATAGTCCGTTCTTATTACAACATCTTAAATAATGTCTTAATTAAGACGTTTTAATATGGTCCTTTAACCGATTCGTGACTTCTTGAGATTGTACTTAAGATAATCTTAAATATAAAAATCGACGAATACTAGCTCGCAAAGTGTCGCATTATCACCTTAAGACATTACTTGAGACTGTTTTAAAATAAAAATGGACTACGGTCGGTATTCAGAGTCGATTCTTATATAAGTCGTTTTAAGTACAGTCTTAAGATGTCACAAATCAATCCAAGGTATTCATAATCGATACTTATTTTAAGACCGTCTTAAGTAATGTCTTAAGACGCTAATGTGGCTCTCTGATTGGTTCGTGACATCTCAAGACTGAACTTAGACGGTCTTAAAATAAGAACGAACTATGAATACCGACCAGAGGGTTGTCTTAATATCTTAAGACATTACTTGAGAGGGTCTTAAAATAAGAAGGGACTATAAATACTGTCTCGTGAATACCGGCGGTAGAATTTTCATCGCACTCGAAAATTCTTGGATTTAAAGATCCAACTGCGATCTCTTGGAAATATATCATGTTCCTCCAATTGTCAAATCTAACATTGTATCTAAAATAAAATATCGCTCTCTTACTTCAAAAATAACAAAAACAAAAAAACGTGACTATCAAATTATTACCATGAATGAATTAACACCAATGTGCCGCTAGAATTGCCGAAAATGTTAATTTGGTAATTTTATACTGATTTTTGGTTAGTAAAAAATTGTTTTAGAATTATTTGATCGTTAGAATTGTTTGTATTATAATCACGTAGTTTCAAAATTCTGTACTGTATATCAATAAAAAAAAAATTAAAGTGATCAGCAGAGCCAAAATTAAAGTGATTAGCGGTACCATTAGCAATAATTAAGTGAACATTACCCTACCATTTATCAAAAGTGAATTAACTAAACTTCATAAAAAATCGTTACAACACTCAAGAAGAGTAGTTAAAAAAAAATCATTTTTTTAAAGGGTGTGAAAGGAAAATGACAAAAAGTGATATTCAATCATGTTAAAAGTATATTATTTTTGTCAATATTATTTGATTAATCAATAACTTTTTGTCAAGATGGAAAATAATTTTTCTCCTTTTTTGAGAAACTTACTTATTTTTTTAGTTGTGTTACTTTTGAAAGGAGCATATATACTATTTTTCGAATACTCAACAACATTGATTTTCACTCGAATTTTCTATTCAAACATCAATTAGCTCTATTCTTTTATTTGAAACTAGAATATCTATCGATCTGCAATTTGTTGGAATTTTTCATCCGAAACTTCAGCCTTAATCCTAGCGATGTATGTCGGATACTCGCTTCCAGACGGATACTCGCATCTGTAAAACGAAAGACCAATTAGAGACAAAAAGTAAACAGGAATCTGTTTGATCTAGATTTCTAAGTTTCAAGGAATATAACTAGAAATAATAAGTCTACGCGAGAAAATCTATGTTGTACGTACTTTATAGGATACATTGCTAAATTTAGAAGCAATAAAGTATAATATAATTGGAAACAAATTACAGATCAATTATGAAATATTTTTCCTTAAAATATCATATCTTTAGTTATATATACTTTCACTTATATCTATATATATTCGATTGATACAGCGAGTTCAAGGCTCGTAGTTGAGATATATAATCGGCGAGTTAGAATAAATATATAAAAGATATTTCCTGAAAAATTAATTATCTAAAAATAACTTATAAGTAATATAATGATGAAAAAGAAAACAAAGACATTTGTATTTGTATTAATAACGCCGAAAGCGCAGTAAAAAAAAAACAAGTGCAAAAATTAGGTTCACTTGTCAATACATATCGGATACACCACCATCGTTGATTTGTAAATGGTTTTATTAATAAATTATCTTTTCTTATTTTGTGTAATGAGGATTGCTCGAAATAAACAAACGTTATGATAAAAATCCATTTTAACAACGGAACAGACAGACAATACACAGATGTAATATATCTGGTAATAAGAAGGTGATAGATAAATTTCCTTTTTCCCTTACTTAAATGGTCTATCCAAAATCGCAATTGACAAAAGTGTGTTACGTATGTGTGTGTGTATGTGTGTGTTTGTTACGTGTGTGTGTATATATGCGTGTATGTGTGTGTGTGTGTGTGTGTGTTTACACATGTGTCGCGGGGCGCGCGGAATGTGTTTTCAATTATTTATAATTTAAATTCTTAATTATATTTATAATTTAACGCTTAATAAACGCTTCCGCGCGAGCCGCAATTACAAATTGCAGATTGGAAATTTACAGATTTGGACCTGTACATGTTCACATATACTCATTGTACCTAATATAAATTTGCTTTTAGTCTTGGAAAAATTGGATAAGGCCATAACCAAACTGGCGACAAGGAGGCGCCAGGTCCTCTCGATACTACCGCATAATTATTTTTTTTATTCTTTTTTTTCTTATAAAACCGATCTTCTCTCTCTCTCTCTCTCTCTCTCTTCGCATTCTCTCACTCGCCACTGTACTCCCATCCATTCTTATATTACGATTACGTAGTTAATTGGTTGTCCCTGTCCCAGTCTACTTGTCACAGTCTCACCATCAACTACACCGTCTGATTCATCCTGCGCCTATCTTATTAAATGTGTCTCTTTTTCACATTTTTTTGTTCTTGCCCTAAATCTAATTTTGCATTATGAGATCTGTTCTTTATTCCTGCAATCTCTGAACTGGTGCACACAGTGCAATAAGTTAAAGTGAAACAAATATACGTTTGTTTCACTTGAACTTATTGCACACTGTGTGCACCAGTTCAGAGTGCAGGAATAAAAAACAGATCTTTTGACTTTAATACAATTTAAAAGTGCGAAAGCGCAAGTGTAAATATTTTGTTTCTTAAAATCATACTCGTAATTTTTAATGTTAATCATAATATATTGATGAATCTTCATTATCTCTAAACTTCGCACTTCATTATTCATCACGAAATGTATCAGCGCAATGGTAACTTCAGAGACAGAAATTAAAGGTTAATCATTTGACACACACGATGTTGACTTTTGTTTCTTTAGTAATTCGTTCCAAAGACTGAGGCCTACTATAGGTTATATAATGTTATATAGAAATCAATCACATAATCAACATAATTTATGCTTTGGCATACACAAGATGTTCTAGAATTACCGTATCTTCCTTCGATTAGAAATAATACACGTTTAATATTTTTATCTTAATGGAAATTTGTTATTCGTCACAAATTCTCCAATTTTAGTATCATCATATCAAACTTGGAGTCAAATCATATTAAATTTCCATTAGGAAAAACTTTTGTTTAAAATAAAACAAAGATATTTCTTCATAATTTTGCGTTTCTCTTTTTTCTTTATTTTGTTCTGTTAAAAAATATTATAAACTCATATTTATAGAATATGTATATAATTGTATACAGATAAAAGAAAATACGATAAATCTGTGATGCCTTATATGTATACATAATACATATATAAAAAAACCAGACAAAAAAAAGAATAGAATTATACAACTGTACAATTGTCTTCAAAAGTGAGAGAATATCGTAAATCGTAATAATCAAGTTGATTCTTTTACGTTATATTAGAGCACAACATTTCCGCAATGCCCGAGAGTAAATAACAATAATCTTAACAGCCATGCGCCGGGCGGCCGATCACCGTTGTGTACATAGAATATCTGGAACTTAAAATTTATTAGAAAAAAGTCTAAGTTAAGATAACACCGGGTCCGCGTTTACGTGCAACGCTCGACACGTCGATCGAGGTGTATCGGAGATTTTTGTGTCCCACACATCTGAATATAAACGATCTAACTCTCGCTCTTCTGTCGTCGGAATCACGCGATTGAAAACAATAATATAAATATTACGATATTTTCTATTCGCTATCCGTTTCTCATTGATATCGGAGATCTCCGTAGTGTAGAAC
The DNA here is from genome assembly GCF_001594055.1 of Mycetomoellerius zeteki. Classification (NCBI taxonomy): domain Eukaryota; kingdom Metazoa; phylum Arthropoda; class Insecta; order Hymenoptera; family Formicidae; genus Mycetomoellerius; species Mycetomoellerius zeteki. The sequence continues at coordinate 1,159,268 of NW_017256062.1, forward strand.
TTCTCGCGGAGAACGCGCATAATTCGCTATCATTCACAGCGATTGTTCTGCATTGTTTTTTTTTTGTTTTTCGCTTTAACTTCTTCCCCAATCCCCATCCCATCCTCGTCTGATATATACGCTCACGTATACGAGTAACATATATTTCTCTCTTTATTTTCTGTCCCAAAAATCACAGAGGCATATAATGCACCTCGATGTATGGTGTAAACCTGTACAAAAGTTGTTCCTCATTTACTCTATACTTATTCACGGTACAATAATAATGTATTTAAAATGTAACTTATGTAACCTTATTACTGATTAACGATGACCGCATTCCAGCGTGACCAGCCTTTGGCCGACTGGAGCTAACAGACAAGATGCTCCTTCGAGTGTAAAACTCCGCTACCTCCCGCAATCTATTTTCGTCTCTTTCGCACGCGCAAACACACGCGCACTCTCTCTTTCTCTCTCTCTCTCTCTCTCGCTCTCGCTCTCGCTCACACACTCTCACTCTCGCCCTTTTACTCTTTCTCTCAAGCTTTCTCTCCACGATCTTCTTTCCATTTTATGCAACACCACTAATACTCTCTAACTCTATATACTCTATATAAAATATCGTTAGTATAACTAAAACTGTGCTGTGTCCAGCTGGAATGCAGTCCTATTTTTATGCCATCATTATCCTTCCTAGTTTTTCTCACGCCTTCCACATCCATTCACATTTCGTATCTTCTACCGTACGATAAATCTTTTGTTGTTACACAGACAATTTCCTCGCAGTCAATGATTTACTGATAAATTCATATCACTAACTGTAGTCTGTCATTGGTCGGTCGATTAGTTTGATTCCCAGCTGTTCACTCGGCGTCGCAATTATTGTTATTATATTTATATGAATTTTACACTCATTCAACAATATCAGAGACAGCCCTCCATCTTAAGCGTTCTCTCCCACATCATCAATTTTTCTTTTCTTTCCTCGAACAGGAGACTCTTCTGCACAAAATATAATCGGTTCAATTGTACCAATTAGAAATTAGTTTATAACATGTGTATGTGATAAACGAATAAAAAGAAAAATTATATATATATATATATATCATTGAAATAATTATGATATTTGAATATTTATACTCGTTCCATATTCGTTTAAGCAATTATGAAATTTTTTAATTCTAGATAAAAATAAAAATTATAATTTTCGAAAATCATACCTTCCTCTTCTTCTTGCTCATCATCTTCATTATCCTCATCGTCATCTTCTTCTTCTTCTTCACCCATATAATCCTCCTCATCACTGTCCTATATCCCGATATATATTATGTATTTTTAACATATTTTATTAAATGTAATTAGATCATCATAATGTTACATAAAAACCTACAACACCTACACATTGTTACGATTATACTGTAAACAATAAAAGTCTAATAAGCGAAAGATCTCGATGAACGTACTATCAAGCATGTTAAATGCGCTTTAAGTTCAACTTTATGAATTACTTAAACGTGACGTGAACTCACCCCAAGCTTTTCCTTATAGACAATATCTAATCCTGGATCATCATCTAGAAAATCCTCGTCTTCTTCATCTGAAACTATATTTCGATATGTATATTCATCGCTATTATTTTTATGTACATTGATATAATTTTGTTATCGTTAAGAAACATGTCTACTTGATTAAATTTTTATTTACAATTATTACGTGATCAAGCTGTCAACCAACCTTCTTCACTGTCTTCTTCGTTGCCACCTCCTTCTCCATCTTCGTTTCCATTGACTTCATCATCCTCCCCTTCACTGTCGACTTCACAATCATCGGCGTCATATCTGAACAGACAAAACACAATCAATCGCTTTGAGAAAATAAACGAAATAACAAAGCGAAGCCAGTGTATAATTTCGTACCCGTCAAGATATCGTAGACTGGGAATAAGATTGAAGACTTTCTCCCTGTAATTATCCATATTTGTCACTTCATTATTGAACAAATCCAGACTCTTCAGGTTCTTGAACTCTTTCTGGAATACAGAAGAATTTCACAATAGGATTTTATTTTGGCGATAGACAGATTTCAACTTTCTATAACAAATATGAGAACTTACCAATGGTTGTAGCGTATCAAGATCTTTGATCTTGTTGCCACTCAAATTTAGATGAGTCAACTTGGGGCTCGAATCAAGCAGGTTTAAACCACCCGAGATCCGATTGTCGCTTAACTCCAACTGCACAATACAAAAACAATTTGCACTTACGATACACGAAAACAGGAAATTTGTTTGATAAAGACAATTATTAACCATCTCATTAAACACCTTCTTTAATATTTCTATATCATTTTTCTGATAAGTATAACTTAATAAGTATCTTGAAGGTACTTTGCGATAATTAGAAATATGTATATATACCTTTTTAAGACTGGACAACTTTGGGAAGCCTTTTAGACTGGTAAGACCCACATTGATAAGACTCAATGATTCCAGAGCGCTGAATTCATTTGTCAGACCCACAATTTGCGTACTCCGGCAATTATCAAGAACAAGTTCTTTGATCTGTAACATGCACGAATCATCTAATTATTTACAAGTAGATAACGAAGAAAGTCATATAAGTATCAGAAGCAGATATCTCACGAAATGCCAGCTAAATCATAACGTAATTAGAAAGTTATATTATATCGAGCATTTTCAAATTAATATCATCTTCGAAGACAAAAACATGTTTTTGTCGCCAAATGTTTTACCGTGTCCTGTCTAAAATATAGCTGAAAGACATACCGAGAATATTAATCATGTGAAGACATTTATTAATATTCTTGAGTTTACAGTAAATGACCGCGTTTCGATACGGACGGCGATCATCGATTCGTGAAATCATATTCAAATTGAAATCGTATTCAGGTTCACGCGCATATGGAATCGTCGCGCTCTCGAAAGGATGCGGTGTCGGACACAGTCGTGGCGGTGAGCGCTCGCGGTCGAAAAAGTCGTCCTCGCTAAAATTCAAACGAGCGATAAGCTTTCGCGGGAGAGATGGGCTATTTTATTGATCGGAGAAAGAGAAAGGCCAGAGGGTGAGAGCGGGACCGGATAAAAGGACAGAGATGGCGCGGGGCGGTCGGGAAGGGTGAGGCAGATGAAGAGCGGGGAAGTCTTGTTTAGCCGCGTCGGAAAAGCCGGCGAGCGACAAGCACGGACTGCGGCACGCGACGCCGAGTACGAGAAGTGGGGTTGGCTATAGGAGGGGGAGGGGATGAAGGGTGGTCATCATCGATACCGGATGCCTCAATGCCGGAAGTATCGATACTCCCATATCGCATTATTGCGCCCATGATGTAATGAGGCAAGGTGTTACATCGCCTGCACTCGTTCCTCTCAACAATAGTCAATCGACAAAGCTTATCTTTTGAATTTCAGAAAGCGATACAAGCCAGGTGTTATTAGGTTTGTTCGCGTCGCATGCTCCAACATGTTCCAATATGCTCCTACTATAGCTCTTATTCACTCCAAAGGGTTTGACAGAGTGAGTAGGAGCTATGGTAGGAGCATGTTGAAGTTTGCGACGCGAACAAACCTACTGATGCCGCGGTTAGGTTTGTCGGGGTAAATTTTTAATTAGCTGCTTACACATCGATTTACTAATGTTACCGCCATTACGTGCGATGTTTACACCATAGGTCTGTTCTTTTTTCATATCCCAGAACTGAACGTCTTGTACGGTTCATGTTTTTTTCTTTTCATTTGGTGAGAAAAAGACAAAAAATTAACCATGCAAGAAGTTCAGTTCTGGAAAAAGAATAGGCCTCTTTTCTTTTTACATGGCGATTCCGGCGTTATATACATTGCGTCCTCTCGCAAATATGAGATATTTTAACCACGATATTCTGTTACATTTGATATATATATATACACACATTTGATACACATGCCATGTTAATAGACCATAGATACGCACTTTGCGTGAACGAGAATTTGTATACTGACTCATGTTCAATAAATAGAAATATAGGATATGTATAGAAATATAGGATAGACATTTTATATATATATTTTTTATTCATATATTATATTTAGGCTAAATTGTTTAAAAAATTATTAGTTTTAATTTCATCTATCTCTATTATATCTCTATTATATCAATTAAAAAATAGAATGTATCTCTGTTACTAATAAAAAAAGTTGATGCTATCAATCCTTCTACATTATTAATACCAAAAGAAATAATATACTTACAAAGCATCTTTATTTTTCCTTAAAGAAATATCTATTTCTCTGAATTTTGTATTCTTTGAGGATAGAATTATTTATTTCAGTTATTGATGATCAACTTTACATTATTAATACTGAAAAAAATAACATACAAAGTATCTGTATTTTTTCTTTAAAAAAATTTCTATTTTTCTAAATTATATTCTTTGGGGACAGAATTATTTCATTGTCAGTTATCAGTAAAAAAAGTTGATACTCTTAATAATTGACGTTACATCATCAAATATTGAAGAAAATAATATATATCTATATTTTTTTCATAAAATATACCTATTTTTATGAATTCGTATTTTTTTTTAGAAATAATCCGTTACGGATTCCTTTTTATTAATCTGTAACATATAATTTGCAAGCTTTATAAAATTAGAATTAAATTTCGCAGACAAGCGTACATGTCTCGCATTTATTGAGATTCCCTAATTTAATATTCAAGTTGAATTACATGCAACATTTTCGTCCTATACTCCTCGCCTTAGATATCTTGCGTACTCCATACGACCAATCGGTCGACAGGTTGGCTATATGTATCCCGTGTTGCACCGGTCGTAATGGTAACGTCACAAGGTGTCATAGGAGTGGATCAATGACAGTCGCGGATCAAGGGAACCAGGAAGACGCGCATGTTACGTCACTCGGATTCTCCGACGTTTCGAAACGTAATATTACCGCGTAATTTTCGTAATAAAGACAGATATACTTTGTAATCACGCGATTACGCAATAAAACGCAGTTTTGTTATCGACCAATTATTCTCGTCTACGATTCCGAATTGTCGTACAAAATACGCCCTTCTACGTTTATTTCCAAGTCCGCGTAATTAAAATTAAACCGGAAGGCATTCCTCGATCTAAATAAACATTGACCGGTACGTTTCCAATTTGGAAAAGATCACCGCCATGCTCCCGAGTGGCACGGCACTGTTGCATCCAAGATGCATTGCAAATGCAACGCGGGTGGTCAACGCAGAGTGAGTAAAGTTTCGGAGTCGTAAATATGTAAGAGCTGCTCGGCGATTTTAACTAGCACGTAAACTCAACATCTGTTTAACTTATGCATTTAGGAAGGATGCTGTATAACAGTAAAGATATTATTGTTCTTGTTCTCTTATTTTAAAATAACTATGCAAAACGCGTATCCCGGTTCGTCTTGGCGCGATTATAATAGATACACATTAAAGCGTACATCAGAAATAGCAGCTTTGCAATTGTTGTTAAATTCTAATATGATTGAATATTAAGTGAAAATTAAAATTAAGCGATAAGATTAAATACACGTGAGTGAAAAATGCCATATTCGATTAAGGCGATTCTTCTATAGGCCTAATAATATTTCTTATGAATTTAAAGTTAGTTTAAACTGGAAATTATATAAATTCATAAGAAATATTATTCAGCACGAAGAACTGCCTTGGCCGAATATGATATTTTTTACTCACATTATGTTTAATATGATTGATCTTAATTCCTCACTGAATGTAAAGTCCGCATTGTTAAATTTATAATGTCAAATTACATCCAATTTGAGTTACTTTAATCATTTTTATAGGTCGCCACTGCTTTTACTCAATATGTCGTTAATTAATGGAATTAAACAACTTAACTAAAAAAAATATGTTAAATTTTATTCAGATTTAGTATTAAGTGCGTACGTTAATAGGGACGTTGTTTATTTTAAAACTAACCACAAAAATGGATTAATTTACATTTTGCACTCATGGAAGTTAAAAATAACAACACGTTATTTGATACAAGAGATTAGGTTACTATTGTTCCTTTGATATCTAATTTTTAAAATATTAAAAAAGATAAAAAGTAAATTAAACCCAGACAGTTAATCTTATATCGGACTTAAATGTATATAAACCAATTATATTAAAGAATCTTACAACACGCAAAACTGCTTTCTCTGCTGAACGCAACCAATGCCTCGAATTTAGACATTTATCAAAACATATATGCTTCGATATGCGCATAAATTTACGTGTTAAAACATTAATGTGACCATATTTTCTTAGAGAAAATAAAAGACAAACCTGAAAATTTTAGAGCTTTAATTTTAAATATTTCCAAACTGGTTTGTAACTGTCAGACGTCTGCGCGTTCATTTTTTAAATTTTCTTGCACAATATACCTAAGTTTATTCCCAAGTAAAGCACAAGTCGTCACATCAGAATGACGTCAAATTAGCTGCAGATTATTAAAAGTAACTTCAATCAATCACGACTCATTTTGACGTTATTTTGATGTTGCGACTTTATTGTTCTATTTGAGTTAAAAATTTGTTTTTCTCTCTCCGTAAAAATTCGCCTATTAGACATTGGAATGCTAATTAGAAAGGAATTTCCCGTAATATCATTAAAATGAGGGACAGAAAAGTAAGTTGTAAAAAATAAATAAATCTAATGGACAGCTACCTGAAGTACAGTCTTTACAATAAAGGACGTATTATGCAGAAGACAAGAATAACACATTCTATAAAAGATCATTACTTAAAGCTTTAAATCTTAAACCGTAAGAAATTGATCAGTTACAGTCGAATGTGAGAAGAATAATGATTTATTGATCTACATATAATTGACTATTATAGGCTTTCTACAATATGTCTATCTAAGCTTTAAGTCTTAAACTATAAGAAATTAACCAATCAATTATTCTTTTCACATTCGACTGTGATTGGTTAATTTCTTATAATTTAAGACTTAAAACTTAGGTAATAGATTATTGTGGAAAGCCCATTATTAGTCAACTTCCATGACTTAAGATTTAAAGCTCAGGTAATGGCTTATTAGTAGAAAGACCATTGGAATAATTTTTACAAAGTTTCGAGCGTGATAAAAAATAATCAAACTTGTGTCGCGTCAAAATCGCTCTGACGCCACACCCTAGCTACGGCTCTGCGGACGCCCACAAGAGAGACGCGAACGCAGCGATGCACCTGAAGAAAGTCGGGCAATGCCGGCTGACATCGGCCGAGCAGGCAGCTTCGATTCGATTCGATTCGATTCGGTTCGGCTCGGCTCGGCGATGCGACGTGACGTTATGTTACGTTACGTTACGTCGCGCCGCTACGGCGAAAAAAATTCGTTCGTCGTGGCCGCGCGTGCCACTCCGGCGGTCGGATCAGCCGGCAAAGTGGACTCGTCCAAGATGGCGGCTTGGTGATTGGCGGCGCGTCACGAAACGCGATCCGGTGCGCACGGCAGTGATTCGTGCTTACGTATGTGTGTATGTGGGTGCGCGCGCGCGCGCGCAAGCGGCTACGCACGCAGCGGCACGCACGTCACACGCGTGGGAAGGTAACGAGGTGCAACCGACGAGTTGACGTCGCAATGTCGGGATGGAGGTTCCCGGCTGGCAGCCGAACGCCAATCCTCCGGCGAAGAGGCGTCCCGGCGCCACGCCGCGATGCAATGGCGACGTCCAGGTTGCCGCGTGCACGCGTCTCGTTTATGGCGGGGGGCGCGCGCGCGCCGTTTCATTTACATAACGCGGCTGCTGTTGACGCGCGCGCAACATACGCTTTTCGCGCGATCGGGATTGGTGGCGACGCCTCGATGCTAAAAAATATATTAATCGAGTAAACATATGTCGCGTTAATTCTTAACGCGTATCATGTAACGATCTCTACGATCGTGATAAACGTGATGTATTCCACGAAAGAGAGAGAACACGATCGTAGGAAGTCTAAAAAAATAGTTCCGTCCAGCGACAGAATTAAGCCACACGATACATTTTTTTTTTTGATAGAACGCAAAATTTCTAGTAATTTACTGAAACGCGAACAATCCAGTAGGAAAATGTGCATCGTATGTCGCAGGCTTCACTCAGGTTGTCTAGCTATTCGTTTAAATTCTATCAGCCTCTATGGATGCTTTCCATTAATGACACAAATGTCACTCTGTTTTTGTCATTTATCGAATGTCAAGATAAAATAATATTCGTGTCACTAAATGGAAAGCATGTCTTCTTATGTCTTTCGACATTTAACGAGGAAACAATCACTTTTTTTGGGTTTAGAAAGTTTCTCCGCCAACTGCGCCATCGCGCCAGCAAGTGTCCTATGCACTTTAACGCGCATCGATGACAAAATGTCAATGGGTGTTAAGTCGTCGAAGCGATGCTTACGTCGATATTTTCGGATTGACCAAAAGTACGGAGCACCGTTAGTAGGTTTCGATATGTCGAAGCAATAATATTAAGAACATTCGAAGCTTCTAGTCTATACGTTTTGGCGCTCGCTCGGGAAAGGCAACACCTCGTGGCAGCCTTTTTATACCGATCGATGTCGCAAATTGCAAAGATCCCCGGGAACGATCATTATCACTGAGAGCAGTGTCACACCTTTACTGTAGTTACACAGAAAAATGCATACCTTACTGTACTTAAATATTAACAACTTGTTTCAAGTATTTCAAAAGTTCATATATCTGCAAATCTATCACAAACATCAAATTTATTCAAAGTACATTCTGAATTCTAACAAGCTTAAACTTCAATCAAGGCTATTGAATTAGAACAAATTTGATTTATTATATGTATAAAATCGTTTCTTCGATAACATTTTATAGCATTCTTCAAAAGAAAATAAATTCTCGTTTCGAGTACATGAGTTGACATAATAGTGAGCTTTCCTAAAATTTGTAATAAGTACTCGTATATTTTAAGATTATTATGAGAAAAATATGTTCTTTGTTAAAAAAATAATTTTTTGAGATATTACTTAAAAGAAAAGAGTAAACTGAGTAATCACTTTTCTTAACAGTAGAATGATATGTTTCTGTGTGCAGGAAGAGTGCATTTCAAAAACAAGTTCTTGTAAGAACTATAAAAGATTACATTTTGAACAAAGAGTTGTGAATGTGTGTGTGTAAAAACATAGAAAATAAAGAAAAAATATATTTGTATAAAACAGAAAAAAACTTCAAAAATAATAAAATAATAGATGAAACTTTAAATTAATTTGAATTAAAGCGAGATAATTTTTAATAAAATTATACTTATTAAAAATATCAATTAAGAAAATATTTACTCTCAATCGAAAAAAAAAAAGATTTAATATCATCTATGCATATAATATATTCTTGTAATTTTAAATTTAGCATGGACATAATTTAAAATTATTAAAAATTCCATTTCTGGAATAAAAATCTCTATATTTAAGGTACTGAAAAGTTACGAAGTTTATGAAGGTTTCCCAAGAAACAAGTTACAAATATTAACATAAAGAGGCATCGAAAAAAATAATGACAAGTTCAATTCGTAGTTTCGACACTTGAGAAACGTACGGGACATCTAAATCATTCTCCATTTCCTTGCGTAAATCGATTCGATCTATGGTGCGACAAATACTCGGATATTTTATAAGTCATCTTTATTAATTGACATTTAACGGACGTATCGTACATTTCTATTAGAAAATTTGAGGCACAATTACTGTTTGGTTCTTTGCACAGTCACGTTTAATTAATGGACACGGTCGTAACCATTAATGGAGAATTTGACGCGCTTCGTCCGCAGTGAAATCCGCGGAAAATCCATTATCGAAGTATTTCACTGATTAACTCTAATCACATTTATGGCATCGCATCGGCGCTCTGTCTCTCAATTACATTTGTTACCGTTAACGCTCGTATACACGAATAGTTCACGGATATTCAAACGATTGATTTTACAAATTTGTTCTAAAAATATACCATTCCGCGCGCGGGCTGACTTAATTTAATTAACTCATCTCCGTGACATCACGACGATTTTCGTTTCGCGTATTTGAACGGATATACATACGTATATACATATATCACCAGGTTACATAATTCAGCGTACCGATTTATGCAGATTGATTTCCAAGTAATAACAAGCGATACAATTAAACTTGGGACAGCGGTACGATTTTTTACACAATCATGTGTGAAGTGATTCATTTCCAGATATCTTGAAATTGATGTTTATTCGAGTGTGTAATTTAGCATTTATGTATGCAAGTTTTATCGACAATTTTACACTCGTGTTCTCGTAGGAAATTCCGTAACATTTTTTTTCTCTACACGGAAAAGCTGTTAAGAGACGTATTCACGTTCACGAGTTCATTGTTAAATACGCTCGTTGTCACAGTGAGAAATTAGTTTACTCGAACCAATCCTGGATTTGGGTGTCAACCTGCTCACATACGTGTATCAAATACATGTGTCGGGTAAACGCCGCGCCGGAAGGATTCTATACGTGAAACTATAGGTTTGTTCGCGTCGCATGCTCCAACATGTTCCAAAATGCTCCTACCATAGCTCTTACTCACTCCAACCCGCTTGATAGAGTGAGTAGAAGCTGTGATAGGAGCATGTTGGAGCATGTTGGAGCATGCGACGCGAACAAACCTTATAATTACATACGTAATACACACCCGACGTATTTATCTTAAATTATAATTACGTTTGTATATACAAATATAGATTCTGCGCAGTACGCACGATGCCGAGACGCTTTATCGTTACGTTAAAAATGAAATCGCGCGGTACTGGACGCCGCCCGCGCCGGTTCATTAATGCGAAAGTAAAGTCTCGCGGTGAGAGGGAAACGAGGATCTATCTTCATTTACATTACAGCCAACGCTATCATCCGGAAAGAGGCGGAGAATCGGAGCTCTCGATCAATCGTGTCCGTGGGTAAAGTTGACCGACGACGACATTGGCGAGAATCCACCATTAATCACATCGCATCGGCGGCGCGGAGAAGCGGCCGGTGTCGCGCGCGCGTCAGAGACGCGCGTGTTCCTCTTCCCGCTTTCCACACCACCGGAAAAATGATATGGTAACTCCTCCATCCGTGAGTCCCTCGTCTCTGCGTGCGTACGCGTATGCGTGTGTGCGTTCGCGCTCGCGCACGCCAACGTAACGAAACGCAAGACGAAATCTCTCCCCGCGTCACGAGCGATAACTGATAAGAGAGCGGCGGGCGGCGCGGGCGCGCATATATAGGTATACAGCCGTGCGAAGGAGCAACGGGTTGCGCATGTAGCCGCAACGTGAGAATTGAGAAAGCGTGGGTCTCGTTCCAGCTTATTTCGGC
>NW_017256062.1:1170671-1175417 GCF_001594055.1 Mycetomoellerius zeteki
GCGGTCGGTCGGTCGGTCGCGCCGCCGAGAGCAACAAAGCGAAATGAAGCGTAGTCGCCGCGGGCTGCCACAAATTAAGTGGCAAGGAAGGAAGGAAGGGAAAGAAATGGAGCAGTCCATGGGAGAGAAACTTGCACACGCGGAGCTACGTTTCTTTTTTTATTCGCGAGAGAAGTAGAGAGTGAGCGAACGGAGTTGAGCGCGAGAAAGAGAGAGAGAGAGAGAGAGAGAGGGAAGGAACGAGAAGTCTCCACGGCGGTGCGCCATGCTCGTTCCTCGTTCGCGGCCATGCATATGCCGTTCTCCGGTCGGCGAAGAGACGGCTGACGATGAGACGGCCACGCGGCCGCCCGTCGTCGGAACGAAATTCATCGGAATGAGAGAAAAAGATGAAAGTATGAACAGAACGGCCACATTAGCGAGTTGCGTGGTTGTTGTGTCGCTGCCGAAGCGTCACGGAGAGGCAACACGGCGGCGATTCTTGTCTTCTATTTCTCTTTCTTTCTCTCTCCTTCGCGAGACACGAGAAACGCCGCTGTTTAATACGATCGTGCGACATTAATGAATTTATTAGCTTCCCAGGGAACGATTAATGACGAAACGATGACGTGAGGACGCACGATCGAAATCTCACGACGCGTGGAGTAACGCTAGTAAACGCACGTTGGTTCACGGCGCGTAATAAAGAAGCGCGTGCGAAAAACGCGGAGTATCGAAGAGGGACACACAGAGAGAGAAACATGCGGGAGCGAGAGGAGAGCGCGCGGGAGAGGAAAATGCAGGGGTACGGGAGATAAAGATTGGAGGTACACAGGCGGTGGAGCAGCGCAGTAAAAGAAATTAAGAAATGTTGAGGGTTGCCTTACTTCGCCGGGCTTCCTTCCTCGCTTCTCGAGCTCTATCCGCTTCTCCATGGCCGGCACTAGCAGTCGGTCCCCGATCCGCTCGTTCTCGCTTCGCTCCGTACCGCGTACACGTATCGGTCGTTCCGTCTCTTCCTCCTCCGCCTCCTCGTTGCGTCGCAACACCAACTACGTGCCAGCAACCTTGCTCTCTTTCTCTTTCTCTCTCTCTCTCTCTCTCTCTCTCTCTCACTCTCGTCGGGTCGGGGAGCCGGGAATATAATATGACGGACGGACACGGCCGAACCAACACGGTCGGTCACCGGGCAGTGCGCGGACAGCGAATGCCACCCGATGTTTCCCTGCAGTGCGTACCGTAGCGTGCCCGCCTTGACGTGTGCGTGTGAGTCGTGCCGCGCCGTGCGTTCTTCCTCGTGCAGGCGTGCTTAGAAGACACAGCGATCGAGAAGAACAGAGAAACCACCACCGACACTCGCGGTTCGATTCCGATCCGCTAAGCCCTTTACGCGCCGCGTCTCTACGTGTCTCGCCGACTCGCCGGACTTGTGTGCCGTGGTGGCGGTGTCCTCCTCTCCTCTTCTCTCACTCTCTCTCTCTCTCGCTCACTCGTCACCCCCTCCCCTCCCCTCTATCTCCCGCTACTCCACACGCAACACAACACAAGCCGCACCAGAGGCGGGAAACGAGACACATGTCTGGCACTACTTTCGAAGCGGCCAATCCGGACAGCCGGCGTAAGCCACCGTGCGCCACCTGTCGGCCGTCGCGTTCAACCTTCGATGAAGCGCGCCACACTTCGGAGCGTTCAAACATGGCCGCTACGTATCGTAGCGTCGCTAATCATTAAAAATAAATTTACAATTTCGAGACTTCCTGCACACGCCTGTGACAACCTATTTTGTAATAAAAATCTACAAAGATCGCTATTACCGAGCTGATTAACGAAAGAGTTACAGCTATCTTTATAATTATTCTTAAACGTGCATGCTAATTATTAGGTGAAAAAAATTATCGATATTTAAGAACTATCCAGACAAACTTGAATATTCGTATAAACGTATATGAATAAAGACAATTGTCCAATTGCATATTTTATGTACATCCTTATATGTTTGGCATAATTGAATAATCTTTTTGTACGTAATTAACAGCTGTTTAACAGCTATCAATGTAAATTGCGATAATAATATGATTATACAATAAAGTAAAAATTATGTAGGATGCTTAAACGGATTACTAAAATATTAAAACTTTTTGCAGAATTTTTTTTTCCTCATTATAATTCATATTTTATAATATTTCTACGTGATTTTTCCGTGCATATGTACAGAAAAACGAATGATTGAATTACTACACAAATTAACTAGACAGATCTGAAAATAATTTTATTGATTATCAAAATAATTACATAAGAATCTTAAGTATAATTTTGTACAAAGTTTTAACATATACATATTTAAATAATCAGTTTGAACATCCTACATCATTTTTCTTTTCTTTGTATAATTCTTATCCGTCTTTTACTACTATTGTTATACTGCTATTATACATAGTTAGGCGTTTATAATAATTATGGTTAAACTGAAGCCATTTGCATATTCACATATTTTCTTTCTTATAACTTTATATAAACTTATTATTCGTATACAATAAAATTAAATTAAATTAATTATTTTAATAGTCGAACAAAATTATTTTCAGATCTGTACCTAAATTTTTAAATATTTTAGAAAAAGCTTTCCATATATGGAAAACACAAAAAAATAAAGTGATAAAGATACTAAATCCTAAGAAGATTGAGCTTACATTTTATTTTAATACATGAAACTGTAACAGCTGTTTAGCTATAGCTGTAACTGTTTTGTAGCTTTAGCAGCTATCAATACAAATTGTGATAATTTATTTCAAGTCCAATAGTCATAATGTTGGAATGCCTAGATGCGATGTATTCGGCTCGAAAAAAGCCTAACTCGCAAATAGAAGGCATTAATACCTTCATGCATTATCAGGGTCGTTTTATGGTTATCGCAACATTGTAATTTGCGTCGCCATTTTGATGATATAACGACGTTACATTGAGAAGATAAGTGTAAAAAAGAATTAACGAGTTAACAGATCAAACAATTTTTTTACATGAAAAAATATAGTCTTAGATATCTTCAACGTAATTTAGAACGATAGACGATATAAATTAATCGTTACTTTTCTTAGATAATTGGCGAATCTGATAAAGCTGTATAGAAAATAAAAACATTATCAGAAAAAACTTTATTTTTCTGAATTATTCTGAATGAGAACTATTGGAAGAACTTATGGTTTAATTATTACTTATATTTTCTCATGAATAATCATCCCTCACAAAGAATAGTAGGAAAAAATGCAAATTATATGTTATAACTCAGTACTGGCCACGATTTGTAATTATCAGTATTGATCTGTCATGGTTCATATTATTGTTACCTTCCATTTTCGATCTACTTTTATTAAGAGAAAAGAAAGAAACAGGTGAATGCTCTCAAGCCAACGTACCCAGAATTATAAATCTTGGACAGCACTGTTATAATTTAATTGTACAATATTTACGTATTTTACACAATATTCATACATTATATTAAATAAAAAAGTATATGCAACGTGATTACGTTTCCTAGATATCTCTTAAATATCTTTATGATAAAAATACCTTTACAACTCTAATTTTGAATTTCATTTGAATCCTATATGTTCAAAATGCATTACCGACGAAGCGATTAGAGTTCTAAAATTACCAGCATATATGATTGTGCATTCGTTGATTCGAAAAAGATTAATCGAAGACCATAGACAACCAGAGAGATGACAACTACACCTTCCACATTTTTATTTTAACAAAATTTTAGACTTAGTGTCAATAACGTTATAATTTCATTGTACGTAAATTAATTACTTGCCTATCATTTTAATTTTAATTATGCATTAAAAAAATTTTCTAGTTATAAATGGAAGAAAATTTTGATCATATTAATCAAAATTCCGATGATTATCTCAATTAGAATTATAATAGATTGAAGGAGAAAATTCTGATTTATCCATTTCCAACCAGATTCTTTTCCCAGTGTACGTATTCATCTAATATAAAAACTATAACGTAATAAAAGTTTTCTCTTTCGTACATATTTCATGGATTTGTGCGAAAAAAACAATTCATAGCCACGAGAGTGTATATTGGCGCAAACTCGAATTCTCAAATTTCTGTCAATACATTGAGTTAGAGGCGTAATCTTATCGCGTTTTACATTGCGTATCGCTTCCGGTAAAAGCATTTAGCGAAACCGATATCCATTTTTCGCTCACATCTCAATATTCGAACGCAAGCTCTGAGGCCGGTATCCATAGTCTATTCTTATTTTAAAACTGTCTTAAGTAATACCTTAAGATGTTAATGCGATTTTCTAGCGATATTCATAGTCGGTTCTTATATTTAAGACTGTCTTAAGTACAGTCTTATATTAATTAAGATTAAGTTCTTATAAGAACTGACTATGGCCGGTATTCATAGTCGGTTCTTATTTCAAGACCGTTTTAAGTCACGTCTTAAGATGCTAATATGGCCCTCTGATTAGTTCGTGACATCTTAAGGTTGAACTTAAGAAGATCCCGGCCCTTTGAATATCGCTCTATAGCCGGTATTCATTTCAAGTCGGTTTTTATTTCAAGATCATCTTAAGTAATATCTTAAAATGCTAATACAATCCTTTGATTAGCTTATTATTATGATATCTTAAGACAGCGTCCAATATAAGAATTAGCGGCTATAAATACCGGTTTGAGATTCCCGCGCGTTGGAAATTTTCGTCAGCGTCTTCGCGGAAGTCAAGGAAAAAGAAGAGAAGAGAGGGAAGAG
>NW_017256062.1:1175461-1267834 GCF_001594055.1 Mycetomoellerius zeteki
CTCTCGCGCGACTTCGAGCTTTCGGCTTGAAATCGCTCAAACTCGTTGCGCGCCGTCGAGCCTCCAGAGCGCGATACGCGCCGCCACGTTTGTGGCGATTCGCAGCTGCGGGTGTTGGACACCAGCGAAAGGTTGAGATCAATATGCGCTCATTGATTGCATCGTGGCTGCGCTGTCGCGTCCTCCTTCACGGCGCTGATGCCGTGACGTTTCTTAACGTTGCCGGTCCGGTTGACATTGAAACTTCCCGATTTCTATAATGCTGGATTCACACTGCATCCGATTTTCGTCGTACGACGCTCTGCAACCAATCAGAAAACAGGATTCCGATGAATTTTGCTTCGTATTATCGGAATCCTGTTTTCTGATTGGATTCAGAGCGTTGTACGACGAAAATCGGATGCAGTGTGAATCCAGCATATCGGTTAATTAGAATCAGTTCTAATAACGGTCCTAATGGTGTCGCGTCTCTGGGAACGTATCACGGAATTGTTCGAAAAATGAATTCCAATTGGAATTATTTTATTTCCCCTGGAAAACGCAATAAAAAAATCTAGGAATTAATTAAACAATTCCGATTGGAATAATTTCATATTAACACGTACCCTGATTTAATTTCTCGAATTCGATCGTTATTTTGTAAAGGCTACTATGCATGAAATTATCGCGACTGCGATCGAGATACAAGTCTTGACTGATAAAACAGTCGATAATCGGCGTTTCCTACTAGATAAAATGCGACAATCGGTTTATTTTTCGAGATCGAACAAAATTTGTATTTTTCATTTCTTCTCTTTTCTTTCTCTGACGTTTAAGGGAATGCTGGAGTATCGACGGAACGCCTCATTTCGTATTTCTCAAACCATTTTGTTTCCCTTAGGCCAATATTACATGCGTTCGTTTTTGTCGTACGACAAATTTTTCAAGCCTGTCGATTGGCTATAGAACAAAGAGG
Organism: Mycetomoellerius zeteki; assembly: GCF_001594055.1. Taxonomy (NCBI): domain Eukaryota; kingdom Metazoa; phylum Arthropoda; class Insecta; order Hymenoptera; family Formicidae; genus Mycetomoellerius; species Mycetomoellerius zeteki. Next base: position 1,176,417 of record NW_017256062.1, read on the forward strand.
TTCGAGATCCTCTCTGTCTTGCAGCCAATAAACACGCTTGAAAAATTCGAAAAATAGAATGTACATTTAATATTCTAAGAATATGCTTAAAATATTAAATAATATTATGCGCTTATAAGGTTATAGCTAAATTTTCCGTTTATTTTCCTCTTTTTTTATTTAGATTTAGAATTATACATCTATTTCACTTAAAGTGCAAAAAGTATAACGTAGTGCAGCTACAAAAAATAAATTTTGTGCTATGTATTTTGGCTCAGTTCCACCAAAATAAGATTATAATTACTTATCTTTTTTTAATACTTAGAATTGGAAAAAAAATCTTAAAATTAGAAAAAGAATAAATTTAACCGAAATTAAGTTAATTTTACATCCTAAGGAAAAAATAAGAATCAAAGTATGTGATAATCACTATGATGTCATATTGATCGATTATTAACAAATTTGTCATTTTTATGATGATCGGTCAATATTTGACATTATATTTCAACTTTCTTGTTCTCCTTAGGATTGAAGCCGGACCTTTTACATATTTTAAATAACTCGCAGTGGTCTCCAATATACTCTGATCCACAAATTTGTCCTTTTCAGAGCTTCCTGTTTGTCTTTCCTATTTTTCTTACCACGTTTTCGGAAAAAAAAGAAAAGATGAACAGTGCAAAGAAATTCAGTTAAAAATGCAGAGCGTTAGAGTTACCTACTGATAGTCGAACTCGCTGTTGCGAAATCTCGGTAGAGATTTAATTGTTCAACAAGTTTACACAATTATTGCGTGGAAAATGCAGGAAACGGGCTGCAATTTTCGGCAAAATGAACAAATTTATAGGCTCTTATTGCAGCGATAATAGGGGCTGCGTTCCGTTTCACGCATGATGTGCCTAATGCATCATTTATCCTTGTTTAACATTCGGTGAATAACAAGGATAAAAGATGCATCATGCGCATCATGCGTGAAACGGAACGCAGCCTAGATCTAAACGAAGCACGTATTGTTCGCGAAACGATCTTGACGGTCTTAACGAGAATCGGACCCTAATCGAATCTCCTTTCAATCAACTTGCTTCTCGTGAAGAAGTAGCGCGTTTACAGAAAGCAATGACACTGTGATCGAATTCCGAGCGAGCTCGTTAATCAAAATCTTTCCGGTTAACAAGCTCAATTATTATGCGGCTGTTACGTACTCCAAGTTTAATATATGTTAGTTCTGGAGGGATGTTATTTATATATGCCGCGACGAGGAACTTAATTTTACACGATATATACGATTCAGGTGTGCGCGGAGCAAAAATGCTAGATGTTACGCGATAAAAACAATACCTACTCAATCCATTCTTATTTTCAAGACTAGCTTAAATAATATCTTAAGATGGCCCTCTGATTAGTTCGCGACAGCTTAAGAGTGTAATTTAAGACGGTTTTAAATATAAGAACTATGAATACCCAAATAACATTTTTTGCATTGCAACAATTATGTTGCATAAGATGTCCAAAAGACGTCTTTTAGATGTCTTATGTCTAAAAGATGTCTAAATGAGGTCTTTTAGATATCTTATGTAACATGCATGTTATCTGGGCCTGTTTTCTTTAGCGCTGAACTAGTATACACTTTTGGAACTTAAGGGAAATAGGTATAATGTTTGACATTTGACGAAAGGAAGAAAGTTCTATAATACAGTCTAGAAATAAAAAACAGATCTCGATCGTCTAATTTGATCGCTTGATTTTGTGTTTTCAAGTACAATTATACGCAGTTTTACACTTTTACACAGAATTTAAATTTCACCAAATATCGCGAGGAAAAAAAGATACCGTCCATATAACAGCTCCAACGTACATTTATATTATATTTTTATTATGAACTGTTTTCTCTTTTTTCTTCCAGTATTGGAGATACTGGCGCAATTGCATTTTGAGCTAAATGCGTGAATCGAAGGAGTTTCCGTGTATCTGCGTTCATTATGAAGCTAATTTTCCCTCGCACACAGATATCAGAGTCTGACCGCACGACGATTGACCTGAGAAATAAGCAAACATGTGCACGCTAATGGAGATCGTTGCCTAGTCGCGCATGGATTGCACGCGTGTCGTCGTATTTGTGCGGCCAATCAAATTACGTAGCTATAAATAGAAGCTGCCGTGTTACTTTCTTCAATTTCTGTCTTTCCTCGTGCGCGCGGTTTTATCTCGCTATCCACGCGTTCAGCCCTGATACTTTATTTTTACACTATAATGCTGTAGAAATTACTTATGCCCGTTTCAATGTAGTTTAATTTTAATCTCGGTTCAATTTTATTCATCTTTTTCTAGTTCCAAGAGTTAGAAAAAGATGAAGAATAAGTTGAACTGAGAACTAAGTCAATCTATATTCAATAAAAGTGTAGTAGTATCAGGCTGCAAGGAATGAATCAAAATATGAAAAAACAGCCCAATGTGTGAGCCAACATATAAGGTCTTCGTGTGAATTCAATATATTCAATAAATTCAATATATTCACAATTCAATTACAGACATTTCGATCCCATAGATTGGATCGTCTTTACGTCTGTAATTGAATTCTGAATATATTGAATTTAATCACTCGCGAAGACCCTGTGTTCACATTTGATTATTTTTTCATATCTTTTAATCTATATTATTAGAAACATATTTTAATAGATGAATTAGGCGCTTACATGTAGGTATATACGAATTATTTAAATATTTTGCACATGCTATATTTATCCTGTTGGATCTTAAAGAATAAAAAGAATACGCTTGATATTTTCATTTTGAGAGTATAATTAGAAATATATTCGAGATTTAATTTCTTATAATTTAAATTCTTTTGGTAGAAAACTGATTCAGTTCTCTACGAAATAACATTGATAACGCTAAACTGTAAGTTCTGTCGAAAACATTTATTGTGGAAAAATATATATCTATATATATGTGTATATATAATATTAATATATATGTATGTACAAACATGTATGTATATTTATAAATATAATTATATTTTAAATATTACTAATTGTTATTACGATGAATAATCCTTTTATATTGAGCAGCGACTGTCTAATCCTAAGAATACTGTGGCTAAATGTACAAAATCTAATGCACGATTGTAAATTACATTTGATAAATTGCGTTGAAAGAGTATACTGTATATTAAAAACGCATTTTTCAACGCATCTTTGAAACACATAACTTCATCTTCGTTTATATAGCACATTTTCTTATATTGAGTTAGTTGCACCATACATTATCTATTCTAAGTTAAAAGATATCTTTTAAGTAAAAAAGAATCATAAAAGAAATACACTTTGTCGACATTGAAACGACAAATAAATTATTATCATCACAACATTCGCTATATTTCATACAAATTGCTTTTTATTTATTATATATTTCTTAAATTTATGTTAAGTTATTATACGCTAGCATGACTCATAAAGTTTCAGTTAAAAAATGTTACTGTTGTTATATTCTTTAAGGTACAATGTTTTAAAATTATTCTATAGAGTTATTTCCACAAATGTATATAATTAAAAAACAAAAATTTATAAAAATAGATAGTTCTTACTTTTTTACACAATTATTTTGCATTGCTTAAAATAAATTCTAGACTTGCGTTACTATCAAATATAAATAATTATTTATGTGATACTCTTATGTAATTAAGTATAATCAAACAGATGTGCATGATGAAAAATATATTACATTGAATTTGATTTAAAAAAAATTGTGCTAATTGGTAAAATTTAATCATGCGTATAACTTATTCTTGCAACTGAACTATGAATATACAAAATGGATGGTACTTATTTTAAATGTTGTTGAAGATATATAACAGGAATATAATCACTTTTGTTTCTTTTAATCTACCAACACAATAGCAAATTTAATAGTATTAGAAGTTAAATTACAATTAACGTTATCAAAATATGAAATTACCCGCAATATGCGAATGGCTTAAGAAAAATACAATCATTTGCAAAGTATATATGTAATATATGTAATTATGTGATTGCAAGAGTTTATGCAAAATCATATTTAAAAATATTCCTATTTACATTTAAATTAAGATTATTTATCATTGTACAAATTGCGAGATATTCAAATGTTACGAGTAGACTCTACAAATATGGCGAGGAAAATAAATTATTAATCTTAATTATTCTCGCGCCGATTAAGTTTAAAAACAGAAGAATCTGTTAGATACTAATATTTTGCTGTCTTTCAACGATGTTTAACACGTATGTGTTCAAAATTATGATACGATATACCTAACAGAAGGTTTTATTACAAATAAATATTAACCCACGTTATTGCTTGCCATTTGTGATGTCGATCCATTTGTTGGCAGGTTCGTAATCGAATCCGGGAGAAATCGTTTACGATTTTTTATGCATTGTGACGGTGCTGTTCGTATTTCTATGTGACATACAGTGTTCGGGCCTTCGTCATTATTATTGCCGCCATTTTGCTTTTTCGATGGTACCACAGCGTCGGGTGGCGTGCAGTATTTTCGTTTTAAAGAGTTACTTGCATCTTGCTTTATCGGTGCGACCGATGAGCGTGTTTTGCGTGGTTGATAATCTGGCGTTGCTTGCATTTTCTCCAGAGCAGTCCGTAAAGGTAGCAAACCGACAGCAAAAGGAATTTCAGTGTTGGACGGATATGCAAGCAGATCCATCTCATTCTCCCAATAATCCAATGTATCAGACATATCGCCCCACAAAGCGCGACTTATGCACTTGCATACATTAGATTTTACGGAATGATGAGTGGTGGGTTGGTCCACTGTCACCGATTTTTCCGTATTTTCGGTCTTAAATTTACTATTTGCTTTCGGTTTCGATTCTTCCTTCGATCTCAACTCTTCCCTTTCTTTGCTACCAGCAACTGTATACGTAGATTTATTACTTTTTCTTACTATCAATTTCGAGTTAGTTTTCTTACTGTTGGAGCTTTTTTTGTTGGATTGTACTGCGCTCGCGATTACGCTATGATCTGGTACCTTTCGATCCTCCTTTCCTTTGCGTTTCGCTCTCGCGCATTCCGTTCTGTTGGGAGAATTACCTTTCTTGAACGATTTTTCGGTTCCTAAGGAACTACTTAAAGATAAGCTATTGCTCGTAGTCTCGTCGCTCTCCTGTTGACTCAGTCGCATGCTACGTCTTAGAATCGGTTTCGTGCAATTCGTGTCATTTATTGGAGAATTTAGTCGCTCCTTAGCGGCGTCTCGTTCCACATTTATTTCTCTGTATCCGATCACCGTATGTTGATTACTTATAGTACCACCTACTATCGATTGTATACTTTCTGTACTTAAGCTTAAGATATATTCGGCGCTTTCCATATCTAGGGAGGTCAATAGATTAACTGGTACATCATTAGCGGACGGTTCATCTAATAAATCTATGGAATCTGTAGAATGTGGCGGAGTTGGCACTAAATTGCATTGTGTATGTACAAGTTTATTGCGAACATCGTCCATGGATCTACGTCGTTTGGGCGTATAAACTTTGACGCATTTCCCTACCGTGCTAGGAACATCTGTGCTACTCCCGGAACAGTGCTCCAAGTCATTCTCGACTTGCGGAAGGCAAGATTGCGACAGTGTAGAGATGGTTTGATCGCTTTCGTTTACGTCGCAGGAAAAATCACAGCATTGCTCATACAAGATAGGTTTTAAATCGAGATTATGACGGTACACATTGTCTCTGTTGCTGTTTGTGCACATGGTTTGTACTTCGTTTACCATACCTACGTGTGTAAGTACAGTATTGGTAGTAGCATCGCTTTGTATACTTATATTTACATCAGACGTTGAAAATGATGTATCTACTACATCTTTCTTGCTGGCATTGATAGCGTCCGAGTCTTCGTACAAAGTATGTTCTAAATCGTGCTCGGTGGCTTCAACCATATCGTTCTCTAAAAACTGATTCTCATTTGAGCTTATATCGTTATTATTGCTATTTTCACAGACCGTTGTATTCTTGTCCATGTTTAATTTATCACATCTAACACAGATGTAATCATCCTCTGTGAGCGAGTTGTTTGCAACTTTTAAACTACTATCTCCTTTCTGCTGCTTTAGGCAATTTTCAAAATCATCCAAAATTTTCTTGGAATCAACAATAGTATCGATCACAGATACCAATTCTTTAACCTGGAAAAAAAATATATATTAATTTTACATATTAAAATAATTGTAGGACATTACTATGTTGATTAAAATAATCGTTGTATACCTTAAAAATTTGTGCTGCAGTATGCAAAGATGATAAATGCTGATGAGATATCGTAGTTTCACCGCAATACATGAATTCTACCATGGCCTTCAAAATTTCAAAGTCCAAGTCTTTTAAAAGTATAATTGGCTCTTGTCCCAAATCTTGTTGTAGTATTTCCTATAATATGAAACAGAATAAAACATTACGAAAAATATTAAAAACATAAGATAATTGAGAGTAGGAGAATAGAGAGAACGTCTAAGTAGATGCCCATACAGAATGTCTAATATTGTTGAATATTCATTTTAATATTTGTTCAGTATGCTTTTAGAACTTGTTTTTTTCAAATTGTCAGATATCAATTTGTGCAATAATGATTCCTCAAGTTGCATACAGAAAGATAGTAAAATCATGCAAGCAGAATATTTACATATACCTTGTAGAGTAATACATTTTTTAGAAAACAGAAACACCTGAGAGTGTACATACTTTACTATCCTTAGAGCATATAAATTAGTTATTTAATACCTTTCTAAGTTCTTCGAAAGTTGTGAAAAGTATGCCCCTCAAACTTGGTTTCTTCAAATGTTTGTTAAGAACTACTGAAATTCCGATATACAAGGCTTTCTTTAGTTTATATGAATTTTATATTATCCCTGCAAAATTGTTCTACCATAAGTACACTATATTTCCCAATTTTGAAGTAATGTAATAAAATACCTTTTTCTTTTCTATCATTGTTTATATCAATAATAAAAAAAGTCCAAAGTCTTTCTTTAAATGTAGAATGATGTTTGGTAGATATTCTAGTGAAAAATTGGTTAGTAAAAAATTTATTTTGCTTTGAACTAGCACAATATTCATAAATCCTGAAGTAACGTATAATATATTTGTAATTATATATGTATGTCATATACATCTAGTTAAATAATCCTACATATATTATAATAAATCATCTTTCTTTACAATATTTGTACACGTAGAACCTTTCTGTATTCTTTTAAAAACAATATACAAAAAATTTTGTTCATTACACTAATAGAATAAATAAAATCACAAAAATATAATTCCAAATTACCATTACCTTGCTTCAAGGAGTAAACAATTAAGTGTTCTTTTAATCAATAATTCTATACATAAATAATATGAAATAAAATTTTGAAAGAATATATCTTTAAAAATTCATTCAATAAAATTTTAATAATACTGCTCAGTCATCAGTCGATCTGGAAGGAAAAGAGATGCACATCCAAACATTAATCAACATCAATACATTTAAATAAATTTAAAATAATTTTCTGTAACAAGTATAAATAACTCAATTAATGTTACTGTCCTGGTAAAAGTTCTTATCTTTATATTTTCTAATTACCTAGAAAATTAGATGCAATTATATACAACTAGGAATGGGCAATACAGCGTCGATATTTTAAATATCGATATTTTTGGTCTTTTTTCCTGATATTTTGTACTGGTCTTTCGATATTGATGTCTATTGATATTTAACCAAGAATATCAAATTTCCGATACGGGGTGCATTCTGTTTTATGCTTACAGCATGTAAGCATCATTTGTCTTCATTTAATATTTGATAGACAACAAAGATGAAAGAAAATATATATAAAATATAAAAGTGTATTTTATTATATAAAGTATATAAATATATATGTATATATTTTAATTATTACTATATATATAATATTTATATATATAATATATTTGTTGCAATAATAATTTGTAAAAAATTCTAATGAGAATAATAATTTATTGATATGCCTTGTGTATCAGATTGTGATATCAGCACGTCTATTTTAATGTCCAAAAGGCAGGCTATCTTTGCGTCAAACTTGTTTTATTGATGGATAAGAATATTTATTCAAAGGATCGATGAAATAGCCTCAAAACAATCTCGAACTGTTATTTTTGCAAAAAGATCGATTTTTTGTGCATCGCGTATCAATATATATGCATGTATTGCGAAATCGATATTTCAATATCATATATTATCCAACCGGTATTTTGATGTATCAATATTTCAGTTTACAATACATTGTGATACAAAATATCGAGATTTCTTTCTGTATCGTCCATCCCTATATACAACAGAGAAAGTTCATATATATTATTTTTATTAATATAATCTCTTATTGTTGTGCTATTTTATAAAACATTTGGAACAATAGAAAAAAATTGTCTTATTTCTTATATAAATATTTGATAATTATGTTTGACGGTGTGTTTAGAAAATGGCAAAACGTATGACCTTTTATTAGAGTACTTTAGTATTTTGTAAACACTTTTGCAATTATCAAATGTAAATCTCAAAATCTATAATTCAAATCTTGAATTTAACCAGTAAAATAATTATCAGTAAAATAATCCCTTTAAATAAATTATTAATTGTTTAATATGTACAATATTTAGAATATTCGCAAACACACATTTATATGTAAGAAAGAAAACATCTATCACATTTTGATAAATGTAATGTATATAAAAACACATGTTGTTAGAAACAGGCACTAATTGTAAAATTTTAACATCCAAATAATTAAAACATGTAAAACATATAAATACAATTTTTAGAACGTACATGGTGATTAACAAATAACAATAGGATAAGGAATATGCATTTCGACATTTGTATATATACCTCAAAATATATACTATTCGAAGCTAAAACCAGCTTGTGAACACGTAGCTTTTGTTCATCGCAGATCAATGTGACATCGACTAGAGCCTGACGTGCCAAAAGACCACTGAATCTTTCTGTAATATATCCCGCGTGGCCAGCCCACTGCAGGACACAATCCTTTGGTATCTCAACCATGACTACTGCAAAAAGAAAAATAACAAGAAATCAATATTAAATATATATCTAATAATGTCAATATCAAATGTACAATAAAATAATATCTACTTCCATCTATACATATTTTTCTAATTCTTAGAACTAGAAAAAGATGAAAAATAAGTTCAACAGAGATTAAAGTTAATCTATATGATAGGGAATAAATCTCTTATAAATACCAGAATCATAGTTTTGTTCATCAGACAGAATTCTTTTGTTTTTAACAGATATACAGGGTATCTTTAAATTCTCACATACAGAGTACAAGACATATTTTATGCTAAAACAAACAACTTTTTCGTGTAGCAAAATTGTGTTCGACAAGTAGTTTTAACAGGAGAGCAGGTTGAAGTTAACAATAAATAAGCGCAAAAATTAGTTATCAGGCGCAATTTTGTTAAAGGAAAAGTTATTTGATTTAGCATATCACGTCTCGTATACGGGAATTTAGAGACACCCTGTATAAATTCAAAATCTATGAAGCGGCACATTTAAAAATATTGGTACAAATATTAAAAATATCGGTACAAAATATTGGTGTAAATTTACTAAAGTATATGTATTCAATTAAATGAATCTTGGCAAAGCTGGGACCTATTATGTAACATAGAGAATAGGATAAATGACAAACTTGTTTCTTGATAAATTCAGATGTAGACGTAAAACGAAGCAAGACATGTAACAAAGTTACTGTTTTTCCACCAGTTATTTCAGAGTCTAGAGAAACTGGAAGATATCCCGGTGCATGCAAAACGAATAAATAAATTGATCAGACAAAACTTTCTCTTTTCGCATTTGTCTCTATCATATCTGAACACATGCACGAGCTCTTTCAACAAATATACATACTTATGTGTGCTAAAAAATTAAAACTGTAATTTTTCTAGTGATAACTGTTTTAACGAGAACAACAAAAAATAATCTCGGCAAGACTTTCAGATTTCCGCAGCAAAGCCACACGAGAGAAGTGATCTCGAATGATCTCTGTTGGAGTGACAATGGAAAGTCGTAGAAGGTACCATCTCCTCTCGCATCACCAGGATTGGACGTTGATCACAACCTCGATTCTCTGGCAGGCTCGTGTACTTACCGGTACGGACGTGATCGTTGTCGACGTGCGCATCTGTGATCGGGTAACAGCGGCGTCCTTGCCGCGGTCGGGCATAGATCGTACAGATGAGACGCGTTCGTCGTAACGTCGTTGATGCAGACGCATGCGATCGTAGGTCGCCGATCGCCGGCAGTGATGTCGCGCGTTAGCACGTGCCCTGTCGAGGCTCATGAAACGCCGGCGAGATCGTAGGTCAGCGAAACCGACGGCCTTACACGACATTGGCCTCGAGATTTGACTTGCACCCCCGACAATCACGTCTGCCAAGAGCACAGTCAAGCACAGTGAGGTCGGTGTCAGTCAGTTAGTGCCGCCGGTGCCGCCAGTGGAGCTGGTAGAGCCACAGTATAAATAAGAACGTATATTATATAGATGGGTAGTGGATAGTGGCATTGACGAGATATTATTAAAGACCGTCAACCCTGGGCAAATTTTCGGCGGTATAAAAAGAGCCCGGAGATAATTGAAGAACGTTGACGTTATCGACAATTGATATAAATCTGCTATTATTAACATAAATATTATTGGCTAATTATTAAATTCGTGATTTTTTATTATATAAACGCTCCATAAATAAATATATATATTTGTAAAGCTATAATATCCTATATATTGCTGAAAAATTACAATTTTTTCGTAACGGTCGTAGGGTCTTAAGTCGTAGAAAATTGACCAATCACAGTCGAATATGAGAAGAATAATCAACTGTGATTGGTCAATTTTCTATGACTTAAGACCCTACGACCGTTACGACTTCTATTGTAGACCCCGCATTACTTCAAAAGATTGAGATTGAAGATCGAAAGATTGAAATTTGACCAATCGAAACGAAAGGAGCTAAAATTTCTTTGTCCTTATTGGTCAAATTTCAATCTTCAATCTTCAACCTCAATCTTCAATGCGTAGTCTGATTCCGGCGCCTTAGAGATTTTATATTTTGAAAAACAGTGAAGATATCATGTCACCTAACCTGACTTTTTCTAAGGCAGATCGGTGTAAACAAGAACGTAAATAAGTCGCAGCACGCAAACTGCATTCGCATTCGCGACAGCCAATTATAAGCGTCAATGGTATTAATAACAGCTTCTGATTGGATGTCGTGAATACGAATGCGAATATGTTTTGCGTGTTGAGACTTATCTATACGGGACTTTACCGATGATAGTTTATGCCTGGTTTATGCTTCGGTCTTAACCCTAAAATCCTAAAATTCAGCCAATGAAATACAGATTTCCGTTAGGATCAATTAAGACTGGCAGCTCTATTGGCTGAATTTTAAGATTTTAGAATTAAGACCGAAGCATAAACCAAGCATTACAAATTTCATGTGGTATTATTATAGACATATAAAAATGTATGCAGATGAAGGTAAGATATGAATTAGTTTTTTAATAAATCTATTGTGAAATAATTTGAAAATTCTAACCTTAGCAACTCATCATCGAATTTATTTCTCTATTATTATCGAATATGATTGAATTCAACACATCAAATTTAGTTTCATTTATAATTTCTTTTTCTTAACAGATTCTAGGGTTTATACGATTTATTTTCGTATGAACAACCCTCCTTCACTAAAAGTGGATTAACTAAATCTAAATATGTCCAACTGAAACGTATGTGCCTTTTTCATAAATTTTTATGATTGATATTATGTTATCTCAATATTTTTAAGGTTATGTAATATTGAAATAATTTCAGATAATGACAAAGTGGAGTTTATCCAAAAAACATACGGTCCAAAAGTTAAAGATTAGAACCCTGCTGTCGATGTTTTGTACCGATCGATTGATGATATTAATTAGTAAATTTATTAGAATAATTATTGCAACTCTGGAATTTCCAATTAATTTCTATAACTTTAAATTTCTTCCCTATTTTATAGCACACGAGTTATGATACCAAAGCAACTACTTACTAAAAAGAAGAATCCTCTGGTTTCTCATGCAAGTGACTTCGACGTAGATTCAGTGATGTCATGTAGTGCGGTGAACTCTCATCACGAAGCACATGATACATCATCAGTAGCAGATCTATCTTCCAACAATGAATGTTCTAGTGCCAGATTCATCTGAATCAAACATCCACTGAAGATTATCCATTGTCCAAACGAAAAAATTGATGTCAAAAGTAACTATATTAAACAAAGAACTTCTGATACATGATGAAAAAATATCAATCTAAAATTTATGGCTTGTTTCAGCAAAGCAACTTGTCCTGAACTGATGAAGCTTTTGATAGGATAACTTCTTATACAAGTTTGTGCGAATTTCAAATAATCAATAAGAACATTAGATAGTCAATGATCTAATATTCATTTATCATTTTCAGAAAGTGGAGTACAATTGACAAAATTACTGGATTTGACTGAATTAGGTTTCAGATACTTCGTGAAAATAGCAATTCCCTGTTATTGTCTACCTCATTGAAAGATTCTAACTAAATTAATAGAGAATCGCTGTACTGAAACGAAAGAACGTTATAAGTCTACTCTCGAAAAAGCTTTGTGCTATACATTAACATGCGATAATTGGACTGATTGCTTTTTAAAACTATTTGAGTGTCATCATTCATTACATATTTGAAGATCTCGTCATGAAAAATGGATGTTTGGAAGTCTCCGTTATATACGAATCAACAGAGTACCTCACGGAATGTCTCAATTCTGTCATTGATGATTTTAAATTAGATCGAAAAAAAAAATTATGGCAATTGTCAGTGATGGAGAGGCAAATATTAAAGCTGCTGTATATAATGTTCTGAAAAACATTTGATGTTTTGCACATTTTTTGTCTCACCTAATACCTAAAGTAATAAAAGATGTGTCAACGATCTTATTGATATAGTAAAAAAAATTGTGCTTATCAGAAGAAGTATTGTAACTTCAGACGAGTTGAGTTAAAACGATTATAAATGTGATGGAAAGACAGAAGAAACTGCATTAAAATTTATCCTCGACGTTCCGACTTGCTGGAATTCCACTCTCTACATGTTAGAGAGATTTCTCATTTTAGGACAGTATGTTTATGCAGTTACTTTGAAATGCAAAAAAGCTGACGTTCCAGATATGCTGACTGATATGCTGAATGTTAGTAACAACTTTGACTCTTTTTGTTACTATGTACGTTTAGTTACGCTTTGTTACTATATACGAAATGGTACGTGAACGGCGTAGATTTTTACATCCGAACAAGATTTATCATGCGTTTTTTACGAGAACTTATTGTATATCAAATCCATGTAAAACTGTATCTGAAGAGGGCTCAATCTGGTAGCCGAAACTTGTAATTTCTGTTATTTATTTATGTGTTTCTCAATTTATTTAATTAAATGTTATTTTATATTCAGACTGACTCAATCTTTCATATTTCACCAATTTTCGGACTATAATTTTTACGTATTGACTCTTACTTCGCCCTTTATTTATTATTTTTATTTTAATCATTCTAACATGATATTAAATACTTGATGTTTAATAAGTTTCTTCTTTGTATAATCGTATAAATCTTGTGGCTTTCTATATGTATATTTTTGTTTCCAAATTATGGAAATGCAACTGTGTGATACTAGTAATATTTATATGTATACATTGTGTATTCATTGTTATAGATTTATATAAATTTATAACTACAAAGTGTTTTTCCTAACATATATTAAATATACAATAACTGCTGATTAAATAAATTAGATATATTGTACGTTAACAAAGCCCTAACATTATATAATATTTTATTCATCTAGAGGGATAAACTTCACATTATATGTATATATATATATAAATTTTAACTTAAATTACGTCTTAATTACGAGCGATTTTTATATATTTTTTTTTCCTGAGAAACACTTCATCCGTCTGGAGAATAAATGTGTCACGAGAGTGATATCGATTTTTATTTGTTTTACAAAAATAATAATTTAAATATATAATACCTACATTATTTTTTTGAAATCGGTATTTTAAATTACTGCATCTATAGAAGGATACAGAGGGGAAGGAAAAGATTGTTACATTCGTCGCATTTTAATCACGTTATTACGGCTTACGTCTTCCAATCATTTGATTTTTCTAAATCCTTGCAGCATGTTTGATTTAAGAATTATTGCTGTAACACATCAAATTTTAATAAAAATTATATATAAGGGAGCGAAGTTATTGTACGACGCTATCTACCTATATTTGTCAAGCAAGAAAACATTCCACTATAATTATGGTTGAGAAAAGAAATCTGATATTTTGAAGCAACCGAGAAGATATAGATTATATTTTACGGATCGGGAATGCCATAATGCCGGACTCAAGTCCGTTTATTCATCCGTGGAATCGGATTTCCGTGTCTAGCTGTTTGATCGTTGTCGGTACGTTCGTTGTGGAAAGAATAGAAGACAGGGATGTCGAAGTCGCGATCGCTTCTAGGTCTTCCTTAGATAGATTTTTCATGAGCCAATTATCGATCATAGGCACGTTTTCTTCATTCCATTTAGTCTCCTGATTAATGATCTTAAGCGCTTTCTTGATGATGGCGTCCGCTGATTCGAATTCGTCCTGATGATCCATGTACAGCTTGCTCACCTTATCGTAACCCTCCTGCGTGTTGAACGACGACGTAGCAAAATTGACGATACCATCCCAGAGGAAGGTCTTGTTCTCGAATTGCTCTTTTACGGTGTACCAGTGATCGAGCAAGAAGTTGAACAGAGTTTTATAGCCGGTCGCACTGCCGGTCAGCATACTAAAGATCAAGTGGATGTCCGGGTCCGTGAAATTCTCGTTCTGGTCCAGGACGGCTACTTGCAGCAATCTAATGCGGAGGATGCAAAAACAATGTGATAAATATTTATCATTGATATTTATTCATTATTTTCTCGAGACAAAGAAAAAACTAGGTAGAAAGCAGAATCATAATTAAGTCACAATAATATCATAAGATGTCATCATAACGTCATTTGATACTTAAAAATGAACTTACAAATGCCAATAAATACTGTGTGTATGTTATAAGAAATAGGATTATTTAGGTATTCAAAGCTGTAAATTTTGTGAATATACTGACCTTTCGATCTTATTCGCATCCTTCGGACATCCAGCGAGAGTCTTCAGTAAGTAGGTGCGTTCGTTCTGCTTTCTAGCCAGGCTGGTCTTCGGGAAATTTATGACTCGCTGCAATCCAAACTCCCATTCTTCGTCGGTGCCCCATTTGAATACAGGGCAAAGGAATTTGTTGGCGACCCTGCGAAGCATAATTCTCGCTAATTCACTAATGTTTTGTTATCACCGATGAAACGTATGATTATTAATTTGATTAACTCGTAAGTGACATCTAGGTGCGAATTCGCAAAATTTTCAACTTGTAATATTTGAGAAAATTGGTTTTGCTTAACATTCTGTTTTGAATGAATAACATATCGTTTTTCAAAAATTAAATATTATCAATCGATTGGTTAGAAAATTTTACATTGAAAAATATATGTTTTACTTTAATTTTTAACTTTTGGAAGTATAAATCATATAAAACATTAATTAAAGAATTATTTAATTCATTTTTCTAACAAATGTCAAATTTTCCGAGCGAAAGACACTCATTTTAGTTAGTAGGAGGTAGGATACTATAACTTCTAACCGTTACTTTTTCTAAACTAATTGGATATCTAGGTAACTTCCTTTGTAAGTTATACATAAAAGGTTACATTTTCAACATCCTTTTTTTCTCTTATTCCATCGTTAACCTACGATAGAATTTTGCACACGTCAATTTCGGTACTTCAACTTCATTATATAAAAAAATTAGACATTTCTCTATGGTAAATCGATTTACTAAAGAACCATCTTAATAGATGGTTTCTTATGATTTCAGATACTGACGGATTTCCTTTGTCCGGCTCTTCGTCAGTCAACCATTTTTTGAATTGATTCCTGGCTTCCATAACGCAAGGTTCATATCCAGCACGGCAAAGGAAATTCTGCATAAGACCACGCATGTGGGTTTTCCAGGAAGGTTCATCAGGTTGAGGATTCTCTCCAAGTTCCAAGTAGAGAGGCTTCAATAAGCTTCGAATATAGGCCTAAAATTAAATTTTATTTAATTGTTAATTAAAGTACAATCTGATGTTAAGAAATTAAATAACAAATTGAATTCGGAACCTATCTATATGAAATGACTTATTTTACACTAAAAGAAAAAATAGTTACAATTATATTATTATATAATTTAACTATAATTTATAATTACAATTACAATTTCTATTTTAGCGCTAATATTGAATATTAGCTGCACCTCTATTTAATTTTGTCATTTATAATACTGAACACTAATAATTTTAATGAATTGATCAAAAGCAACATCTACTCACTTCAAATTTCAAATATACGTCCAAACCCTCGATGCGCCGACCGATATGATTAATCATTGTGAATACTGGTTCCCAAACCACATGGCTCTTTTCTTCCTTGAGGAAGAGAGTCATGTTCATCGCAACGCCAAAGCACAGTTCGCCAGCGTATGCCAAGTTCCATGCATCGTGCAGAAGTTTCGCTCTGGTTAACGGAGGTATTTTCTCACGATCTGGCCCTTGCAAATATTGCGACAGCATCCTCCAGTTGCACGTATCGTAGTTTACCGGAAACATCCCTTCGAAATAATATTAATTCTTAGTAAACATGATTAAGTTATTCATGTTCTGCGCATTTCTCTTCTTTGAAATATTAGGAGCCCTCAGTCTCTATTCTTTCCTCTTTTTTAAATATACAACTTTATAAGTACTTTCCAAAGATGGTAAAGTCATGATACATGTAAGAATCACTTAATAATTTTTGTATACTTGTAAGTGTGGTGGAAATTATGGGACATGAACGACTTATCCATTAATTAAAATTATGTTGCAATAACATTTTTGTAACGTTGCGTTATAACCATGCGACATTTCGTGTTTTGTCGCATAAATGTTTTGGTAATGTTCTAGGAACCAGAAATATCCTAAGTCGATTACTTTACATATGCGACGTCACATTTGAGGCAATATTTTTATAAATTGCAAAGAAAATGTTTTACACAAAACATTATTTCCACGTCACGAAACGTTTCTTTTATGACCTTCCAAATATTTAAGGCGAAAATGCGACATGTTCCGGAATAACGCAAATAAAACGTTACTTTTAAATGTTTACAGGACCTTTTATGAATCGTATATATATGAAACGTCACAAATTTGCTAAGTACAGTCAAAATGTAATTTATAAATATTTGAGTAAATATTTGAAGATATCTAACGTTTACAAGATATACATTAAACAAATCAAATGTTAGTATAAAAATATAAAATATAATGTATTAAAGAGAAATCAAACTGTTATTTAAAATCATTAATATTGTAATTTGCTGTTTGCAGGAAGAATCACAATGGTTTCTTATAAAATATTGTTCGAATATCCACCTACCGATTTCTTCAGGATTCACAATAATGAAGTTATCTTTGTCGGTAATGTCCGAAATAGTGTAATTTTTTGGTACGTTTCCTTTTTTTAGCCATACAGTCGGTTTGGTGTTGTGAAAGTTCAATTTATTTTGTGCCTGCATCACAATCGGAATGTCCCACTGATAGGACACTTTCGCCGTAGATTGCGGTGGTATGTCTCTCAGATAGACTTTCTAGAAGCACAAATAAAGTGTTACTTATTTATAAGTGTTACTTAAGAATATACAATAAGATGTTCTTTCATCTTATTTTTATTCTAGGAAAGATTTAAATTAAAATTTTCACATATTATTATATTTTTTCATTTACCAATATTTATATAAATAATTAGGTATAAAATAAAGTGATAAAAACTTTAATAAATATAAATTTAAAAAGATAAGTATAGCAAAAATTATAATATACTAAGTAATTAAGAATTTTATAATCGTAAATCTATAAGAGTATAAAGCTCTCTGCTATTCGAAAGATTTAAATTCTAAATATTCAAATGATTAAATCTGGTATATATTTTATATTTTTATGGAACAAAACTCGTACGTGAATTACATGTAGAATTGAATCTTCTTCTTATAAGAAAAGGTTTCTTCGATTCGAAGAAATGTTTCTTTGCTATGTGGTTAAAGAAAAAATTTCTTTGATTTATAATTTCTTTGATTTATATAACAGGTGACGAATCATCGATATATTACTATGAACCGGAAAGCAAGCGACAATCGAGTGTGTAGATGTTCCCAAATGGGTCACATCCAACAAAAGTGAATCGCGACAGAAGTGTTGGGAAGAAAATGATTGCATTGTTCTTCAGGAAAATCGGTCCTGTTGTGTATGTCGCGCTTGAAAATCGTCGTACGATTAATGCTGAGTGATACAACAATTTGTCTGCCGACTGTATTTGAAAAAATCCGTCAAAATCGGCTAAGATCGCGCATCATCTTGTATCAAGACAATGCATCGTCACACAATGCAGAGGAGACAACTCAGTTTTTGGTCACTGCCCATGTACAATTAATGACTCATCCGCCTTATAGTTTCGATCTGGTACTTTGTGACTTCTTTTTATTTCCATACATCAAGGATAAAATGCGTGGTTCGAAGTTTAATACGCCATGCGGCAGTGGAGGCGTTCGAAAATCTGATGTATGAGGTATCTCCAGAAAGATGGACAAAATGCTCCGATGATTAGTTTTATCGAATGGAAAAGTATATTCATTGTAACGGAGAATATTTTGAGAAACAATAAAGCCAATTTCAGAAATTAATTATACGTTGTATACGATTTTTCAGAAACTTTCGGAGCAATCTACATAATACAATCTGTTAAATATTTCTTAATGATTGAATTTATCGATATTAATGTTTCTCTGCTCGCGGAAAATTGTATGTTTGTTCTGGATGTAACGGTGCATTTTATAATTAATTCAATTGATATTTATCACGCAATAATATTTTATCTTATTTAAGGTAATATGTATGTTAATATTTTTATTCTTTTGTTTTTTGTATAACGTATTTTCACTTTATTTTTAAATTTCTTAAATAAATAATGAATCACTTAATAATTTCTCCATCAATTTCATTTATTGAAAGCGTTTGGCGTAATAGAATCAGTATTACTATCAATTCTCGTCAGTAAATATAACTTCCGTTGACGAGAGGAATGCTTTAACCGCGTGTAAACAATACATACGTGGTCATTTCTATTGCTTTATCTGTGCGAAAATCGCATCTGTGCCTTCCCGCGTCGCGCGTCCTTGCAGGAAATAACGCTTTTGTCCAGCTTACCTGAGTGAGATTAATTTTTCCAGTTTCGTAATCGCGAATGACCGTGACCAACGGCACTCTGTCTCGATTAATCCACGAAGCAGCGATGCCGTTGATTGTTAGACCTGGTGGCAGATTGTTCGTCTCGTTCGCCACATCGTTCAGATAAGTGAAGATATCGTTGGCGAAGAAGGTTCTGCGATCTCTAAACACAAAAGGCACGATATTTCGCGATATATAGAATCTGCGATCAATATTATCGAGAAAAATAGTCAGGAAGCAGTGCGTAACAAAAATAACTTGAAAAAATTTCAATTGCTTTGGGAGAATCTTCAATTGCTTACACAAATTTACATTTAAAACTTAAAAGCTTCATTTACTTCTGTATATGTATTGCAGAAAAACGGAAGTTTGCTTTTACGTAAAAACGTTAAATTGTTGGAGATTAGAATCTGCTTCCCAACTAATTGATGGAGGCAATTACTACTCTTTCGATTGCTGATGGAAGAAATTCCTCACGCTTCGCTGGAATAGGTCGCGCCCAAGAGTGTAATTAAGCATTCGGAAAACTAACTCGGCTATAAAATCCAAAAGGTGAGATAATTAATTTTAATTAAACTTACATTATATCGCTAAAAATTTAAATTTCATTTAAATTACATACGCGTAATTATTTATTTGTGGTTATTCTTTTATTTAAATTATGTACGCAATTAATATATGTATATATAGTTATTCGCAATTATCTACTTTTTCATACTATACGCTTGATACTAAAACTTTTTCCTTGAATGTCAGCTTTATGGGTAATATATAAATAAATTATAATTCATCGTCTTATAAAAATATTAAGTTATTGTAATTCACTTTAATTACCTTTAGTCCATGTTGCTTCTTGTCTGATGCCAGCTACTCTTGAAAAAGGTGCTGTCTGCGCAAATTCGTAATACAAAGGATACAACATTGTCATCGGCCATTTTCCTTCCATCTCATTCGGATTGAGCTATTTAAAGTACAGAATTAATTTCTCAGAAATTCGTATCATAATTTTTAATACAAAATAGAATAATTAAAAATACTAATTTTTGCTATTTATTATATAATATTTTACAGCAACTACGAAAACATTGTAAAAAATATCGCTACAATTAAAAAAAGATATCGTAGGCTTACGTCGATTGTTGCCATGGATGCTAAAAACGAATTAAGAGCTTTGTTAACCGGCGCATCGTTTCGACGATACGGTGTAACGGATTGGCCGATCCATTGATAAAGAAGTTCATTCGCAGTGGTCCAGACTAGAGAACTACTGAGTTCGCTTTCCCTGAAAAAAGTTATTTATTTTATATGTGCTACTTCGCAGAAATATAAGATTATCCTTATAGATATTTGTATACTTGAAGAACATGAGACCCCAATTGTCGGAAGCTTTACAAGTGCTGTACATGGGAATCGCCATGAGGTCCAATTTCGGTAGACCAAGGGAGGTATTGAAATAATCTTGCAAATAATTAATAACTTTCACAACTTTGTTAGGGACATTAAGCAACGACTCCATGAATTCTTTGCGACCCCAAACCTTCACCTGCAGTCTTTTCCCATTCATTTCATTAATTTCCTTCGTAGGCTCGATGTTCTGCAGATCAGATATTACGAGGGCAAATTGATTCGTCGACATTCGAGGTGTCTCTGCAAACTCTTCTTCAATCTTATCGGACGACTCACGCGCAAAGCTTAAAAAAAAGACAAGATGTAAAAGTGATATTTAGTTCTCAGTAAACTTGCAAAATTTAGACTAACAATTTACAGAACTTAATGGATATTTTTTATACTAGAAATCGATTGAGCCCAATATAATACTCTGGGATTGAAAGGTTCAATATTAACATCTTACATTGTAGGCGTGTTTGTGCGTGCCGTTAAACCTTTAGGATAAAGTACACTTAGCTTGAAAGTCGCTTTATAAGGTGGTTCGTCCATGCAGGGAAACATTTTCTGTGCATTATCTAATTGTAAATAAGTGGCGATAAAGGGGCTGAAAAAAATAAAAAGTGAATGTAAATTATAATCGCTATTCTCACAGCGTTTTTTAATAGTCACTGTTCTCATCGCATTTTTTAATCCATTAATTATAAAAAATTTTTCTATCCTGTATAACATAAATTATTCCAACAATATTGTGGCAACATCGCAATGTTCCAGTAATATTGCAGTATTATTGGAAATGTTGCAGCAATGTTGTTTTGGTTACTTCTGTTACAGGACATTTTTTTTAAATTTCTTTATATCATACAAACGTTTCAAAAATTTAAAAAATTATAAATTAATGATATTCTGCAAAAAGTTCAAAGCAAACATTTAATGACTTAGGTATATAATTTTTAAGTTTTGCTTTGAAAAGTAACAAAAAATATTGTGTGCTGCACTTACTGTTTTCGACCTTCAGAATCCATGTATGCGCTTTTGTAAAGGCCAGTAGTCTCATTAGTCGTAAAATTTCCAAAGTATGTGATATCAACTTCGCAGGCACTTCCATTCTTCAACATTTGTTCCAGATAGATGATGTACCAGGATTTTCTATTCTGCCGTTCGGTCCGTGCGATATTAAAATATAATTCGTCTCCCATTCTATGTCACAAAGGTGACAGAAAATGAGGTTCTATTATAATTTTAAAAGTTATTATAACGAGAACGAACTATTGACAAAATAAAAAACGATATTTTACTATTATCATTATAACATGAATATAATAAGAATTATTATTAGAGTTATAAGAATTACTGTTATAAAAATGCGTTCACTTTGCACAAAAATTAAATTATTAGATAGCGTTTTACATCTAAACTATGAAATTCTTGTTACTTAATTATGCTCATGTTTTATTTGCTTACGATTCATCGGCTGGTAATTTAAGCAGTCTGACAGCGACTACTGAAATCTCAAGATTCGGATGGACGTTCAGTGTTATTCTATCACTAGTGTCGGACCAGGTAAGGTTGATCTTAACACGGCCGTTAAATTGGTTGCTCTCGATGAAAGGTATTTTGATATCCACGTGGTAACTGGTCGGTGTAACTTCACTCGGTAATCTATATTGACGCATTTTCGTGTAATAGACATCGTTCAGGTCGATACTGCGCTTCCATCGGCCCTGTGATTAAACGAGCAATTTTTTATTCCGATAGTTGGATTATGACAGTTCCTTAATTCGTTGACACCATACTTTGACATCACTAACGCTTTGAGGAAAACCAGATGATATCACCAACAGTAGAACGAGTCCTGACAGCAACGTTGCCCACATCATGATGGTACAGAGTGAACCTGAATTATAGTTGGTGTTTAGTGCAGAATTATTTAAACATTCACTTGCATACGACAAAAACTGTACGTTGAAGTTAATTCGATATGAAACAGTTTGGAGTCTTGTGAATAATCCAGTGCCACAATAGCAGTCGAGATCTCTTATCACGGGGTCTTATCCTAATAAAATTAATATATTAAACTGAGAAGAATAAATTATTAGATTAAACATTTTAAATTCTAAAGATTTGGGTTATCGCGAAATTGATATAATTAAAATAAATCGGGGATGAAATAGAGCAACATGATGCTTCAATTGAAGCGTTTAGTTTTAGTATAATAATAGCTTAATCAACTTTTTTAAAAATTTGAAGAAATTAAATTTAGACTTGGACAAACTAAATTTAAAAAACTCTAAAGAAGATCAATTCATCTTCGCAGGTCGTAGGAATCTTAATAAAATTTTGTACTGCTTCCATGAGTGGAATATTCTGAGACTTCGTAGAAGGGATTTATTTTGCGTTGTGGAAAATCGCGACTTAATCGATTCCTGGGTGCTTACGGCGTTATCCTCGCGACAGGCGTGCACGCCTGAGGGACGCAGAGGATGATCTGTCAACGACGCGCGATCGCGGTTTACGAAGAACTGACTTGGATATTATCCGTATTACCACACCGTCGCGCCAATTGACCTTGATACTCCTTAAAGAAGAAGCGACTTCCTCTGGGAGGAGTCCAGGAGAATCTCTGGAACGACTGTGTGATAGCGTAGCCGCGTGCAAACTGTCGCTCGAACGGTTCCTCGTTGGCTTGGTCGCCAAAAAGCGACAGAAACGCGCGGAAAAACACACCGGTACTAGTCTCGCGTGACGTATCACCCCGGGAATCGGATTCAGGTCCACTTAGGGCAAATCGGCGGATCGTCCATCCATTATCCAATTTGGCGATCGCGATCGTCGTCGCTGAAGGGGGATCTAATCGTGGCGGAGTCAATTCGGACGAAGAGACAACGACGTCAACGGCCAATCTATGGTCAACAGCGTCGGCTATCAAATTGGGAACAAAGTGCGTCTCGGACATTGCCTGTTGCAAGGACCTTCGCGCCATTGTATTCCCCTTTAAACACTCGATGCCAGAGTACTTGTCTATATGTCTGTATTGCGTTGCTATCGCCAATGACACATTATGACACGTGCCGCTGATCTACGTACCGGCTCCTGGTACCGACCCCGAACCAAGCCCAATGTGCACTTGGACCACGACACCATAACACCTTAATTGGACTTGATAGACTGTTTTGTTCGCGAGTTCTCTTGCGAGGTTCTCGCGCAATAACTGGGTCAGTTCTAAGCTGCAATCGAAAACGTGATAGTTACAAATTCGATGTTACGTGTATAATATCTTATTCGAAATTTTTTGTCAAGCGCTCTTGTTTAAATAGAGCGGACTAAACTGAGTCGAAAAGTCCTTTATCATTTTACAATTTTCGCAATAATTAACAAGATATTAATTACTAAAAATTGCCAAATATTGGTCTTCAATAATTTTTTTCTCAAATACTATCAACTTAAATTACAGAAAAACTGCAAGAGCTAAAAATTATTTATTTTCTTTTCATAGAACTCTAAGAATTTTTTCAGAATTTAAAAAAAAAATTTTAGGTCACCCTGTATATTTTAAAAGGATTAATGGTATTTTTTAAAAAAAAAGGATACCTCTTCTCTTGCATTGATATCACTATTTGAGAATGCGGTAACTTAATTTAATTTTGTGAAAATTTTTAATATCCAATTTGATTTTGGAAAAATTGAGGAGCTTCTCTAGAGAGAATGTGCTATATTTTAGAATACTCAAAGTATATTAAGAATTATAAGTTAAAATGTATAAGGAAAATGTAGATATGTTTTATGGAAACCGCTATTGTAAATGATAATGAAGAAGATAAAAAAAATTTTTTATTAAAAAATTTAAACATTATTTAATAATATTTTAATGATCTCTAATTATAATTATGTTTTCTCTTTATAATGAAAACATTTATCACAACTAATAAAATTATTTCCTTACAACATTACTAGTTTTCTTTTATTCAGCCTTTCGTTTAATCCTTCTCTTTTAATCATCATCACGATTTCATGAAGATAAAGGATAAAGAACTTGCCTCATTCTTCAGATGCTGCATTATCATACCGAACTTCGTTCCACGTGTCACTACAAAAAGGAAGGCTGTAAGACGCGCGGTAAAATCTCGATAGCGGCTCTAATCGCGAATTATGGCAGAAGCGCATAAGGATAAGGAGCGGAACGAACGATTGAGACCGACACGGAGAGCTGACGAACGAAGAGCACAAGTGGGGGGCACCCGCTAGTGTTTCTCGGCCAACATCCACTCACGGCACCGCAAGGTAGAATAGCTAATTGCAGTTGTACCTGCGTCACCTATGTGCCGCCACACCTGAGAATTTGTTTCCGCGTTGGATGCGCATTCGTTCTCCAAAGCCGCCTTTTTACACACTTTCGTTTTCATTTTTCTTAAGAATACCTTTGCATTTTTACTTCAAATTGTAACGATGCGACGAGGATCCGTCAGCAGTTGGCAGTCCTATGGACAGCGAAATTGTAAGTGATAACAGCTGTTTTTGCTTTTGCCATTGTTTCCATGACTTTAAACGATACATTGTGATTACACTTAAAATATAAACCTTTTCTATTAAAAAAAATTTTTAATAATATTTTTCTTTAGATAAATCTAAAAACTTATTATATTTAATTTGAAATCTATTAAATTATTGAATAAAATAGAAGAAAATAAAAGAATATTGCATTATGCATTTTAAAGTTTAAAGTTATAAACTTTATAAACTGACAATGGGATATATATATATATTTGGATTAAAATGAAAAATAAACTGTAGAAAGAGTTATTATATATATATATATATTATTACTATTTTTAGAAAAAAAAATGCCTTAAAAATTATTATATTTTTATTAAAAGTAAAAATTCTTTTGTTTAAAGTTAATTGGTGTCAAGAAATTAAATATGATTTGTTTATAGTTATTGCTACGATTATTATTTTGTATACTACTGAGAAATATGTTTGTTATTTATATCATCAATTGTAATATCAATTACATTTGTTAATTAAACATTATTTACATGCACCGTACATCCATGTTTTAGATATTCGAAAAACAATTTCTTTTTTGCTTTAATAAATCTATCTTTATTTCATATTTTTATTCGATTTTGAAAATAACACTCAAATTAGCTAATTATATTTGGATTTTGTTTTATCGTTAAATGTATGAAATATTTAACTTATATCGATATGAACATGACCGTAAATTAAATTATTACTTCAAATCACTGCAACTAGTTGATTGTTGTACTTTTTATGACAGTTATAATCGTGCGAGATTTTGAATGTACACTGAAGAAAAATGATGTATCAACAATTCATATAATTTTAAAGTAAGTAGTAGAATTTATAAAGTTTAACATTAGTTGAGAAAAGATCAAATAGCATTTGCATATTTTTATATTTATATATCTTCCATGTAGAATTAAATTTTATATTTTAGTTTACATGAAAATATTACATTACAATGTTAAATTAACGAAATAAGTTCTTACAAGTTTTGCGTTAAACAAAAAATCGAAAACCATACACTAAAAAAGAATGGTGTTATATCAACAGTATTTTTAATTGAAAATAGTCTTATTGATTCAACAATAATATTAATGAAACAAATAAAATTTTTTTAAAACAGGGGCATGATATATTTGTTTTATTAATGGTTTCATCGTGAATTAACAAAATTATTTTCAATTAAAATGCTGTTGATATATAGTATGATTTTTTTTCAGTTTCCCTCTGTTTAATGCGAAACTTGCAAGAATTTATTTTGTTAATTTAGCATTTATTTCTTTAATAACTTTTGCAAGTTTTTATTTTAATCATAATTATAATTTTAGTTTGATAAAGTAGTAATAATCTCATAGTCTCTCTTTCTTGTCTCTCTCTCTCGGAAATCGGATTTATATTTTGTATTGCCAATACATGTATAATAATATATTATTCTTAACTAACTCTGTCAGTTAAGCGTTAAACAATTCAATAACAGAACTATTGTTAAATAACTCAATCAGTTATCTATATTCAGACCAGCTTAGAAATATTCCATTTTGTTAAATTATTGTAAATTCAACAAAACTGCGTGCGCGCAAAACTAATATGATTTTTTTAAATATGTATGTGCACACAGGTTGAAGCAGTGTCACACCAATTTCAAGTATTTTGAAAAAATTTTCCCACACTCTTAATTATGTTATTATTGATGCGCTATCTGTTCGCCATGCGTCTGTTACATGCGTTGCCAACTTGGAGGTTACCTTGAATGTTCATTCGTGATATCTTCTTTATTAAAATATTGATATCATTGAGCAAATTTTTTTCCTCAATTGTTGCAATAAAAGAATGACTTCAATTACATTGAAGATTAAGTTGTAATGTAATATTTTCATATAAACTAAATTATCGTAATGTTTAATTTTATATAAAAAAAGGATAAATACAAAAATATTTAAATGCTACTTGATCTTTTCTGGTTTAACGTCAAACTTTACAAAGTTTACTACTTATTTTAAAATTATACTAGTTATTGTGTCGACAAATAATTGAAGAAATTTTATTCAAAAATTTAACGTCTGACATAGCTTAGAATTTATTGAAAATTTAAATAAAGAGTTTACTTCAAACTTCTCTTTCTATATTCTTTTATCTTGGACACAGCACTAAGATATTGACGTTTGTTTATGAGACAGTCACGTTCAGATGGTGTAACGAGAAATATGATTTAACATTATAGAGAACATGCTACTACGAGACATAATAATAAAGAACAAATAAATAACAAGAATATTGTTTGGCCAAGAATAAGCATTAATTAATTGTAACAGATTTGTAGATCTATTGTAATCTGCAATTACTGATTCCAATATCAAAGGAAAACTTAATGTTGCACTCTTTCGATGTGTTTTATCCGTTTCGAATCTCGAGCCTCAGATTCTTAGCAAAGTGTATAATGCGTTTCATTGAAAACAAACTTTCAATTAAGATAATATCTCAAATTTTAATCGTAGGTATAAGTAATGTTTATTTCTTTTGTGCTACAGTTTTCAGTGACGGTGCGGATTTATTTGATTCACTGATGTGCATTATAACATAGCATTTGATGAAATACAACAAGTTTTAGTTGCGTTCTTATGTTGCGCTCATTATCAGTGCGATAGTAACAAGTAACAATAACATTCTATTGAAAGTACCATTGTATTTGTTATAAATTGTTATAAATATTCCTCGTTAGAAATTATGCCGTTGAAATCAATGCAGACTGTCGCCGCTAATGCCATGCGAATGGCACCGATACGAGCGTTATCGGCGCGAAGATTACGCGAATGCTGGAGCTGATACGTAGTCAGCACGAGGTGTACGAGCAGGACCTTGAAATCACGTCTCCTACCGCGTTCACGAGCCTATCGCGGATTCCTGCATCACGGGGAACCAATTTTGATGACATCATTCGCATGTATTCCGCGTTTCTAACGTTGCACTACTAACGCGAAATTCGTCGCAATGGCATGCGCTTATAGATATTGCGATTTTTTTTAATTGATTCGGATAATCGGCATGCGACTCGCTTTGATTTGTCAATTGTTTGCGAGTTGTTTACAAGTCTCTCTATAATTTTCGCGATTATTTTAATTTCTCTAATGTTCTATAATTTATTCGATTGATCGAAGCTATGGAAATTACTGGTCTCGATTATGATAGCGTTAATTGTTAGATTTCTAAGAAAATACATGCTTATTAATTGAAAGGTGTGTATGGTTGAAGAAAATATCATCTTTGAGAAAAGGAAATTTTTCGTCTCTTCACAATTAAAGATTAATTTTAAGGATTTTTATATCTATAAATATTTTCATTTTTCCTTAATTCTTTTGTTTATATATTATTTATCTAACTTATCTCTGTCAGTTTTCTCTCTCTATCCCTCTCTCTCTCTTTGTAATTGAAACATTTTTTAGTAAATATAATCATAGGAAATTATAATTTTTCTACACACAATATTTAAATCGATTAGCCATTAAACTTTTAAATATTTAGAAAGATTAGAAAGAAGAAGTTTTTAAAGATACAGTATGTTGTGGTAATTCATAAAAAAAATTTCTAATTTATTTCTTAAATATATATTTAAAAAATGCGGATATTTCAGCTTCAAAGGGTTTCTCTCAAACTCTTTAATTTATCCAATTAGAAGGAAAAATTATATTATCTATTTAGAAAAGTAATAATTAGCTGTAACATTTACAACGTGTTAAATGGTTACATGATCGACACAATCGATGACACATTTGAAAATGAATTGCAGCCTATTAAGAAGGAACAATAGATGCCAATATTCAGTGAGGCAATAAATGTGCGCATCTTTTTATCACACGTTTAATATTTTCAGCTGACTGCATGATGCAGACATATGAGGGCAATACTGCGTTGCCTCCTCCTTGTGAGGAAATTGTTCATCAACGAAAGGGTGGCTGGTTTTTAACGTACAAAAAGATTCTCTCTTTCGTTGTCCTGATCGTGATCGTTGTGATTGTCGCCGGTATAATCGGATGGAACCTTGGTACAATACCCAAAACGAGAGTAAGTGATTTATCGTAACATAGATTATAGTTATTTGTTATTACTGGTAATTTATCATCATTGTACTTGTGATTAATGTTTTATTATAATAATTTTAAATGTATCTGTGTATACTTTGATGAGAAAAATTATAATTATGAAATAAAAAATTTATAGATTCATTTTTTGATATTTATTGATTAACATCATTATATTTCATTCAAGATTAATTATATAAAAAAATTAAAAAATTAAAAATATTGGAAAATAAAAAGTAAAAATTAAAAAAAAACATTATTTTAAAGTCATTGTTTTATTATAAGTTTTAATTAATGATTTAATACTGCATTACATTTATGGTTTCAATATGTAAAACGTAATATCTCTCTTTAATAAGTACTAATAATATATAATTTAGTATATAATTTAGTACTAACAATATATAATTTTTTCTGCACTTTCTGTTAATTAGATATACGATCCATTAGCCCTTATTGAGGAAGAAGTGGAAGAAGGAGGTGATGTCATGATAGCCTCAGTATCGCCTTTCGTTCATCCTTTGAAATATAATCTCGAATTGATGCTGTCGAATGACATCAATGCCACATCGAAGCTGAAAGGGCGAGTCGTTATCGAATTTCGCATGGATGATACAACGCCATTAAACCAATTGTCTCTGAATGCAAGAAATATCACGGCAACACGTCACAAGTTATCACTCATAGAAGAGAATGGTGCGCGTGCGAAAAGGAGACGTAGGAGACGCGCTGAAGATACAGGCGGCCAAGAGAACGCTGGTACTTTCTACAGAAATCAATTAAAAGGAATAAATCTATTTTCAGTCAAAACGGATTTTAGTGCTTAAATATTTCAGAGTAAATTTATATACAATATATATAAATTTACAATATATATATATATATTCAATTCTGCAAAACATTTCATACACCGAAATCTTTTTCAGTCTTGAAATGCAATCATGAACAGAACTAGAGTAATATTATATATTAATAAATTGACGAGCAATTTAATAATTTTTGATGCTAATAAGCATCATAGAAAGATGTTAATAATTTGATGCTAATCTAAGTATTTTAAAAACCGTAAATAGTTTAATTTATTTTCTTCAGAAATGTCATATACACAGTTGGAAAAAATGTATTGAATTTAACATAAATCGCATGTCCTAAACGGTCCACTCAAATTTTTCAGTTAATTTTACACAAGATGAATATGTTAGAAGGTAACACAAATATTATGTAAGAGAATAAATATAAAGAAAGATAACATCGATAGTTTGTAAATATATCGTGGGAACATATCTTTTTTCAGAAAATTAACATTTATATGTTAAATTAACACATATTTCATTTGTCTTAGAATTTATGTTTTAAAACACATTATTTTTATGTTACTTGTTCACTTACTCATAAATTGTGTCATTTTGACACTAAGAAACATTAAATATCAATTTCACAAAAAATCTTTAAATAACATAATCACATTATGTTAAATTAACACTCGAATATGTTAAAAAATTCAATACAACACGTGGACCATTTCTAACACAAATACACAAATTTTTTTTACTGTGTATATAGATTCTCTATCTATTAATATTCTTTATCGAAATTACGTTCTACTTTTTTTGGATTGTAATAAACAAAAAATATTTCAGTTGATATATGATAGATGAATGATATTAATTAATTAAATAAATGAAAAATAGGTCATTCTTAAATAATTCGATTTAATTATTTGATTTAATCCGGCTCATACGCATAATGACTCACCACTTTTGCCTTAAATTATATTTTAAATAAGTACGTGCACAGAAGTTTATAGGTGTTGTACCTGAGACTTGTGCTCGTTAAATTTGGATTGTAATCTATGTCACGAATGCGATTGCTACTTGTTTTCATTTGGATTATAATCTGCATCTCGAATGTAACTCGTCATTATATGACAATAGTATATTAATGTACGGTTTAACAAAGCAAGCAGATTTTTGGTAGCGAAATAATGCGCGATAAGACAACCATTTAGACATTATCACACTTGCAGCTGTGACAATATCTAATATAATAGTGTGCAAGTGGTCAATTGCATAACGTTCGTGATAAATTCTAAAATAAAAAAGAAAAATAACTTTATTCTCAATGTTTTAAATGTTTTACTTAATTGAGCTGGTAAATTCAGTTTCATTTTTTAGTACGTGTAAAAAATTAATATAATTGAACGATCATTATTTGAAATTTCCGTAAAACTCTTGTTTACTCTTAGAGAATATTAAATAAAGAAAGAAAGAAAGAATTACATAATTGATTGTGTCTAATGCCGAACAACGATCTGTTCAACGCAGACAATGCCACTACTTTGGCTCCTACTGTGATATCATCTTCGCAATTGGAAAATCAGGAAACAACGCGCGTCGTTGTGACGGAGTATCCCTCAGGAAATGCAACCGTTTCGGGCAACGAAACTTCTTTGACAAACGAAAGTTTGTCAGTGCCTGATGAGAAAATCGCGAAGTCTACAAACGCGACGACTGGATCAATGACGCCTACTATGATAACTTCCGGTAATGAAAGCATAATTGATGTGAAGATTCAGCGATACGAAGTGGATGCTAATAACGGATTACATGTGATATATCCGGCTGTCGCCATGAGTCCAGGAATATACAGTTTGGAGATCGACTACGAGATTCAATTTGATGGTAAAGCGATATATTCGACGAGCTACAGCGAGTCCAGTGAAGGAAAGTAAGTTTTTCCATGTGATTATAGTGAAAAAAATTAATTAACTAATTGTCGATTGCACACACACACACACACACTAGAATTGAAACATTATCTTATAAAAGATACCCGGGTGGAAATGTGTCTGGGCGATCTAAATTTCTATATTATAGGCCCCGTGGGGAATGTCGTGGTACGCCAGTATTGAAAATCTAGCCGGGTGCTATCTAGTATTTCATCTAGGCACTGGATGACAGAATTGTACATACAGTGGTGCCAAGATGGGAAAATTAGCCGGGGGGGCTAGCTAGCACTCGGCCGGTGAGGCAGGATTATAATAATTTTAACTAATATTATTAAATAATATATAAGTATAATATAAAATGTAAATTAATTATTTAACATTTTATAAAGTTATTCGATACTCAAGCTATAATCATCGCTTGTATCGAACTATCAACCCTGTTACACACATAGCCATAGCATACAGTTTGAGTGGCCCACTATAGTTCTTTATTGTATGTACATATTGGCTACGTTTACACCGTGCGCTTAGTCCACGACCTATATGATAGGTGTTTTTGTTTAATATACAGGATAAACAAGGACGTCTATTGTATAGGCCGTGGCCTAAATGCACGGTGTAAACGTAGCCATTGTATTGCAAATTGCGCGTTGCACCGACCATGGCTGCGTTCCATTATTCACTTTAAGTATTATTAGTCTACAGCATAGATAACGTAAACTATAGATTTCTAGTATCTGCAATGAATAACGGAACGCAGCCTTTATATGGGACTTCTTTTGGATCGGAATGCGCAGGCGCAGATTTACAATAATCAATGTCGCCCTAGACTTAAGCAGCCGGTCACGAAAAAGTTGGGCTCGATTTCTGGCTTCGGAAAAGCGTTGTACCGAAAAACCAATTCGAGCGCTCCTGTCGGAGAAAACTGTCAGCTTAGAGGGTTTGATAAATCTTTTTCCTTCCATTTTCCTACACCGCATCGCGAACCAGGACCTAGAGAGTTTTCCAAAAATGGGGCTGATTATTATTGCCGTTACCGCCTAATATAGCCTTCCAACATAGCGCCCACATCAACTCGTGGAAAACTAGATGAAGCACATATAGCCCTAGGTCGTAATTTCCACCCGGGTACAGCTATTCACAACCTGAGCAAGAAACATTTCGGAACATTTCAGTTATATCGCTGCAACATTACATCGTCTTGCTTACTAGGAATACTAATCAAATTTTTTGAAAATTACAAAAAAGTTGTCTATAAGTTTGTTATTTTAGAAATATGTTATTAACATTTTCTGATAATATAAAAATTATAAAAATATACTTTTATACATATATATGATCCCTTTTTTCTTTTTTTCTTATTTTATATTAAAGTATTTCAGTTTCAGAATATTTAATATTAATTCCTTAAATATAAGTTAAAAAAAATTTGTTCAAATATTTTTGTGGTTGTGTCCTTAATTTATGTATTTTTTAAATATGTCTACTTAATTTTGAGATGATATATATTTTTAGTAGATCGTTTATCGGGACGCGGTTAAAACCTGTACGAGCTTCGCATCTTTTACCTATCTTCGATGACGTGAACCTCAAGGCTGTCTTTTCGGTGTCCGTGATACGTCCACGCGAAGCGAGAGTTCTGTCAAACATGCCTCTCAATATTTCCAAAGACACGTAAGTATTTCATACTGTTAATTACAGCTGTGTCAATGTTTGCATGCTTAGGACATCTATATCGGTTATGAATAGCGAAACTGTCTAGTTCCATAACTATTATTTCTTCAACTGTATTTTTTTTTTAGTGAAAATATAATGAAAAACTTACATAAAGTAAAAAAATATACATAAAGCGAAAAACATACATAAACATACATCAACTATAAACTTTACAGTCTTTAATTAATTTACAGTTCAAATTTTTAATTTTTTGTTTTAAATAAAAAATTGTGCCTAAAATATGCCAAAATTATAGAACGTTAAAAAAAGAATTTTTTCATTAAAACATAAATTTTATTCTATTAGTGCAATGAATTATAATGAAATTTCTCGTGCCATTATTTTTCTCTTCTCATATGGGCGATTTTTATGCGTTTAAAAAAGTAATCAGTGTGTAATTTGTATCTTTCAAGATCGGATGATCGAGTGATCGACACCTTCAGCGATACCCCGTTGCTCTCGCCTTACAATCTGGCTTTCGTAATGGGCGAAGTCGAGTCGGTGGGCGAGACGAAAATGGGACTTGATAATGCGACAGGGGTGACTTTCTGGGGCGATCCGAAGAGACGATCACGGGGAATTTATCTTCTCGACAAACTCGACCAAATTGTTGTACATTTCAACGACATGTTCTCGATGCCTTATCCGCTACCGAAATTGGATATCGTCGCATTACCGTCGCGAATCGTCGATAACGCCGGAAGCCCAGGATTGATATCATTGAAGTAAGAAAGCTCACAGCGTTATATTTCATCTACAAGAGAATAATTAAATTACTGTGAAATTATTTTGATGGAAAAAATTACAATTATTTCATAAATTTTAAAGAGATAATAAAATTTCGTTTTTAAGTGCATTGATTTTCAATACCAATAATGTTCAATACCCAAGTTCTTTCGCGTTAAATACTTTATTATTTTATTAAATGCCCCAATCAGCAAAATATTAACAATTTATCTAGAATTTGCTAGCAAATTCGATCAAAATATTCAGCATCAATTCCGTATTAAGCTTGTATTTTGCTGACAAAGCTTGTTGACATAATGTGAGAGAAAATTGTCGACAAAAACCTAGCAAAGTTTTGGTCGGTTCTTACCATCAATTTACTGTCAGATTGTCAGTAAGTTTTGCATGGTTTTGCCAACAATTTGTTCTTATGTTTTGTTAACGGATTTTATTGTATATCTGCCACCAATTTGCTGACATCATTGAATAACAGAATTTACAACAAATTTGCCTTTTTGTCGACAAACTTTGTAGCAAGCGCCTGACAAAATTTGTTTTCAACAAACTTGGCTGACTGATAAAACAATTAAATTTAAATAATTTAAAAAATTAAATTTTATAATGTATACAAATTCATGCTCAGTTGACACGACTTGATATCACCATTTTTATAGCAAATGTGTATTAAAACAATATTTACTTCACACAATAACTATTTTGATGGGTGCGGACACAGAATTTATTTTTACCTTTTTTTAAAAAGTGATCCATTATACTCTTTCGATCGCTCTACGTTCAATGTCGCGTTATATCAAGCTAAATTGTTTTCAAGGCAATCGCTCTTCTACGCCGCAGATCGATCTCCCATGGTCACGAAGACAGACGCGTTAAGCGCTCTGATAAGCCTGATAGGAGAACAATGGCTGGGCGGCGTTGTGAACATGAAGAACTGGACGGACGTTTGGCTACTTGAAGGCTCCACTTTCTATTTGAGACACGAGATGATCGAGAAGGCACATAATTGGAATAATATTTGTGATATCCATTAACTGTAAAAGTGCATACCAACGTCCAACGAACAGTATTTTATGCTGAAACACATGTTAAATTATATTAAAATTATGTACTTTTAAAGTTAATATTAAATTCTATGTTAATTATTTTAAAAAGGTAAAGAATAATTAGATAAAAAAAATTTGATATATATTGTACAAAATTATCAAGCTTTTTTAATGAAGAGCATTCAAACATAATAAAATTTTTTATATGAAAGTGTATAGAAAAACCAAATTTTTTATATAGAAAATGACTTGACTTTTTAATTTTACGATTGTTTATATACTTTTTTTATTTCATATTAATATTTAAAATTACTTTTTTGTATTTCTTATTAATTTAGTTTTCAGTTTATGTCCACGTCACCTTTTTAAAATAATTGATTTACACTTGACAATGTCTAGATAAAGATAATTCTTCTTTCGCTGAGAAAAGCAAAGTTTTTATGAAATTCTATTTTCAGATAGATTCGTCATTGGGCTCCAATCTTGCCTTCCTTGCCAATGTGCAATGGGAAGCCATGGAAGAAGACAGTTACAGTGTTTCAAGGCTATTGCAATCGAACATCAATCCTGCTAATTTGGATTTTTCGGACCGCAATGCTCGACATAAGAAAGGTAAAGATCATTTATCAAATTGTTTCTTTTTCAAGCAATTGCTTATGATATTTTCAAGTATTAATATCTTATTGCTCCTGGTACTGAATACTGTCAACATTGATACTTTATTTTCAATATTAGCAATAATTGCATATCCATACTTGAAAGTGAAGCTGTGATTATTTGATTTTAATATTTGTATCTTACATAAAGATGTTCGCAAATGTTATAAATAAATATCAAACAGTTGATTATTATTTTAAATATCTATATATTAATATTTATAATTATTAAAAATTTGCATTGTATATTTTAACATTAAATAATTTCGTAGCCAATTTAAAAGTTTACGTTCCTTTTCAACGTATCTTTTAACTTCTCGCTTTTTTCCTATAATTTTTAAAATCACATTCAATAAATATTAAAATCCCTGTATCTTTTTGAACATGCAAACATGTGAAATATTGTCAAATATTCTCAGCTTCACTCGAAAGGCAGTATCGACTATACGCTCTTATAACGTCGCATAATGTGACTTTGCATTCTGACTGCTTCTTGTAGGTGCATGCTTGATTCGCATGTTGCATGGCGTGATAAACGATACCGCCTTTAGGAATGGCTACCGGAAATTTATAGCAAGGTGGTGGGTATATCACATTATCGTTGATTTATCCTTCAACTGGGCCGTCGTTCGTTCATTAATCGCGCGATCCCGGCATCGACGTTTATATCACTCGCTCGTGCGACCGCGTGATTCAGTCGTCGAAACGATAATCTACGCGTTTTACAGCGAGTTATCCCGTCGGCTTTATGGTAATGGCCAGTCGTTGAATGTCACGAGCTACCGACCATTATTCCTCATGCTTCTTTATCGGCTTCGTTACATAAGTGCACCTATCATCGATATACATATTGCGTTGAATCGCACAAACGTACAAATTATACAATTTTGTCGCGTGATATATACAAGCTAAGGAATGCATGAACAATAGCACTCTATTTTTCGTTATAGAAAAATACTAAAATTGTTGTAAGTTATTAAAATATTTTAGGAACTATTCGACTGCGAACGTTGACGATTTCTGGGAAGCGATGGCGGAAGAAGCTATCGGTTTACCCATGGGAATTACGTTAGCCGAAGCGATGAACTCTTGGATTTCACATCGTGGATATCCAATTGTCAGCGTCATGAGGAAATATAAGGAAGGCACCGCTATTATTCGGCAGGTGTGCGATCTTAAATATTACAAATTAAATTGCATATTTAGTGTTCTGAAATAAAAACATTATAATTTGAATCGATATGCTTCTTGATTACGGTATTTACCATCAACTATATTGCACAGCAAAGATTTACATATGACCAATCATCCGACACTCAATCGACGTGGTACGTACCGCTTGACTATATTAACAAAACGAGCAATGATTGGTCATCTCCGACAAAGACGTGGTTGGATTCTGAAACGGAAATGGTGGTGCATAACATTGGCGCTCGAGATTCCTGGATTGTATTCAATGTGAATAAAACAGGTTAGTTAAACAAATATTTTTCTAAAAAATGTCCTTAAAATCTTAATTACGAAAAATTTAGACATTTTTATCTGGATTAGCAAAACATTTTTTTCTCTACACCATTTTGTACGAAACTTTATTATATTTTTTATAAATAAATTTTTTAAGGAGAAAATAAAGCATTAAAGCTGAAATAAGTTATATTTTATCATTTTAAATACAATTATTAATAGAGCGAGATAGGAAATTGGATTTATCTAGACTGTCGTAGATATTTATATGGATAAGCATTTTTACATTGTCTAGTAAAATAAAAAAAATATTTGTTTTATTTTTTATTTTCATTTATTTTTTCACTTATAATTTTTTTTTAATTATTCTTAATACGTTATAACACAATTATGATTTTACAAATAATTTTTGTAACTTATACTCATGCAGAAAATTACTTTTTAGCTAGAGAATAATACGTTAATTTTAATATCCTCCAATTTAATATGAAATTGCGAAGTGGAATACAAGTCACCTTTATCGTTATTAATTGCTTTCAAGGTTATTATCGTGTGCACTATGATGAGGAAAATTGGAAGCTCTTGACACAGGCCCTCGAGGAAAATCACGAAGTTCTTCCGGTAGAAACTAGAGCGTCGCTCATTGACGATGTGCTTGGACTCGCCGCGGTCGGCTTGACGAAATACGCGACCGCTTTCGACTTTATTAAATATATGCAAATCAAGGAAAGGCATTATGCTCCCTGGGGTGTTCTGATGCGTCATCTGTTGAAGTTGAACGGTCTCCTTTACGAAACATCTGGCTTTAGCGCCTTTCAGGTAGCGTAGCATGCTTATAAAGGGAAACGAACATTAAAAGAACGTATCAGTTTAAAAACATTTTTTTAATATTGGGGGATAATAGATATGTTTATATTTAATTAATATTTAGAAAGTCATTTAGTTTTATATTCGGTGAACATTTGATAAAAAAAAATAATGTCTAGCTGTAAGATAAAGTTACAATATAATTAGTTAAGGATAATTAAATAATGATAATTAAGAACAATTAAATTGAATAAATTAATGCTTTATGAACATAATACTTAATACAATAATAATTTATGTTGAAAAAATATTTTTAAAAATTTAAAAGGAATTTATATTTAATATATTATATAATTATATCTTTATTATTGAAGGAACGGTAATTATGCAGTTTAGGGGAGCCCCAATGACCTTGATCTTGACATATATTGTCAAAGTCATCACCCTGAGTGACCTTGAAGAAGTTTTAGCCGTCGGACGTTACTTGTTAAGAAGTTATAAACAAAAAAAGATTATTAAGAAATAATGTTGTATTTCTGCTATATAAAACCAAAATTTTCTGCTTTAAAATGAATTTCTTGCTTTAAAAACTTTTATTTTCTTATATAATTTTTGCTCTAAAGCAGAAAATTTATGATTTTGCAACGACTCTTCATTTAAAATGAAACTTGTACTAAAGTCATCGCGTAAAAAGTCATTACTTATAATAATGATCGAATTCATGCTTTTTTCAACATTATGAGTTCCATGTATCCATTTCATGCTAATTAAATTTCTTTGCAAATTAATATTGCTTATATTATATTTTATTTTCTTTCCTTATTGAAGAAGATGACTGTTATTCAGTGTATGCTCGTTATAGAGTGTATGCAGAGTAAAGCAGAAAAAACATTGTTTGCTTTAAGAACAAAAATTATATAAGAAAATAATGTTTTTAAAACAGGAAATTCATTTTAAAGCAGAAAATTTTGGTTCTTTGTAGCAGAAATGAGACATTATTTCTTACACTTTTTTTGTTTATAACTTTTTAACGAGTAACATCCGACGACTAAAACTTCCTCAAGGTCACTCAGGGTCATGACCTTGACAACATATGTCAAGGTCAAGATCATTGGGGGGAGGGCTCCTCTAAACTGCATAATTACCGAAGGAACAAAATGACAAGTATAAATGTAAAATTTAAAATAAATCCAAAATTTAAAAAAATCTAAAAGTTTAAATTTAAATTAAAAAAACAATAGTAGTTTAAGTAAATTATTACTACACAGTAATATTATTAAATAACTTAACGAATGGACCGTTTACAGGAATTTACATTAAGATTTACATCAAAATTGTATGCAGACGTGGGGTGGAAAGTCGATGAGGGATCGCGATTAACTTTGACCGCTCTTACGATAGCGTGTGCGTTTGAAAATGCGGAATGTCTTGACTGGGCCAGGAATCATTTTGCAAAACTGAAGGATCATTCCGATGCAGATGAAGTGTAAGATCGATAAAAATAATTTTTCATTTAATTTTTGTTCTCATTTACATTCGAACATCTTTTGGACAATGGTGATATGATTTTTTTCTACTTCAAAATTTTGTTACTTAAACGAAATAGAATCTTGACTAACAATGTTATATATTTTTAAACGTGCCTGTCTTTCTAAAATTGAAAAAGTTGCTCTTTTATTAATATTATCATTAATAGAAGAGTATTATCTAAATCACTAATTCGTGAAATTAAATATATAATCTGATAAAAATACTTGCTACAATCTTTTTTTAGTACGTTTCAACAGTTACATCGAAACATATGTGTCATTTTAATTCGTATGCAACACAGAATGTTTGATAACAGCATAATTCATCAAAAAATTTTTGTAATAAAATGTATAAAAATAATATTAATTCTTATTTATACCATACTAATTTTAATGCGCATTATTTTGCCTTTCAGAAATTAGAAAAAAAATTTATATGATGATATTTTTGATAATAATTTTCATTTCTGAAAGGATGACCTCACTTTAATGTTTTACAGTTTATTTTGAAAGTAAAACTTTGATCGTTTTAGTGTACCGGCATATGCACGTGAAGTGTTGTATTGTACGATCGCACGATACGGCACGCGAAACGAGTGGAATTACTTCGTCGAGAGGGCAAATTCCACTGCAGATCGAGATGAAAAGAATCGCCTTCTATCAGCGTTCGCATGCTTCCAGACGCCATGGATCCTGCAATTGTAAGTAAAAATTGTTAGTAATAAGTAATACAAAAATTAATAAATTTTTATTATTTATCTGATTTCTATCTAATTGTAAGTAAATTTCATTTTAGAGTTAATTTACTTTCTAATATTCTATTTAGAATATGCAAGGTATTTAATACAAAAATAAAAAGGTATAAAAAAGGTGTTCAAGATGAAATTTTAAATAAGAAGGAAAAGATTCCTTATTGATTGAAGCATACATCTACTAATGTACTAATTAAAAAAATATTTTGCAAAATATATATATATATCATTTGAAAGTATACAAATATATAATTCATGTTATATGTTAGAATACTTAGCGAGATTCTTGAAGGGAAGATGTACGACGAGGATGAGACGCAAAGGATCTTACAAAGTTTTCCGCAAAACCCGGTCGCTGCGCAAATCGCCTACAAGTTCATGCAAAATAATTGGCAGGTTATCGTCACGAGGTACTTTGCAACCTTCTTATCCTTTCGTCAAACTTATAAGCAGATTACGATGTACTCTCATGTCTGTTTAGATTCTCTAAATCTCGTCCGATCTTAAAAGCTTTTGCATTAGCAATGACGAACGGCTTGATCAGCGAGGAAGACTTTGAAGACGTAAGTATAATTTAATTTTACAAAAATAATAATTCATGCTAGAGCAATAAACTATAATAATAAAATAATAAATAATAATAAATAATAAAAAATTAATAATTAATATGAAATAGTTTTAGGGAAAATATATATAATCTTCATTTTTATGCTAGTCAAGTCTTTCGATTTTCATTTCTTCATAATGATTTGTTGATAATATCTTGAAGAACATAAATCTTTTCGAATATTATATAAAGTGTAATTTTAATGTTTGTTTGATTCTTTAGTTTCAGACATTCAGCGAGGATAATCTCGAAAGCATAAAGATCGTGGGATATACCATGGCGATGGTCGAGGCGCATGCTAAATTTGCGATAAAGTGGTTAAAGGAATCTTTACCGGAAGTGCAGGAGTGGCTAGCTGCGAACAATTCTACGGAGATATCGGTGTGAATACTTGTGAGATCTGTCGGGTACAATAGAACGAGGAAAACGTCCCGTAATTATCGATTCGCTTTCGTATTGCGGCAGTCAACACACTCGGCACTCGCACGCGAAAATAACTGCGAGAACTTTTCTACGACAACAAGTTTTATTTCTCCGTATGCTTTCGTCAAGCATGATTACAAAACCAAGCAACAAGAATCTCGTTCTTACATCGTGTAGCCTTAGAACGATGGTCGTTAGTATAATTACTTAGTAAGTACATATTTAACAAACGATATACATAATAATCGTATCTAACGGTGCGGTAATTATTATTCCAATGTTTACCGTAAACTCTCCGTTCTCGTTCATGTTAATGGCGCTCTATTGCTATACGGTACGCTCGTTTTATAACACACTATGTTATCGTTTTACAATAATCTATCTGTATCGTCCTTACTCTTTTCGTCTTTAGTCTAACTCGTTAAATGTGTGCGGTATTCGCAAGCTATCAAATACGCAGTTCAAGGGTTGGAAGCGATGATTTATCGTCGATCGGACCGTTGGAGACCAAAACTGCCCGGTATCGAAATCGAAGTCTTAAAGACACTGCGAAGATCTACTACGTTCTTCGCGTATGTCGAAATCCTCCGAAAGTCGAAACGAGTTAAAATCGCGGAACTGCACAGCGCCGATTTTTTATACTTCGGCGACATCCAACCCATTTTTTACAATGCATTTAGCGCTAAATGCGACTTTTCCTACGTTGTATCTGCATGAACGCGATTTTACAAACACGCACGTTTAACGCTAAATGCGTATTTTTTCACTTCATGTTATTATTGAGTAACATATCCTCACACTTGAAAAACTGTAAAAATGACATTAAAAATTAGGGCCATGGCACACAAAAAACTTAAGCAGTAAAACGTAAACAGTAAGGAAATCAATATGTTGAATTGGCTACTACTTATGTTATGGCCTTGCAGTCTCTAATGTGATTGGCCAATTCGCTTACTAGTAATGATTTCCTACTTAAATTTTTTGTGTGCCATGACCATTAAAACAGTCGCGTTTAATGTTTAACTGATGCACAGTTTTCGTTTTATGTTTGCGTTATGCGAGAATCTCGTAATGAACTCAGCGCATTTGGCACTAAATGCGCATTCATCTGTTTGCAAATAAAGTTTCTCGATATACGAGAATTAATAAAAAAAATGTTTTTATTTTCCGGTCTCTCATACGTGTGTGTGTTTGTGTGTGCGCGCGCGCGCGGTGCGTGCGTGTGTGTTTTGTGTGTATGTGTGCATGTGTTGCAGGTATCATTTTTGAAATAAGACATATATACTTCTAACGAATTATATAAATTACATAGTATATGAATACTTTTTCACAATTTTACTACCTCAATAATTGCAATTTATTAAGGACACATTATGTTTCTTATAAAGAAGATCTACAAATCGTTAACTGTGGCTACACAGTTTTCATTTTATGTTTGCGTTATGCGAGAACCTCGTATTGAATTCAGCGCACTTGGCACTAAATGTGCATTTATCTATTTGCAAATAAAGTTTCTCAATATATGAAAATTATTTAAAAAATGTTTTTATTTTCCGATCTCTCGTGTATATATATATATTGCAGATATTATTTTTGAAACAAGACATATACCTCTCTTAACTAATTAAATTGTACATAAATATTATACATAAATATTTTCTCACAATTTTACTATGTCAACAATTACAATTCATCAAAGATACATTATGTTTCTTACAAAGAAACATAATAAATCGAAGTGCTACAGTTTTCTTAGGGTAATTATTAATAATAACTCATTTAATGACGATTTATTATTTAATGTCAATATAAAGAAATATTTTCTTTTACTTCCGAAAACCCCGCTTCGAAAGAT
This sequence comes from Mycetomoellerius zeteki, assembly GCF_001594055.1. Classification (NCBI taxonomy): domain Eukaryota; kingdom Metazoa; phylum Arthropoda; class Insecta; order Hymenoptera; family Formicidae; genus Mycetomoellerius; species Mycetomoellerius zeteki. The sequence continues at coordinate 1,220,186 of NW_017256062.1, forward strand.
ATGTCTTATTTCGTAAATAACCTCTTTTATTAATTGCGTGGAAAACGTATATCGATCGTTTATTGTTTTCACACAATTCACTCGATTTTATCAGACGCATTATTATCAGTATTGTGTGTGAGCGCATTGTCGACATTCTAAACGATTGCACATGTACACACCGGCACGATAAAGTAGAATTGTTAACATTTTGTGCAAAATTTCAAGCAAACAATCAAATGCGATTTCATCGAATTCTGTGGTTTTTATTTTCGCATTCGTTTAAAACGTATGCCAAAAAGATTCGTTATATTTAGTTATGCCTTTCTGCGTTGAGCGCTTTTTTTCTTTTTATTCTTCTTTCACCCGAATACGGCGAGTTTCGCTCAGTGCATTTAATGCGATTCTGTTCAATCTTTTGTACGTTGAGAGATAATTCCATGTTCTTTTCATCATAACCAAACGTTAATTAATAGCGCTTGAATTTTCAATAATTCTGTATCGAGCACTAATTGCAAATTGCTGTTGGAAAATGGATTACCGAAAAGAATCATGCAATAATTTGTTAAGCGATCGCTTGTAAATTTGATATATTAGATGCAAATAATGCAATAAGGCAAAACGCTTCACGACATAATTATTACGTCGTGACGAAAGATTAACACTGCACTGAATTTCATACGTGACAAAAATTGTGACAAATAAAAAGGATATATATTCATTTCATGAGTCTTTCACTGTTGCGTGTCAGTAATTACTTTGATAAAGTGGATTTAGCAAATAGATAATTTCCTATTGCTCAAAATTATTTTTATACAGTTTGTGAAGATTTTATTCTTTATAACAAAAAAAATGAAGATTGTACGAATTAATTATTAAAGTTTAATAAGTAACAATAGCTTAGAGAATAAATAGCTTAGGGAACAGTTAATAAATAAAATTTAATAAAACGTACTTTAGTATTAAAAACAATTAGCGAATGCAAACATGTCATGAATTATTTTCTCAAATTTCATCAGTCATTTTCTGGTGAAATGTTTCTGGTATCGCTTCAATCAAATGAGAATTGAATAGATTATGTTTGGATAACAAAAGATTAAAATTATTTTAAAAATTGCGAATTATATAACATATGTAATAATGTGTTACAAGTATGACGAGTATTAAAAAGCCCTATGCTATTTTTCGGAAAGGTATCAATTTTATTTGAAAATCGTAAAAAAGGGCCCAATCATTTATACCTGTTATTTACCGCTACGTTCGTTATTTACATGGTATTTACATCTTAATTCTGTTAAATGGTTTATTATCTAAATGCACATACTTCATTCGCTCTATTTTTCTCTCATTCGATCTTGACTTGCGTAATCTAGGTCATTCTATCGATCGAATATTTCGATCACATCGACGTGATTTTCGCAGTTGGCGATGTATGTTTGCAGGAGCTTGTCTTATTGTTACCATAAGCTCCATTGCTTTTCATTAATATTAGTGACAATAAAAAATTACGGAAAATTAATTTCTAAATTAATTACTGAAAGTTGGTAGCTATTAGAAATAATTATGTATTAAATAAATATGTATTTAATTTATAAAATTAAAATGTCTTTCCAATTTATTAAATGTGATTATTATATTGAGCGCAGGAGTGATGTAGTAGACAGGGCACTGATCTGTTGTACCAGAGATCCCGGGTTCGAACCCCAATAGAACCGAAAATTTTCGTACGCTCGTAGCTCCTCTCGGAAGGCAATGGCAAACCACTGAGTAATATATTTGCCCAGGAAACTTCTCTACCAAAAATTACCGTTCGGAATCGACGTTTAAATGTAGGTCCCCATATACCTTGTGTACAATCAGTGTGCGCCTACAAGTTTATAAGAGGGAGACGCCTACGCGTTGGTGACAGCGTATAGCACTTGAAGAAGAAGAATAATTATATTTATTGTAAATTATTCAATTCGTAAGTATCTTAATAGCGTATTTATTTCTGTCGGAATTTTTTCCCCTAAAACCTTCTGTTTTTTTAAATTTTTCAATATTTTATATTCTGATAGAAAAATGGAATTGTCTTTATATTCTTATGTTAATATTTAATTACTTGTTAAATTCAGATACCGTTATTTAATTAAATTAATTCCAAGTAGCATTATTGTTTTATCGCTGTTGTAATAAATACATGATGATTAAATATAATATTTATATAACAATTAAATTGTGTGACGAAACAAAGAATTGGTTAAAATTGATTTTCTTATTTTCTCTGATAATAATTCATCAAAAGCTAAGTTGAAATTAGGACTCTGACATATTGTATCACCGCATTAATTAAGGATTAAACGCCATATTTGCTACAACTGTCGTCGACACGAATATTAACGATTGTATCATTTTATAACAAGTAAATACATAGCTCTATCATAAAAAATGTGTGCGTTGTTTTCCTAACGACCTAGTGCGGAGTAGATTTGTTTCGTTTTCTCTCGCTAGGAGAATAATTCCTTGAGTCTACGATACTAAGTGCACGCCTTTTTATTTCCTTAACGCTTTGGCGTTCACTGGACGATTTTCAATCGAATAGCGTATACTTTTGTACAATATCCGGCATAGATCGATCGGCATCGATCGCTGCAATGTAATCAGTCAGGGAGGAAAATTCGTCCGAGTTTCGAGAAGAAGTTACTGTCATGAAGTTCTGCTTTCTCGTTGACCCGATCTCTCCTCGATCGATTGGTGAACGAAAGAAAAATCGTATGCCGGAAATTGTTCTTTACGAAGAACGATCGATGGTCATTCGAGTGACGGCGTAAAAACGCTTTTAAAGTACGGGCGTTGCATTTTAATGGCAGTAGTAATGGGGAATTTTTATTTTTCCCCTCACCGTAATAATATGTATATATATTTACAGTTCAACGTACTACAATATTATATCTAGAATGTACGAAAATTATTATTCGTTAGTTATGACTAATAGTGAATTCGATTGGATGCACTCAATGTGCACTGGTGCACATTAAAGCCGTTGTACACAAATTGACTTAAAAAAAGGGGGGGGGGGGTTTAATATGAACATAAATATGGATTAAACCATGAAATCTTCAATACATTTTATTAGGTCTGACATCTTTATGTATTGAAGATGGCTATAAAGTCAAAATATTGTTTACAAATTATTAATTAAATAAGATAGACACAATTTACTAATATTAAAATTTATCGCGCACACATAGTACAGCGCTAATTCCCAATAGCCAATCTTACTATATTTATATTTTATTAAGTGTTAAGTGAAATCTGTATTTTATAATTCAAAAGATTTGCATCTTTTTTTACTTTTACATAGATTATATCAGTGTACAACGGCTTTAATATGAATTAGTACGTTCAATCGAGTTCACTGTAAAAGTCTTAAAAACGTCGGAGAATCGGGTATGTCGATGCGAGTATTAATCGTCGACTTAAAAGGCAAAGTCAATCGTGAATCCTCTTGGTTTATTAAAAGAAAAAAATTAATTTTTTTATGTATGAAAACGTCATCACTAGAATAAAATCGGATTTATTTCAATCTATAAGAAAATAGATCGTTGATTAAGTGTTTTCAAAATTTAAGTTAATAAAAGTTCTAACTTGTTCTGTACAAATTAATAGTACGTTGCTCAATGTCCTCATCAACTTTGTAATGAATTATATTCGAATTGAATTATTATAGAAAAAGTCATTCATTTCTAAATTTTCCGAAATACGCGAAAAATCAACAGATTAAACAGGAAAAGAATCCAAAATTCTCCGACGTTGATTAACATTTCTCGCGAATAAGGGCCTCAGCACAAAGATGACCGTAACTGAATCGTGAAACGTGAGTAGTTGTAGGTTGATCAAAACATTGTGCGTTGACCTACGATTGCGACTCACGTTTCACGACTCAATTACGACCATCTTTATGCTTACATATACGATTCGCGACAGACGATCGTTTAACCACAATGACAAATATCGTACGTGACGCTTTGTCTATAAAAGGAAATAAAAAAGGGCGAAAATAATGAATGACGACTCACAGTGACAACAACCACAAACTACGGTATTGAACAACGGCGTCAATGGTTGTTCAATTCCCTACAACTATCAGCTTTAGAATTCGTATGCTTTACTTGTTCTTACCGTACTATCGGTTATTCTTTATCGTATTCTCACGTGTTTCATTTTTCGTTACAAAATACAAATATATTCTTATTGAGACGAGGTAACGCGAGATGCGTCGGCGACGCAAGATATGCAGTCTCTTCTTTACGAAGAGAACAGCCAAGAGAACAAGAAATAATTTCGCGTACGAATAAAGATATTTACATCGCTTATTGGAGAAGGGAAAGGGATCAAGAAGCGTTGAATGAGAGAATTAAGAATAGATGCAAAGTTGCAGAAAGATTATAATTATAGAAATATAGTCATTAATAATAGAAAGAGATTAGCAAAAAGAAAGGAAGTTGATTAAATGTTCAGGATAGTACATTGTTGAATAGTATTTCGCGCTACCGACGCGCCATCGGCTCGTCCGTCGCTCTTAAATAGGTATATGTATGTATATATATGCTCGTATAAACGGTTATGTTCCTAAAATTATCAACTGGTTATACACTTCGAGTAAGATTACACCCTAAGGTCTGCGTACGACGAGCTAGCTACGCGCCGATTACCTAATTAATTCGCGTAAGTGCGAGCGACTCCCGGCCCGCGTTGTAAAGGACAAAACGCTCGCGAAACACGACTTCGTCGTTCGAGCGAAGTATTGTTTGCGTATGGATTGCTGTCAATTGTGTTGCGATGATGTACTGCAGCTTCTTACTCGCATTTTATTGTAATGCAGAAGCTTGCAAGCTTCAAGCTTCAGTAAATTGCACACGCAGCGACAAGCTATGGAGTTATTGATATATCGTGTTTAATATAAAAATCATTCAAAAAAGAAAAATCTTTGTACGCTTGTTACGGCGTTGAGTCTTCATTGTAAACCGTGCAAGATGCTGCAGCAATACAACCGCGACGTCATCAACAATCAAAGCTATCTTTGTATTGGCTGCCTCGTTCTAGATTATAAATCTACAACGTAGACTGAACGTATGACATTAATTAACTTCGCGTTAGCTTTAATTCATGTCGAGATTTATTATTCCGAATTTTATTCGAACGATAATTTAATGCCCGTTCGCGTGCGTTTACGAACGACAGGCGGAGATCGGAAGCTCGATCGTCGCGTTCAGTCCCCGTTTCTGGGACATTAAAATTATACTATACAGTGTTACACCGTAACGTCCGTCAGCCTGATGTGTTACCCGATTAAATAGTGGCAGCTTCGTATTACAATTTACTTGAGCAGACTATGTAGGTGTACGTAAATCTCCTTGCGAATCTCGCGCCCATCACGCGAGCGATGTGTCCTGTTTAGGAGATACCGAGTGCAATTTATTCAAGCGACGACCTCGAGTTCTCTCGTTTCAGGATTTTGTAACGACATACATCGTCTTCTTTTTCGAGACGATTCTCACCCTTCTATCGATATTTTCTCTCCAGACAAACGACAATATGTTTCATTTTTCTGGTTTTTATCCTTCTCTCAAAGGAGCTTAACCCACACATCGTCTTTGAAATCGTCGATCATATACTTTCGGTCACTCTTTGCAAAATTGGAGCCCTTTTGCCGTAATTTCGTCATTAAGGATAAGGAGATGAGCTTGCGAATACTCCTAAGACTAGGTCCGGGCTTTTGGTCCTTAGTCTTTCTCTACGGTGCAGGGCTCAGGCATGGACTACTGGGGCGGACACTTCACCACCGTTGTGGTAGCGAATTCGCTAAATTTCTTGTCGATGGGTACTCGATCGTCATAAAGAGTTGGTGCTTGTAGAATGATGCCTGCAGTACCCACCAAAACTGCCAGAGTAAAGATCCAGAGGAACAAGCGATCTAGCACCATCGCCACATACTTCCAATCCTCTTTTACCTGCGCAGAGGAATGATTTGATTGATTCATGGGAATATTTTCGATTTATAATGGAGAAGACATTTTTAGATTTTTTACATAATCTAGATATTTACAAAGTAATAACTCCTTAATAATCAAAATAATAAAAAAAAACATCTAGGAATTGAGCGTGGAAATTGTTGCGCAAATGAAATACATATAAAATATAAATTAAGATACAATGAATTAATGCAATTAGAACCAACACAGGATGTCAGTAACGTTAGTGTGAAATTTGATTTATTCATAAATTGTCACAAACACAAACGATTTCGGATCCTTATCAATGCTAATTGCATAAATCGAATTATAATTAAAGATGCTAATGACAATTGGAATTAGCCAGCTGGGAGTAATGATGTATCAACGCTGTCATTGCGTTTTCTGGTACGCTGTGCAGCAATTTATCAAATCATTATTTTGTTACAATAAAAATAAAATTTGTAACTTACAGGTCAAGCGTTGGTTTCAACTGACGAGACAAACAAGGAAAGACACTCGTTGTACAAGAAAATATAAATTATAGAAAACAAGACATCACCTAAACGTAAGCTGTCATATGCTTTATTCAGTAGTTCCGTATCGTTCTGTAGATTTAGGCCATTAGTTTATTGTCTAATAAAGATCATTTCCGAGATAAGTTTTTTTTATTTTAGATGAGGAAAAAATATTAAATAAAAGACTTATCTCGGAAATATATGATCTTTATTAGACAATAAACTAATGGCCTAAATCTACAGAACGATACGGAACTACTGGATAAAGCATATGACAGCTTAGTCATGTTTAAATGATGTGTTGCTCCTCAATGTTTCCTCAACATATCAACACCTTAAAACTACTTCGCCGTTCATGTAACAAATTTTCGTGTTACAAATTTTATTTCTATTGTAACTGAAAATAATGATTTGATAAATTGCTGCAGAGTGTATCAGAAAGTGCAGTGATATCGTTGATACATCATTACACTCAGCTGGCTAATTTCAGTTGTCATTAGCATCTTTAATTATAATTCAATTTACGCAATTAGCATCGATAAGGATCCGAAGTTGGATCGAAATCTTTGTAATTATGACAAATGTGATTTATGAATAAATCAAATTTCACACTAAATAATATCCTGTGTTGGCTCTAATTGGCATTAATTTATTGCATTGATTTATTTTAATTGAACCGTAATACTCATTTTAATTAATTATAAATTAAGATATTTACATATAGATATACGTAGATACACACACACGCACGCACGCACGCACGCACTATTATATTAGGGGAAACCGGGGCATCATGAGTTACTGGGTATCATAGATTGTTTAGGATAATACAGAGTATTTAGATTAATATAACTGGTATTATACAATTGTTTTATACTTTGTTGCCCATTCTTCGTATCTGGATGGCAATAATTAAATTCTGTTGTATCAGGACGCTCCATTAAGGATCTTTGTGATGCAAAAATAATTGTTAACCATTTAAAATGCTTTAATATTATCTTTGTGGTAAAAGATACATGTATTGAAGGTCAGGTATAAGTTTCTATGCATTTTTTCTCATCTTACTATACTACAAATAATCATCTGTTGATGACTATCACTCATTTTTTGGATATATATTTTATCATTTTCTATATTAAGGGCGGTATTCATAATCCGTTCTTATTTTAAGACTATCTTAAGTAATATTTTAAGATGCTAGATCGGCTTTCTGATTGGTTCATGGTATCTTAAGATTGTACTTAAGACGGTAATAAATATAAGATCCGACTATGAATACCGCTCTAAAAGTGTTCGGAGCACCATCGGTCACACTCTGTATACACAAGAAAATAAACTAATATATACGTTAGAATGGCAGTTTATAAGCCTAAACATTAATTGATTTTATTTTACCTTTATAAATTTTCTATCTATTCATTGATAGTTAATATTATAAGTTTATTTATGGATTTTTTATTCTATTAATTATATATAGTTAATAGTTGTAATTATGTTTTATCACATTCAATGACTATGCTGAGGCTGTGTAAGTTAATTAAAATTATACGATTAGATACGTTGATGTAAAAGGAATTCCCAAATGTGAGCCGACACCAGTTGTTCGTGTGTAATCCAAAATGTATATTAAAAAAATGTAATACAGACGTTTTTTTTTTCAACCCTGGTATTGGATTCTCTTCAGTGTAGAATATATGTGTTTAAGATAATTTCATGATGTCAAATTAAAGTAAAAACGCTCGATCGTCAAAACATCGTTAAACTATTGTCGTTGTTTGAATTTTCAAATAGTCGTCTGTTATATTTTATTAAATATACAAATAGTCCATGTTCAAAAAATTCCACTAAAATTTCTTTTCAACTTTTATCACTGTTATTTTTTATCTAAACTTTTAATGTATGATCCATAGTGCCTCGGGTATGGGGCACTTTGGGTAATTCCTTAAAAAATACATTTTCATTTTTTCCTTAAAAACCAATTAATATTTATCAAATATTCTTAATGCATTTTTAAATATACGTAATACTTTAATATGCAATTTTCTACATAAAAAAATGAGATAAAGAGAAGTCTCATATTTAAAAATACTTTTGAGAGTTTAAATTTTTGTGCGGAGCCCGATCTTTCCTATTATATATAAGAGAAAAGCAATAATCATTCAAATACAATTTTTATTAAAAGATATGTCTCTCTATTTTTTTTTCAATAGATTTACCTTAGTCGAATCTTCTAACATTTTGGTATGCTCTGCAATGAAGCGCACGCAGATGCAGGACCTGTGGACTTCAGGTGGACAACGGGAATGCGAGAAGGTGGGTGGGCTGCGCAGTGCGGTATTCTTGACTTCCTCTTTGGCTGCGTCTCCGGAGACCGAGAGATCTTCGCACTCGGTGTGTAATGGTCGTAACGGTGGTAACGGAGGGCCATGAATCAAGCAGCTGCCTCCAAATCTCGCACCGTCTGTAAGGCTGAAACAATCGGAGACATTGTTAGTTGTGTTTCTTGCTCGTTGTTTCCAGTATCGTGAGTGACATTTTTATCATTATCACAAAAAAGAGAGTATTTTAGTGCCATTTTATTCAAGTTTAAATTTATAATTATAATTTTATCTGTGTAAGTTTTTTGGACAAGAAGATATTTTATACTTGTAATTATATATATAAGCACTTTCAACAAAATAATGGATCATTAAATAATAAATGTAATAAATCTCAACGATAATATAAGGATCAAAGCTAATTAGTAGAAGTATTCTATATTGTCGTAAATACCTGGAAGGCGAAAGATCTTCCTTTGACGGAGGACGGCTATGGAATCTCTTGGGTGTGAGATGTTCTTCACTATCTTCCTGAGTCGGGTGGTAAGGGTAATAGCAAGTCTGCTCCTTTCCTCTGACGGTCCTCATTAGCACTCTACCGGAAGTGTACCTGCAAACATAGACAATCGGGCGCGGAATTTTAATGCGGGTGCCATGTTCTGGAAAACGGCGGACTAACTGGCGATGCGATCTCACTGAGAATAGAATATAAGCTAAAGTCGCGCTAAGTATGTATAATATTATTGTTATACATACGGCGCAATCTCGGGTAATGAAATCCCTGATTGAGATTGTTATCGCTAACGTCTCGCAAATAATACGCAGAAATAACGATTTACTTGGATTTCATGAACATTTAATACTTTCTATATTTTTTCTAATTTTTAATACTAAACACATTGATAACAAAATTTGAAATAAAAGTTTCCCCCGATATTTAAAATAAAAGTTGAGGAAACTTTGGATCTTATCACGCTGATAGTTAAGAAAATAGGAATAAATAATAAATTCACTTGAGTAATATGCTGTAATTATATAATAATATACATGTATAATACCAACCTGCTAGTTTCAAATTTATATTGAGGCCTCCTCATGACTAGTAATCGTGGAAGAATGTGTATGAAAACTCTTTTCACCCAAGGTGCCATTTTATGCGTTTGTGGTGAACGGAAGTGAACGTTGAGAACAACGACGGTAACGCATATACTGAAAAAAACAAAGAGGCAGAGATCAATCATATATTATAGATAACATTAAATAAGTGTGTTTGCTTTATATATTTTAATTGTCATTACGTATTACGTCTTACGAGATTACTTTCTTATTCACCACAATTTAAATAATATACTCCATTGATCGAACGTAATTTGATGACAAACTGTTATGCACAATAACGCAAGTTTAGTATAAATGTTAATTTAGTTATTCGCATTATAAATTCATAATTATTCTAGTCACCAAACTAATACATTTTATATATATCTGTTTTACATAGTAATTAGAACTAATTACAAAGTTATTATTTACGACGCTTAACGGAGGATAGCTAATTAAATTTTTAATAAACATCGCTTTATTACGGTGGAGATTTTAATTCTCGTTAACTTCTAGAGCTGCTAGTCTAGGCTGTTCGGAAACGTTACTCAAATATCCCTGTGTATTATTTTATCTTTGTTTAACATTCGATTTATTAACAACGATCGATTCAACAACATTTTAACGAATGTAATTGTTAAGTTTTAAACTTAAATATTGATTATTAACAAAGTTATTGTGTAAAATTTAACTGGGATGCCATAATATCACCTTCTCCTCTACTTAATGTTAAGCTATAACATATCTACTATTATGTGTATTGCGCTTTTTTAATTTTAAGTAGATTAGGTTTTTTTTACAGAAAATAATATCCAGAATTTCTAAGAAAATGCTGGATGTTTGCCAGTTATTCTCAACTTATATAATTCTCAGCTTACGGAAATTTTATAAAATTTCAATTTCTGTGTCCCCAAGTAATGTGTGTATGCGCGCGCGCGCGCGTGTGTGTGTTATTTAATCTCTTTCGTGAATTGCGAGAATATTTTGTAGTTTTATGATAGTGTCCGTTCTAGAAATTGGCTACTATTAGATTACTGCAAATTTATCCCGGCGAACGGAGGCAAATTGTCATAACGTACAATCATAATTGATCTTCAAAACAGGATGGAATGTAAATCTCATGAAACTATTCATAACGCAGATCCATTCGGCGATGAAAGATCCTAACTGGGCAAAGGACAGGTTTAAATTGGACCCACTTTCTTTGACATGGCTTCAAACCATTTATCGGTTCGAACTACGTTGCCGCAGCTACGTAAATTCTCGATCCTCACGTCTGTTCGCTTTTTATCATGCGACGACCGCGTTAGTCATCCCGGCAAAATGTGCCATAATACTCACGTATTAGGCGTTCTCGAAGCTGCTATCTTCGCTCTAAACGTGTAATCCTGAACGATAGGACGTGACAAGAAAGACATTTCCAATAAAACATACTAATTTCATGATGAGCTTTGTAAGAATTAATAAGAACATTTATTACATTAAATATTTAATAAAATAGTTAGTATTACATAAGATTTTTATATAAATTACTTTTATCATTTTTATGTTTTATTTTACGACATAAAATATTAATCTTCATCGGTATTATATGTATTAGGTGCTAAACTTAGTTTCCGCGGTTCACATTTAGATGACGCTAGTTGTAGGTGTAATTTACTTTGACATCTGAAACTAGCTGCATTTTAGAGGTTAGACATTTTTCAACAAAATTCAGTGTGAAAAGATTCATTTGAGCGAACAGTGCTATTTTTTTTTTATTAAACATGGAACGTGATAAATTGTTTTTTCGACATGTGTTGCTTCATTACTTTGATTTGAAAAAAAGTGCAGTTGCAGCTCATAAATTGCTTGTCGAAGCTTATGGCAATTATGCTCGATCGGAAAGAACATGCCAAGAATGGTTTCAGCTATTTAAAAGTGGTGATTATGATGTAAATGATAAACAACGCTCAGGTCAACCGAAAAAATTTGAAGACGCCGAATTGCAAACATTATTGGACGAAAACTCAGCTCAAACGCTCTAATAATTGTCTGCAGCATTAAACGTTACTCCAATGGCTGTTTCCAAACGTCTACATGCAATGGGAAAGATTCAAAAGGAAGGAAAATGGGTACCACACGACTTAACCGAAAATACCATTGCGAATCGCTTAAACATCTCTATTTCTCTGCTTGCCAGACAGAAAAAAAAGAGTTTTTTGTGGCGTATTGTGACTGGCGATGAAAAGTGGATATATTTTGACAATCCCAAACGCAAAAGGTCATGGGTGGACCCCGGCCAACCATCAACATCTACACCAAAGCGAAATATTCATGGCCATAAAGCAATGATCTGCATTTGGTGGGATATGCAAAGCGTCGTTTACTATGAACTAGTCAAACCGAACGAAAGTATCACGGGGAATCGATATCAGTAGCCAGCAATGGACGCAAAGTTAAGCACACGTTGCAAAAGTCGTCAAGGAAACATTGAGCTGCTCGAGTGGGAAGTTCTCCCGCACCCAGCGTATTCACCAGACTAATAGCGTTTTTCACTGGCAGAATTGGTGCGCACTCAGTGCACATTAAAGCTGTTGTACACTAATCTAAACTGAATGTAAAAGTGAGATATCTCAATTAATAAAATACCTAATGTATATTTTATCAAATACCACAATAAAATGTATTGAGGATTTTACAGTTTTTTAAATTTATTTCTATATTTTTATTAAACATACATCTTTACGTACATCGATTTGTGTACAACGGCTTTAAAGTGCACTGAGCGCGCACCAGCACTGTTAGTGAAAAACGCTATTAGCTCCTTCAGATTATTACTTGTTCTGATCGATGTAGCACGGCTTGGTGGATACACACTTCAGAAATTACGAGGATGTGCGAAAATGGATCGACGCATGGATTGCTTCAAAAGACCAATCGTTCTATTGTCGCGGAATCCACTTATTGCCTGAAAGATGGGAAAAATGTATAGCTAGCGAGGGCAAATACTTTGATTGATGTATTTTTTACTTTTGATATCGAGATATGAGTTTTTTTTAACAAAAAAAAACCGCAGAAATTAAGTTTAGCACCTAATATATATGTATAGTTTTTCCGTTTCTTTAACTGGTATTCGTATCCGGTGTACTTTAAATTAATGTATCCTCGCTTAATATTAACATAATTGAATGATTTCTTTTTCACTTTAAAGTTTCTTTTTCACGTCAAAGTCCAAAGAATAAAACTATGTAACTTAAAATCATGTAAAGTTGTAAAGAATATTTATTATAAATAATTTTTAATAATAATTTTTAATGATTTTTTACAACGTAGTTAAAGAAAATATCCGAGTGCATTGGTCGTTTTATTTTATCACTTTTCATTTTATTGTTGTGTATTAAAACTCGCACGCGTCCCAAAGATTTTATTTATAAATCGATTTCAAGAAATCTCTTCTTTTTTTGATAAAAAGAAATTATGTTTGCAGAAATGTGTATGCAATTGTATAAGTAATTTACTACCTAGATCAAAGATGCGTTTACCAGGCTAATGCCAAGGATGTCACGCGCGGAATCCCGCACACATCTAAACGGAAATTCATAATGGTGCCGATCCAAGGAGGACGAAGTGAGCCTCGTGAAATTCCAGTGAGATGGGAAATTTGGCGCTATATTTGAAGTGGCAGACATTGCGCATTTCTTCACGATTATAAATTCCTTTGAAAAGTTCAACTTCTTATCTTAGAAATATGTATAAGACGCCTTTCTTTTTCATTCATTTTTCTAAATTTTCTACATTAATATATTATAAATTATATCACTCCATTTAGGATTTGCAACGCTCGAAAACTTAAAAAATTTCTTATTTTGGAAATAAAAAACCCTATTTCGTAAATTTTTTTAATTTTCTGTATTAATATGATATATTGCGCATTAAATCTCAAGTTAGAATTCTTTTAAAATATATGTAATATCATTTCAAATAAGACAATTAAAAAATAAAAAAATGTGTTACTGCTACTTTACTCTCACGAAATTTCATGCAGTATAATTCTATAAGCCTTCAATCGCACATAGCTTAAGAACTACCAATATCTTGGTGCTCTGACGAGAAGCATTCTTTTCTATTTGTTCTGCAATGTTCGCAATCACGGGAAGTGTGCAACACCTAAGCGAGACACGTTGTATATCGTAGGATTCAGCTCCATGGATGGCTGGAGTCCAACCTCGGTGAACGCTGCTACTGATTAATGTGTCACACCTACTGCATCCTTGCAGCGTCCGAAGCTATTAGGAGGTTTCCATCACATACAGACACATACACAGACACTCTACACATATATGGAAAGGCACGTGGCTTCCACTCAACAACGGCCCGCATGCTGTCGGCCCAATTCGCCAATTTGCTGACTCCCTCGTCCTCAAGGAGACTCGTCGCTTCTCACTTCGTTGCCCAAGTAGATCGCGTCATTGATTCGACCGGGGTGCGTCTTAAAGCACGAGACTATATCTCCCCATGGAAACACGTTCAATGTTCTCCGCGTCGATAATGGCCGACACTCGAGATTCGTTTTCAAGTTCCAAATCGGTGGATTTCAAACACTTCGGTGTCATATTCGCGCCCCGATTATTTTATTTTTAAATTTTCTCCCAGAAGAAGACCTATAATTCAATTCTGGACATTATATTTTCATACATTTTTATTTGCGTATTTAGGATGCATAAAATAATTTTTATTCATTAAGAAGACAATTGCGTGAGAGAATTAATTCTGTTTTTATAATAATGCTGTTTAATAACAATGTATAAGACTATTATAATTATATAATTATAACTATTATATTAATTATGTACACGAGGTGTAACATATAATAATATTTTTATTCCGTATTATTTTACATTTTGGAAATTTGTGTTAATTAAGAAGAACTTTTATAATGCATATAATAGCACACAAAAATTGTGTCATTAAAAAGAGGTGCCTTCATTAATATAGCTTCATGAAATGAAAGAGAATATTCTTTAACGAAAAGCTCGAATATCAAATATTTCCTTGGAAATAATTCGCGACGGTTGCCGAATGGTTGTTGCGCTTAACCAGTTTCTTTTTTCTTTCTTTATCTCTCATTGAAGACCAAATCCAGAGATAAGCAATCTTCATCTCGCGCTTGTCCTAGCTCGTCTTGGCTGCGTACATCCAAAGAAATATTGCAAATTCGAGAACTACCGGGGAGTAAAAAGCTTTTCGCTGTTCTAAGACGTTCGCGGACGTGGAATGAATCGTGAAATCGCAGGACGCTCCTCTACCGATTCTCTGAGGGTAGGACCATTAAGTCTTGGATGCGCGCGTAGTCGGATTGCTCGTGTTTGCTAGTGTGTATCTCAGAGGAAGAAATATGCTCTCTTCCACTTGCGCCATAGGCAAAGTGCGCATTATGCTAGTTAACACATTTAATGCTAATGTACATACTTCGCATTTGAATAAAAATATTTTATATTTCCATTGAGAAGATTCGACAAAAGAAACATATATTTTAAACTTTTAAAGAAACCACGCCACTTCTTATTGCCCTTGAGGAATTAAATAATCTCATGCTTTCACATGCTTTGCTGAGCAAAGCTCTTTTAACATGGAAAATAAAATCGTATAAGTGTGTTTCTTCAGTGAAACGCATGTGTGCCGAAGGGAGCGTTTTCGATCTTCGCTGTGAATCGGCCGCGTCATGCTGAAAGAACGACGTCGTACAAATTTCCTAGTCGCTTCATCATCGTTGGCCATCAGTCATGAAAAAAAGAATGTTACGCTAGACGGAAGTAAGGATCCGAGAAAGGTTTATGAAAAAATATAGAGAAAGAAGGGAAACACAAAGAGAAAGTTTTTATGAAGAATGAATGTGGGAGATCGCAGGAGAAAAAATAGATACTGGTTAAGAGATGTAAGCGTAAAATTGTACAATAATTGCGGAATATTAAGAATAAAAAGAATTTTCCCGTTGTTGCAAAACGATGAGTATTAATAAATTATTTGTACGATACTATTTTCTTGGATGTTATTTGTTACATATTGGCGATATTAATTAAAAATCATATTTCTTTATTCTTGTTCTACAGTGCATTGTATTATGAAATATGCATCTATGGCCGCGGGTTTATGCACACAATTACACTGTAGTTTAGAAATTTTAAATAATTTTTAGTGCAAAAAAGGAAATAATTTTTTTAAATGTATTTTGAGGCGCTGAGTTCGAATCTGCTATCGAAATATTTTCGTAGGTCCGATTTTTGAGATAAAAGAAAAAACATTTTTTTCTAATATAGTAATCTAATATAATAATAAAGTTTCATTGAAAATAAAGTGTTTAATTTTTGTTTTTTTCTGTTATATGATTTTAAATCGATTTCACGTATTAGAAGTGATTAACAGTAGTTGCTTAAATGTATTTGTTCTAATACCCATGATTTCTCAACTATCATCAAATTCTGATGGAAATATCCGCTTTGTTCATCATTCGAATTATTCGAAAAGAAATGCTATGTCATAAGTAAATATTAACTTAAATTCCGCTATAAAACTATCTTCATATGTATATGCTCTCGCACAAAACATTAAAAACTAGTGCTATTTATGATTGTTATGCTATATATGATGCGATCCTCGAAAATTTGATAAGGTGAAGAAGAAATTGCAGAAATATACAATTTAAAAACTGATTACACCAAACTGATTACCGGGACAAGCGATATATTCTCAGAAGTGAACGGAGTCATAACTATCAAGCTACAAAGGGCTGTACAGCCAAGTCGGGCCAAGCAGGATGTAACCTACATCTGTATGATGCATTACACCGGCACACTTCCGACATTTGCGCGTTTTCTTCGTCGCAAACTCTACGTCTTTTTGGTGAATCGAAATATTTCTTCGCGAGATTTCCCGAACCGTATTCGTAGGTCTGTGACCCACTTTGCGAATTCACGTGCAACCAGCACGTACTGTCTCGCGACCGTTCATCTTCGAGGCGGTGACCGCATGAATCGTAATCACGTTCTAAAAAGCCGTTCACGTAACTCGAGCACGTAGACCGGCAAGTGACCGGAAGGGAAGGCACCTATGGCGTTGCGCCTGGTTGAACTGTAGTCTGTAATAGCAAGTTTCCGCGGCACGGGACCGTGAGATGCTTCTCAACCTTCTCAACAAAGTTTCCGGAAGAAAAAGCAGGAAGAGGGGACAGATAAGTGCCGCGTACTCCACTTTTTGTCGTTATATCTCGCCTGAAGATGCGGAAGAGCAATTAAAGTTACGCGATCGAAGGCGAGCACCTTGAGAATCATGGCGCACTTTGCAAGCCATATTGTTCGCTGTGTTAACGTAAAAAAAAGTTGATCCTTTGAAACTTCCGGTCAGGCAATTGTGCGCTAATACTTTATACAATAACACTTTAATACTATAATAGTAACTAGTCTCGGAGTTTGTTTAATTTTATCGTGATATACGAAATAAAGTATTGTATATGTTAACAAGAATTTCAGAAGATAAAAAGATGTATCATTATTAAATTCCAAAAAATAAAGTATTAAAATTTAATTTATTTAAACTTTTCGATTTTTTAGGGGATCTTTTAGGGAATTTTTTAGGGGACAAAACTTGCAAAATAAAGGTTGCAAAACTTTCATATCAAGCAAATGTTGTCACAACTTAACTTGAGACATCATGTTACACTAAGAAATGGTAAAAAATATTTCAATTTCGAAATTTTTTATCAATCTCGGTTTAATGTTAAAATTAAATTACAGCGGTTTCTTATTAGTGGCATTCGCGGTTTATATAATAGTTTAATTAAAGTTTCTGAGCAGGTGCAAGAAAATATCTTCATTTTGTCGAATGATTATATAGTAAGATCTGATACGCGCGAGCGACGAGTTCAAATTTTATTTCTGAGTAAAATATCATCTGACGATGTAAGGAGTGTCCATATTTGCTGATGGCGCGTATCCGTTGTTATTCATCGACAAATATTGAATTCGCAAATGAAACGTAAACGTATTAATTCAGGTTAATGCATTCTGGTTGGTGTGGTCCCGAGGTCTTTAGCGAAATTATTTATCGACCGCCGCAACATCGCTGGAAATTGCATCGTGCTTCGGAGTTGCAACAGAATTCATTATATCATTGAAAATATAAAAGACAACTCAAATTTGGAAAGAAATCGATAGAAATGACGATTCTGATTTAAAAAATTTAAAAAGATTTATTTCAATTGCTCAGTTATATGTGTCGATTATTGACTTACATGTGTATTACGTTTTGTATTTCTATATATAATACTTAAAAAATACATAAGATGTTACATAAGCACGAGAAAAAATTTGGGATTCTGACAGTATCAATGTTCGAGTTAGTTCTTCTTCTTCTTTTTCTTTTTCTTTTTTTCTTTTTCTTCTTCTTAAAAGTCCCCTGTTTGGATTTTCGACTCAAAGTAATATACCGTGCGATGGACCCAAGGATCCTGTGATAGCTTTTCAGGGAATAGAAGCCGTTCAATTAACTTATTAGGTTATGCAGATTTTTCACAGAGTCCTCTATACAACTTCGCTACAGTAAAGCGACTCCAAGTTCCAACTTGAGTTGAGATCAATGAGTGATCTGAGAGATAAAGATCACCTCTCAGGTAAAAAACCATATACTGAATTAATATAAATAACCATTAAAATTTGTAAAAGACTCTCATTGATAAATAAAACTAAGTAATTAATAGCTTTTATATTTGCCTCCGCATCTATAAAGGAAACGGAGTAAGACGAGAATAAATTCAGTTTGATTAACGATTAAATCAGCTCCACTCTGTAACTACTATCAACCAAAGGGCAAGCCCAAAAAAGATGGTTTAAGTCTTGTTCATAATCACATTCACAACTTGGATCATCTTTGATGTTAATATCAATTTTAAATAAGAAGGTTACAGTATATCCTGTGATAATTGATTTTTACAGCTTTGTCGAAGTCCGCTCTACTTTGATTTTAAATTTTCTAAAAGAATGCATATCAATGTAATCAGCTATTTACATATAGTACAAAAGCGAGTTTAGTTCGATGAATGATCTAACCCGTACGAAACAAACGAAAAGAAGGGAGAACTCTAAACTGGAGTTGGCACTAATTGGATGCAGGTCTATCTCATAGCGTTCACGCTGGAGCTATCCCGACTCCAGCGTAGAATAATGTGTCATGGTTTTTATTCGTATATGAATGAAATATATGATGCGATTCAATTTGTATCATCTATCGCGCCCGTGGAGCATGCGCGCTTCATTAAATGAAATGTTAGAAGAACTCGTGAAAAATCAAATCGTGTCACTGCCAAGTTGGATCCGTGGCTCCACGCTGGATTCAATGCAACCGTTTGTAGCGAGTTGGTATGGTTTCGTCGCTGAGGAGCTATTCCAAATTTTTTCCTGTGAGGCTTAGATAATTACTTTAAATATACAGTATAGAAAGTTGCAACGTTGCTGTAATGTTGCTGGAATAATCTGTCCTGTGCGAGTATATTATCAATATATTAAAAAATATTTTTTTAATATACTGAAGCGTACAAAAGTTTGAGTATCTTGAATTGAACATGTAATTCTAAAAATTTCTCAGAGAGTGCAGGACTAAAGTTGTTTGGTACATGATTGGTACACCTTATACTCTGTGCTACTACGAAATAGAAGGAAGTAGAAGGGAAGTGGAAGGAAATAGTAATGCGATTCAAGGATCGCAAAAGTTCGTCGTTTAATGCGTCGATCGACGTCGCGATGGACCCCGTGGCTAGGGTCCGAGTTTCGAACTTGTTTAAAGTTCGGATGCGGTCCTATCAGTAGCGTGGGCACGTAGAGGAACTTTCTCGCCCTTTTCGGTTCTCTTTTACCATCGTTCTACTCCAATCGGACGATGTATCGGCTCTCAGCTTTCCTTTCAATCCCCGTACGGCGTTTCTTCCCTCATTTTTCGCGTCGACGGCGCGGCGACTGAGTTCCAGACTTGTTCGGAATATTTTTCCACATCGGGCTCTGGTCATATTGGACGCCGCCGGGCAATAACGTTTTTCAAACCGGTCCCTCGGGAGGTAATAAATCCTGTACGATCGTCATTGAATATTTAATAACGTGGTATATCCCATGAGCGTTATTGCGACTTCGATAGGAATCTAGTAATTTCATTTAAAACGATGCAGCATTTCCGTTAAAAAACCAATGTACTGTTTAAGCATAAAATTTTACGTTTTGCAATAATCAATGATAGAACATGGTTCAGTGTAATCACGAACATAAAAATTGCAAATCATTAATAGTTCACAGTTAATAAAAAATTTAAAATAGTATGTTCGGCTGCTAGCACGCCACGTTTATATGCGCGATTATTTGAGGATTACAAAGATTTTATTCGTCATTGGACAAAGCGTTGCTCGTAGTATTATTCATTCGTATTTGTCATAAATCTTCTTGTCACGAGCCAGTATCGGTTTTGCGAAGTGCTTCGTCGTTTTAGTCGCTCAATCACTGTAGTTGGCACTTGAGAACGATGTGCGATGGCTATTCGGGGAAGAATGTACCATCTTTTATTTCTCATCTTTTTGCTCTAATCCATATTCGCCGTTGTGAACCGACTGTCTATTCGATCGAAGATATTCCGCATACAAATGTATGCATTCTTCCAATTTTCATTGGCAGATCTTTCCACAAAGATTTCCTACAAAATTTTCACAAAATATTAGCTAATATTGTTACTGAAAAGAACAGTTTCATATTAATATTGTTATTGATAGTTTAATTATGTAGCCGCAATTTCTATCTTTTTCTCTTCTCTTTATCTTATTGATTTCAACAAAAATTTTTGTAAATTTTAGAGGGATAAAAAATAATTGTGTTCATGATTACATTTCAAGATCGAAAAAGATTTTGGCGCGCAGTTTGCAGAATTGGAGAGTGGGGGAAATGTACCTATATAAATTCACATTGAAATATTTAAGTATTTAAGATTTGTTTTGACCGAAAATACAATAGGTGTTTGTTTCTCTTAAATAAAAACTCCTACTAAAATCATGTGTTTAAATACTGTTTATATCAAATTTTCTCAAAATATATCTTATAGCAAATTTCATCACTTCAGAAAAATGACGATTTAATTGTTTTTTGCTATCTTTAAGTTGTAATTAATGGGTGCATTCAGTACCACGACTGCTCACTGAGCGGTCAGTAAGCTCTTGTATCTATTTGGTCTATATTTTTAATTCTAATGGAATATGCCAATCAGATGCAAGAGCTCAGTGAGCGGTTGTAGTACTGAATGCACCCAACATATGATGTAAACGCATTTTTACTTTTTTTATACCGAGACACAGGTATCTTTTTCCATGCTTGAACGTTTTTTATCAGTGTAATTTCTAAGATCCCTGAAAATGAATCGACATTTACGCCTCGTCGCCCTCTCGTCACATTTTGACATAAAGACGCCGTCGCGCAAATGAAACTTTTAATAGAGAAGTTGACACGAACTGTGGAGCGTCGTTGCCGCTTACAAGCGTGACAAGTCGGAGAGAGCAGCACTCAAGGCGATGAAATTTACTTAGCAAGAGTAACGACATCACTGTCCACTCGGAAAAGGCACTCGACGAACAGAAGCAAGTCAGATATCAGAGAATAACGAAAGAAAATTTGAAGCTGGATCGTGTATACAGTAGTAATGAGCTGACTGAATTTCATCAACGAATAATAAGTACGAATAAATATTTACTAAAAATTATTAACAAACTTAATCATTAATTGGATAATTTGAAAAAAATTGCAAATAAGTAATAATTAAATTTTGAAATATTCGTGCTATCATAAATAAACTTTAAATCATAAATTTATTATAACAGCAACTTTTAAATCATTTTATGTTGCTATAAATTATATTACATAGGTATTGCTGTTCTTTCAATATGTTGGGATCTGCTTTCTCAAAGTTTTGTTTGAAATATTGTTAGATACTGTTCACGAAGTTTCATACTGTGGAGAATTTCTTATTGGGGAAAGTTATGATTTATTTGTGTCTATTAATCGATCAAACAGTAATATATTGCGTCACAAAATTGGTTTCCTATCTTTTAAATAAGATTTATGATTTTATAATTTATTATTTTATTATGTAAAAAATTTAATCATTAACGATGATATAATATTCACGATATTAAAATGAGAAAATAATTCACGAAAAAGATTCCAGAGAGAAAGAACTAATGCCTATATAAAAAACGCATCAAATATAATATGCATTTAAAAATTAATGGCTTTCCCTCGTTAGGGCAAACCGTTTAACAAATTCGTTGGGCGAAATAAATTTTGCCGGTAAATCTCATTGTTGGCTTTAATCGCGCACTAAGTTTGCATCAGTGACGTTAATATCGCTACGTTCGTAAATTTTCGTGCAAATTTTAGTATTCATTATAAATCACCATAAATCATATTATCGTGCATCAACGAGAAAAAAAGAATGAATTAGTGTGTTCCATCTCCGAAAATGTCCTTTCTATAAGATGGTCTGCATTAAATTATTAAGACACATATATCGATTTCTCGGGAGACGATATTGTAATCGCGTATCAGACAAAAACGCAGCACCTATATTATATTTATAGCGAATGCATTTTCTATTGTAATTGTAAAACCCCCAATAACTCATGCGATTTTATTTCGAACTATTTATGAACAACCATTTGCATCTCACACGTGAAATACGTTGCGCCTATAAAGCACACGCATTGTATTGCATATGTTGTCATCAATGAGAAAGTTTCATCGACTCTTACCATAAAATTTCATAAGCAATAATTTGCAAATTACCTACGAAAATAAAATCGTAAAATTAAATAGTTACGTTAACTCTTTTTAATAAAATTGATTCGGAATTTATAACACAAGGTATTCATCTTCGTTTTTAATTAACATAAGTCTTAACTAACTGTATTAAGTATTTAATTAATACAAATATTATTATTTTAGTTTATATAAGTATTAAAAATACTTTAAAATTTATGTTTTCTATAACATTAATTATTAAATGTTTATAAGGTTTTTTCAAATATAGTTGTAATGTAATTTCTTTTCTCTCTCTCTCTGTCTGTTCATTTAATATCTTCTAAGATTAAAATTAATATAGTCTAAATGACTCTTATTAAAAGATGAGACCTTACTATATAAACGCTAAAGCTATCTTAGTAAGTCAAATCAAACATGAAAGGCGCTAGACGACAAAATTCAGTTACTTTGTCAGACTAATATCATTATTGCTCACTTGAATAAGTAGAAAAGCCCCGCATAAGGCGAGACAATAATTACTCGTGCGAGTCGTTGACCTTAATGTAGAGCACGGGTGCCCAATTAGTTAGTCCGAAGAGCCACATTTCAGATTTTGACTATTGCTCGTGGGCCAGACTAATATCAAGTTATTGCCCTCTTTGCGTTACCCGGGAATCACCACGTGGAGGTGAGGCAATGATAATCCCCATTTTTGTTTTTTTTCCTTTTTCCTTTTGTTTTTTCTTTTTTTTTTGCTTTTTTGTTTTTTTTAATTTTTTTTATGTTTTTAATTGTTAATTTTTAAATTTAATTTTAACTGCCTTTCTCTAGTCCTAGTCATTCTATTTTTGAAAACTTTTGAACTGATAACTTTCAAGTAATAATCATTGCTGGTTCAATCACATAATTATATATTTTTATGTTTATGTATATTTATATGTTTATATATTTTATAAAATCAATATAGTTAAGGAGGGCTATGAGCCGAATTATTCCATTGGTAATTGTAGATAAAGAGATATATTGAATTTGAAACAAATCAAACGCAAGTAATAAAAATTAAAATTAAATATATTAAACGCAAATATGAAACAATTTAAACGCAACAATACAACAGATGTCCAATGTTTCAATACAATAATAAACAATAATTATAAAATATATAAAAGTTCGCTCAGTATAAAGAAATAAAATTATTAAATAAAATTAAATCGCATCATGAATCTATTTGGAGTCTCATTTTAGTCGTCCATAGAATAAAAATATCCAATCTTGAGAATTGAGTCTCAAATGTTCCATTGTAAATAGATACAGATTGTTTCTATTAAAATAAATGAAGCAATTTTATCGATTGAAGAAGATATAACTTATAGAGATAATACATTACAGAATTAATGATTGCTTTGTTGATTACTCTCTTACATTATTTATATATTTTATATATTTTCCAAATAAGAACTAATGTGAGAAGTGCCATTTGCTATCTTTAGCCAACTTGATGAACTCAGGGTTGTAGCTAGTAGTAGCAGCAACCAAACAATCCTCAAGATGATGATCAGTTAGACGGTTTCGAAACTTGTCTTTCACGTAATTCATTTTTGAGAATGCAGCTTCGCAAACATAAGTTGATCCAAACATTGTCAATACAAAAGAACTTATCTTTCGTAAATTCTCGCCACGCGCGCTTTACTCACGTGAAATTTGTTTGGAATACGGTTGTGGATGCGGGCTGGATTGAAAGGCTGCGCGGGCCGAATCCGACCCGTGGGCCGGACATTGGGCATCCGTGATGTAGAGAGTCTTCCACCCATATTAATATTTGTGCGAATGTCTTAACATGATGTATTAATGAAACTTTGTCTATCTGCGTCTCGAAATGGCTCGTGTAAACATTTTAATTATTCGGTGCTGTTATTAATATTTTTACAACTGAAGAAGAATTTAAAATTCTAGAATACATAAAAAATAAATATCTTTTCTTTTTACATAATTTAATAAATAAATACAATGATATATCTGTATTGTTTAATATTGTTATAAAAACATGGCCTTTACCTTTTTAATTTTTATAAATTAATCTATAAATCTCTTAATTATAACAAATTTTTACTTGCATAGAATTGAAAGTATGTTTAACCAATGTAATACCAAAAAACACTGATATATATTATTGGTATTTTTTAAAATCCCTGGTTTGACGTTTTGTATACAAAGTGAAATTCGTAAAATATTTCATCTAAGTTTTGTGTATTGAATATTTATTTCGATTTATTATTTGATAAAGCTCATGCGTATACATATGTATATATTAACTTATGCACAGAGAAAAAGATTTTTTTGGATTTAATAAATTTTATTGTATTTAAATAAATTTGTTATTTGAAATAGTCCAAACAAACCAATGTTTGAATCAATAAGTGCGATTGTTTGAATTTGAAACAATGTATATCTTTGTCTTAAATTCATTATTTGTTTGAACAGATAATGTCTATCTTCGGCATTCGCGTGATAATTGCACAAACATAATTGATATAGCATATAGTGCTGTTCGTTTAATTCTGTTGTTAGAGGTATAAGCCATTGTTTTCGTAATTTTTGCCAAAAAATATAATGGTTGTTCTAAGAAGGCAATTATTTGCATGGACCTCTATCATAACCTCAATAGAGGTTTCTCAAATGAAACAACAAAATTTTTATTCAAACAAATAATATTTCGTACAGCATATATTGTTTTAATAACCAAATTTTAATCAAATAAATAAAAATACTAAATCCAAATAAACCCTCTTCTCTATGTGTTTGCAATATTACAAACTTATATAAAAAAATTTATTTAAGTTCTGCGTTAGTAAATCGTTGGTTTTGCACAATAAAAAATTTATTGCATTTATTATATCACTTTTAATTAACATACTGCATATCAAGAAGATAAAAAGCAATAAAATGATTTTTGATTATTTTTATGTCACTGAGAACGTGCATGCAAAGAGAAGCACGACAATAAACACTTATTTCAAGCAAACTTCTTCGAACGAAATGCTTCTTTAATTTTTCTGCGACGAAATACTCACGTAATTTTTACGAAATCGTATATCAAGAAGCAGAAGAAAATTTAATGGTCTGGTGATTCAAAAGACTTCTGAAGTTCGGGGTAAAACATTTTTAATCTGTTTGCAGTTGTACTGATTTCTATTATATAAAGTGCAATTTTAAGTATCCAATAAATAACTGTAACAAAATTTTGTTCTATTTGTTGTATAACTTAACATTATAAAAATTTTTATCAGAATTATCGCACTTTCCTTTACGTCGCGTAAGAAAGTTGTCTCGCAAGTTGATCGATTCAATTTTATTATTTCACGTTTTTGTATTACAGTACAGTGCAATACGTGCTAAATTGGAGCAACGTACACGTTGCGGAAGTACAGTATCGTGTACAACGCGCAGCTGCGCGTTTCGGAAAACTCATGCCTTTCGAACGAACACAATGACGTCTCTGCAGGCAGCAGGGGTGGGATCATCCCTTACGAGTTTCGCTTATCGCGGAAAGGATTGCCGTGTCCTCCTGTACGCCGCGGTGAGACGCGAAGGGGTAGTACCAGTCAACCGCAATCCGAGATAAACCTCGATAGTGAGCGCACGTAAGGATTTGTAGCCATCTATAGCTATATTCCTCGCACGGATTTTCGGCGCTATCATTCGCTCCGAGCTCCAAGGGACTTGCTCGGTAGCGAGACGAGCGGTCAGAAAGTTTTCCTCAAAAAGCAAAATCTGGCAACAATCCAAAAGTTCATACGTTATGGGATTAAATGAAATAATTAAGGTATATAATCATAATTAAATATGAAATATAAATATTTAAGCAATAATAAAATGATATGTATATATATATAAATATTAATAAAAGGAGGAGAAAGAGATGTCGATTTAAAATCAAGTTGGTAATGAATTTTTAATAATTAATTATCAAAGAAATAAAATTATTTTGATAAAATGAATATTAGTTTTATCAAAAAAATGTATTGCTAAAGTTTGTGTTTAAAAATTAAAGAACATAATTTTATTTAACATAAACTATATCTTCATATCTCTATATCGATCCTTTATTTTTATTTCCTTCGATCCGTGAAATCGGTAAATATCCTATGCAATTTAGAACAGTGAACACGAATTGAAGTAGAGCATTAGATATCATCTATAGATATGTAATGATTTCAAAAATGGGACGCGGCTAAAAAGTGCTTCAGACCATAAATCCGTTACGTGTTGAAAAAGGTAGCGTTTCCGCCGAGCTCGTTTTTATTTTCCAACCCTTCGCACTGAAAATTGTTCACTCGCTTGAGTAGCAATTTAGACCAAAAGTAGCTGGAACTATCTCTCTGTCCGACGAGAATGAGGAAACGAAAGTGATGTTCAGACGAAAGAGTTCGCGCGGTTCAATTTCTTCCATCATCTCTATATTCGCAATATCTCATTTATTCGCGATTTAGATGAATTTGTAAGAGGGTACAAGGTGTCACAAAATAAAAACATTCCAAAATTGGCTGATTTAAATTATATAAATTTTAAACATAAATTTAAATTTATATAAACTATTTAAATTACTTAGAAAAGAAAAAATAAGTAGTGAAGAAAAAATGTGCTAAATAACGTTATAAATATTTTTATATCTTAAATTGAAAGAAACCGTTTCTAAAATTGATTTAAAAGAATTATTTAACAAGAGATTTATCGCAATTTTGTTTATGCAATTTTAATATTACATTTATTAATATTAAATTTATACTTGAAATATTTTACAGTAGAACATACTTGAATGAAGTCATTTAAAATTCATTAGAAATTACAAAAATTTTTTAGGGGTTTATGAATTTCGATTTTTTAATTTGGAAAATTTGGTTTTGTTAATTCGTGAGATTTTAATTTTTTTTTAAATACAGGAATAATTGACGTCTGATAAAATCGATAAAATTGTCATTTTCGGTTAAGGAGACTTTTTTATTGATGATTTTAATACTCCTTATAGCGTATCTTGTTTTTGCATGCAGATATTGCTGCTTCCAAATTCGACATGTTGATATAATTCGCATGAATTACACATGCGTGATATGAGCGGGATTTTGATGGATTCCGGGAAAGCAAATAGAGTTCTCCTGACATTGCGTGTCGCCAGGGATTTATGCCAATCTTTCTTCATGGTTCCGGTATTGTCTTGACGGTAATAGAAGATATCTGGTATTATTAGCATCAAGCTCGCTGCGAATTCCACAATAAACCTAACTTATATAGTAGAACATATATATTCCTTGTGTGTGTGTAAATATATGTTATATTATATTGTACAGATATATTCTACTTGAACATATAACTTTGCAAAATGCGTGTGATTTCAGTTACTTTCGTTTAATTGAATTGTTTAATTTGCGTAAAAATGTAGAAAATTCAAAGAAAATTGCGAGAAATATTTTAAGATCTTGCTAGAAAAAATTAATTCAAATTCCAACACAAATGTTCGACTTTGTAACAATTCGACACCCCGTATGTGATCATTTGAGCCTTTATGTCAATTTTTGATGTTTCCACTTTATTCGCATTATGTATAGATACCTATAGAAAGAAAATATGACAATTCGCACTGGAGAAATTCGTTTCGTCAATTGACGCGAATAGCTTCCGAGGGTATTACTCGCTCGAACGGGCGCGAAGGCAATGCCGTCTGCCAATCGACTGTAAGAAATAACGGTGCGATACATTTTGCATAACGAGATGCAAAATGTAGAAAAGTATTCGCGCGCGTACAAGATTGCCAGATGAGATCGTAAAGCCAGACTTTACGAGCGACCTTAAAGCCCAATCGGATAATTATGGTCTTTATACCGGGTCGCAGTTATTTTCTGGCCGCGTTGCGGTTACAACACCGTTCTCATTTTTCCAACACTTCCTTTCCTTCATCTCTGGTCCCTGTGCAAATTCGATTATTATTCGGCTCCTGCACGAGGAGCATTCTCGTATATCATTGTTACGTGCGAAAAATGGCTTCAACGCTTTCCGCAGGATAAGCGAAGACAGATAACCGGAAAATTCCTTATTCGCAAAGTTATTTAACGATG
Source organism: Mycetomoellerius zeteki (assembly GCF_001594055.1). Lineage (NCBI taxonomy): Eukaryota > Metazoa > Arthropoda > Insecta > Hymenoptera > Formicidae > Mycetomoellerius > Mycetomoellerius zeteki. The sequence continues at coordinate 1,248,999 of NW_017256062.1, forward strand.
AGATTGGCTTCCGCTTTTAAAGGATTATGATTAAGGACGGATGGGCGCGAATTGGACACATTCGATTAATCTTATGGTAGAATTCACAGCATTATAAAGTGATAAATGGAAAATTAACTTTCGAGTATATATTCTAATTATTGTTACGATGTTAGAAATTGAGAAGTAACACGTATTTCAAAATAGAACACGTATGTTAATTAAATTTGCATACTGAAAAAGTATTAAAAAATCATTTTTAAATAAATAAATTGAGTTTCCAATCATAATAATAATAATGATTATAATTATGATAATAAAAATTTGTAAACATTGAATGTGAGGCAATATATGTTTCAAAGTTCTATAGCCCTATAATGCCCTGTATGGGTTGCGGCTAATATCATCCCTGAGTTTGAGCGTTTTATGTCTCCGCGCACGGTCTAAATGCTATGAAACAAAAGAAGTGGAGATGACGATAGGCAAAATTAGTCAAAATTGCAATTCGGTTGTAGGCTTGATCTATTTTATAAATAAAATTTTAAAATATAGCAAAACTAAAATAATCCTAAAAATTCACAGTATAAACCATGTGGTTCTTTATTAAAAATAGCATGGTTTATCGTGTACACACCCCCTTGTACACAATAAACCTTTTCCCATTTTTTGAAATAATCAATATTGTGGCTAAACATAAAAAATAACTTAAGAGTTATTGTTTACAGTATGTAGCCAACTAAATTTATAAACTGTATGCAAAAATACAGATCTTCAACTCAATAATTGAGAGAGATATGAGCCTCTGAAGTTTACATGGTTATTGTGTTGGACTACTTACCCTACACATATCCATAAAAGACTTACAAAAGTTATTTTTATATTCATCAAATGATTATATATATAATTATTTGTTTAACCTTATTATTGTGAATAAACATATATAGTATTCTCGTTTTAAGATTTGATTTTAGAATTAATATACATTTTTTTCATTATTTTTGAACGAACCAAAAAATGGTAACCGCAACAATAACCGCGTAAAAAATATAATAAGATTTTTGTTTTCTCTTCAAGCAATATTCTTAAGCATACTTTTATCTTGATTTTAAATCACAGATGCATGATTGGTGTACTTAGGCAAGCTGGTATCGCGATTCGGAAATCATGCCATGCTAAAATTGGATTCTGTTCCCACAGGAACAGCCGAGGTTCGCGGTCGGTGAACGGAAGTCTCTCAGCACTACCTCCGCCTTGCGTCTACCGGCTGGAATTTCCAATTTAGCTGTCCGGGATAAGGAGGCAACCATATTTAGAGTAGACCTGACATTAAATCTGGAACTTAGGAAGCGCCCTGTTTCTAGACGAAACGTAGCGGCATCGATTTCCTGCTTGGAAAAGATTACGCAGCTGTTGCCGGAAAGCTGTTATTACTTCAAATTTTTACAATGATAAAATCAACGATGATTTTAATTATTCAAGTAACGTGACATTTAAGTTCAACTTAAAATTTCTTTGTCAAATGTTATCATTTGTACTCTCTAAATTACTTGAAGTGTAATCTCACTTTAAGAGAGTGAAAAATATATCATTTTTGGAGAAGATTGAAAATATTTCACTTATTGAAAAAGAGTAACAATTTATACTCTTTTTGAGTGAAATTTTATTTCAAAGGAGTGTAATCTCACTCAAAAAAAGAAGTAAAATTAATTTTCAAGAAATGAAATATTGTCACTCTTCTCCAAAAATGACTGTATTTTCACTTTCTTAGAGTGAGATTTCACTCCAAGAAATTTAAAGAGTAATCAATCATTGTTACAATGCACAAAGTTTAAGCCCACGGTGTGTTAATCGATATTCCATATTTTCGCAAAACTTTCTTTTGGAAGGTAGACTTCGAACATGTTCAATTTATGACAGCAGGATTTTCTTCTTTCAATAATTTCGACCATGGGAAGGTTAACTTCGCGATGACGAATGTATCGCGACAGCTCGCGGAAACATATCCAACGAAATCACGTCGAGAAAGTCATGAAAACCCTTTTTACCCTTCCATCAAAACTTCACGCTTTACGACTGCGAAACGAGTTTTTCTCGGAAGTGCAGATATTGCGGGCGTTCTTTATATGAGGCACAATCGCTGCAGACAATAGAGGGCCCTCGGTTCTTCGTTCTTCACCGAAGTGCGCTTCTTCTTTCGTTTTCTCTCTTTCTTCTTTCGTCCGACTACGTTTCGCACTGATTCCGGTTTATGAGACGGAGGGTATACCTACATGCAGTATTTAAACGGTCGATATATTCCCGTGGAAAATAAATGCAAAAATCAATCAAGATAGTTTCTCTAAAGTTTTTTCGTCATAAATCAAACATGTTCCAAATTTCCAAGCATACAGATAAATTTCTTCTAAAAATGTAAATATGGCTATAATTTTAACATTGGTGCGCCAAAAATATTACATAGTTTATAAATGATTCTTATGCCATTGATGTTATTGATAACTTTCTATATTACAACATGCGAACTAAATTGATGTAAAAGATGAAAGAATTTTTCGTGCATAAAATAGTCAAGTTTTTCATAATTCTACATGAAATTAATGTTCTGGAATGCGTTCATACTCGGATGGAGAGCGACTTACGTCGGTTAATTTAAAGTAACTTGTCAGCATGACGTTCGGTAATTTTTTCATCGTAGAACAAAGAATCGCGACGACTGACGTAACGACGTCGTCGGTCGTTAATAACGAGCGAGCAAGCAGTAAAGCAACGAAATCGTTATGCTCTGGTTTACGAGAATTTGTTGACGGCTTTAAAACCCTGATTCGGCGTAGCGGTGGCAAACCACTAAGTTTGGACCGGGTCCAGGACGACTAGCGAAGGCCGCTGCCTTTTTCTTTCCGTTCCATAAAGTGAATGTCGCGCTTTATCGCTTTTGCCAAGTCGTGTCCTCGCGCCGCGGAGCTTCTATCGCTACTGTTCCATGATTTTCCGCTTTTTCCGAAATTGTCCTCTTCCTATCCGTCCGCACGAATATCTCGACGGAAAACAATACAAAAATTTACTAATGATATTGAGCGCCAAAATTTAATCAATTTGAGTCAATAAACGTCTAAAAGTATTTCTGAACGTAATACATTGAGCTGAAACTTTCAAAATGATTTCTTTGAAATTTTTCAAATAATACTTAATGAAAACTTACAATAAAACCTTTCTAATTTTCTTAATTTTTAAAATATGATTTTATTTAATTGACTAGATATCGATTTCTTTTACAATAAACTAATTAATGTTAATGAAATGTAATGTTTTATGATTTTAATATTCGATTTTCTGGAATATTCTACATAACTTAATTTTAGAAGTAAATGTGTGTGAGAGTTTAATGAAACTATATAATAGACACAGGATTCTTTAATGCAAAAAAAGAAAGGGTGGAAGCATTACACTGACTTATCGCTACATAGAGTAGGTATAGTTCGTTTTTCATCATTTTGCTTTTTAATCCTGTCTCTTTGGCCTGGTTAGTTCGGAAAAGCAAAGCCGAGAACATATCGGACCGTAGTGCTGCGTAAAAATGGCGAGGTAGAGAAACGGGCTCGTTAGTTAAATGTCGCCGGTACGAAGCCGGCAAATGCCGCCATTAATATTGGAATGAGGTTCCTTTGAAAAACGCGTACGCTAGTCGCTTGGGACATTTTCGAAAGGGTGTGAATACACATACACACACACCTAAAATTGATGCCGAAATGTCGACGACCGGCTGACCGGTATATCAAGTATCTGGAAATAACACGAATTATGGAAAAGTGAAGTGAAGTTCTATGCTTGTGGCTTCTTTATTCAAGTTTAGTTCGCTAAAAAATTGATCACTTTCTAATTGCGAATTATAATATGTAAACTGTTAGATGGAGCAATGGCAGCCTAACCTTTTGAGTTAAATAACATTTGTTATTTTTGACTTCCATGTGTGTCAAAATGTAAATCAATCCATTTCTATAGTTAGTTTCAAAATAAACAACGTCCATATTAACATTGTCTTTAATAAATAATGAACTAAATTTGAGTCAAATTTAATACATTTTTTAAATTAAATTGTTTAATTCCATTATTTCATAAATTAATGACATATTGCGCAGAAATAATGACGACCTATAGAAATTATTAAAAATAAGATCTATAAAGATTATTAAAAATAAGATTAGATATAATTTAACATTATGAATTTAAAAGTGTACATAAATTATAATTTATCTGTTCTTTCGAAAGTGTTAATTGATAGATACATAATCATCACAATGTTATAATAAATAGCTAGTTATTATAACTCTAAAACAAATCACGCATTATAATAAAAATTAACGAAAAGAAATTAATATAATTTATATACTTATATAATAAATATTTTAAATATGTGATTTTTGTTATAAATCACAGAAGAATTCACTAATATATGACTACATCATTCGGTTAAAAATGCTACTTAAGAGGGGAACCTGGTTTAAAGAGTCAAAATTTTCGATTTTTTGCTTTAATCAATAGTATTACTCTCAGAAAATATACTCGTAAAGTTTTAGATCGAAATTCGAAATACTTTTGTAGTTACAGCCTGAGAAACAGGTATGCGTCGCGTAGGTATACAGGTACAGCGCGGCAGAAGTGCCCATTGTGTTCCGCTTCTCGGTCCCTAGCATTGCATTATTGATCTTAGTAGATGTTTTTTTTTTTTTCAAAGAGGGCACACGCAAAACTCAAACGAGAATTTTAATTCCACCATTTGGCGCCTCGCTCCAAAACACTCATTATGGAGCAAAAATTATCGAAATCGCCGCCTTCGTTACCGTATGTACCTTCAATAAAGGCTATTCTGGCATTTTAAAGATAATGCAGTTACTGGAAATAAATATTGGCCAACATTGTAAAATATTCGCCGATAATTACGACGAGCAGCGAGTTACGAGGCAGGAACAGCGTTGATTAAACAGCACGAAAAAGGCTCCTACAGCTCGTAGATTCCAACTAACGCGATAAAACGAGTTTTATGAGAAAGCGGAAGATTTGCTGTATGGGCCTGGAATAGCAGATTAGCGGTAAGTTGCCAAAAAGCACTACTTTTCGATACCGAAAACTTTAAACGCGTTTTTCTCAAAACCACTTTTCCGAAATTGGCACACAAGATTACTCAAAAACTATTTGACCTATCGACTTCTTCCAAGATTTTTTAGTTACATAATTGTCAACCATGCTAAATGAACTAAAAACAGTTATTGAAAAATTAGTATAAATAATTATTTCTGCATAAATAAATCGAAATTTTTTGTTCAAAATTGTTACTTTTTTTCAAAGTTCCACAATTCTTACATTATAATATTTTTTTCCTATTTTTTCTTATTAAGGATAAAATATCTAATTAAAAAAAATTTTTGATTCTTTTGTTTCAGGCAAGAATTATAGGCTCCACATTGCATGCCAATTTACAACGCCGGTATCGAAGCACAATAATGATTAATACATAACTTTTTATTATATTCATTACTTATTTATTAAAAGAATATTTTGTATTGTTTAAATATATAACAAATCATCCCTAAAGTTTTGGAAAGATCGGGTTCATGGTTAATTCATAAAAAATTCTCAAAGAACAGCTACTTTTCAACGTTATAAACTAGGTTCCCTCTTACATGCATTGGAATTTAGACTTCACATATAAATTTTGTTTTAACTTAGTTTAATTTTAATTGTTTTATACAAATACTAATTAAAATAAAAAATATATGCAAAAGGAAATTTAATTATTTTTAAACAAATCATGACTTCAAAAAATCATTTTAATAATCACTAACACAATTGTACTTTAATAAGAATATCAAAATTGAAATATATTATTAAATTTGATACAGATCTATAAATTGATTCGTACTATTTTCCTATTACGCGACAATCCGATTAATCACATTTCACGAATTTAATTATCAATAAGATTATTGATTTACTAGCAGTGAATTATTATGTCGAAGACAAACATCAACTCGACTTATTAATCTAAGAAGTTTGGAGATTAGTTTCATATTTGCTCAATCTGCGAGCGATTGTGATTTGGCTTCAAGCAGGAATATCGTACTCTCGGAGTTTCGTGTGCAAACGACTATATGAGATCGTCTTAGTTTAAAAATTTCAGAATAGAGCTGATTGAAAAATAAATAATTTAATATAGTCTATACAGAATATTCTAGACCAACGTTGTTTGGTCTTTAGATAATTTGAAGTCTACCTTTATGATTAAATAAGTAACATCAAATTCCAAACTGTCAGTTGTTTTATCATCATTTCGTTCTTTTGGATCCAATGCTTTTTTTTAATCTTACAAAAGAATAATTGTTTTATGCTATGGATTCACTTAAACATCCGCATAATGCAGTGAAGAATAGCTCCTCTTTTTTTATTTCGATAACCCAGATTCGAAAACAAAAAGCTTCTGTTTATCTGCATAGTATCGCAATGCCTGATCTTCATTATTCAATGAATTTCAAACAAAAATACAACGAAAAATGAAAAAAAGAACACATGAGAGAATTGTATTGCTCCCGTAAACTGTATATAATATAAATAGTTGAAAATATTATTATTAAATGATAATAATAATAATAATAATATCGTAAACTATAAATGTGTATATCTCTTCAGAGTCATGAGAACAAATTATTAATACGCGAAAATAAAAAAATTATTTATCGTGTAATATTCTGAGTAATATGTTCATACCACGTTAAAATAATAAATTATTGTTACTTTTACTAATATCTTTAATTTGTTTAGTATTTTGCTAATATCGTTTTAATATATGAATACATGTTATTAATTACATTATGTGCAAACATTACGCTAGATTATAAATTTGTAATTAACTAAAAAGAATAGCATTAAATTGTAAAATATTTACGAAAGCAAAATCTCATATTGAACCAGTAATGTTCAATGTTGTTTTAATAGTATATGTATATGCTCTTATTAAACTTTATTCATTTTATTCATTAATAAATCACTGACAAATAAATAGATAAATAAATATTTGCACAGCGAATATTCCTCATGTACTAGAAGTTATTATTAATATTGGAAAATGGAGGAAGACAGAGAGGGATAGTATTTTCATCGTAATTGGCAAACATATATATGTCACTCGCTGAGACTCTCATGTTTGATATTAATTAATTATCTCTTTGGTCAATGATTATTATTATGAACGTTACATGAGAAACGATGTTATGTATAGCCGGTTTTATGAACAAAAACACTTTAAATTACGTGACTAAAGAAATTTGCATAAAAATATAAATTGATTTACGCGCGTTTTCTTATCAATATTTCAAGATTAGTCTCAAAAACCGATACTAGTAAACGATACTTATAGTAGTATCAGTGCGTTCCTCGCCCTGATAAAGTGAACGGCAAGATTCACGAAACGTTGGCATTAGCAATAGATAAAAACACGGCGATAACCCGCTAATCTTCTGGAATTAGTCTTAAAAATTGGAAATGTAATTTATTAACTTTATGAATTGTAGATAGCAATTTGTCTATGTAATACGATAATTTAAATGAATTAAATTTTTTATAAGCGCAGTAAGATTTCTTTTTCTTGTACGCAGAACTTTCATTCTTTTAGGTGGAAAAGCAAGTTGAAGTTTAAATTAATTATGTGAGCACTGAGACGGATTATTAGCAGTAGATTGGCAAAGGGTGTCGTCAGCGTAAATGGACATGTACCCGTAACCGGAATGAGTAAGTCGGATAGGCGAGAAAAATTGCTAACGATGACTTCACTTTGCTAAAAATGTCACTTAAATACGTAACAATTTAGATGGATCATGTAGTATAAATTTAGCATTAATTTCGTTTAATTTTTTCAAAATTATTGTAATATAACATTCACATCGGTAAAAAAATAAAAAAAAATTAAATCTTAAAAAAAGATCTGTACTTATAATTGTTCTATAAATTTTGCTAATATATTAGATAAGATAGAATAAAGTTTCATCTTTTGTGACACAAATAGTTCCATATTTTAATTACAGATTAACTGTGTGTGAGAAGGTTTGTTCAGATAAATACAAGAAGATTATTTTCATAAGATAATAGGAGCATCATGAAAAAATATAAATAAATAAAAATTACATATCCTAACTAAAAGATCAACATTTTACTTATCGCAGTTTCTTTCTATTTTTCCTGATTTTTTATTTGTCTAATTGTATAAGAAATAAACTCGCAAATTAAATAAATCGTAATTTTTTTGTTTAATGGAAAATTTTATAATATATTATATAAAGTTAGTCAAATAAAATTATTATTAATGTATTATATTTTTATGTATTAACCGTATTATACTTCTTAAAAGTCTTACACACACTTGCGCTTAATAATTTTTATATATAAATGTACAATAAATAAATCATTTAATTGTAGCGGAGATTACTTTGAAACTCTCAAGCCTTCATTTCTTCTTAGATTCATTCATTGCACTCGTATAACATTTCCAATATTAGTTGCACGCGATGCATACTTTAGTATCGTATATTACAACAGAAATTCATCAAAATGCAGTCGCGAAGATAATACAGAAAAGGAAAATGTAGAAGAAACGAAACTTTATGATCTGTTCAATATACATACATATATCTTGCAATTCTTGTATACCGCATATTTAACTCAAAAGTAATAAATATATCACGTGTAAATTAACGAAATGAAAATTTAACGCAAGATATGTTCGAATTTAAACGTGATTTAAAAAATTTATTATCCCTCGCGTGCAACAAAACAATATCCTATAATTCCCATTCTTTATAGCTTCAATTCATGAGTAAAATGAATAAATTGTGCGAAATATTTGCTTCGATAAAAATAGTCATAAAATTTAGTTATCGAGGATGTTAATTGATTGATGATTCAGTTAATTATTCGTAGGGAATAATTGCTTTGGCTTCTGCTCGTATTCCACGCGATCGTGTTTTGATGCGTAATGAGTGGTTGCTACGACACGCGCCGTTGCCTGCTGGTTCCCGAACAATACAGTGCGCGACGGCCTTGTATACGAGATCGCTATGCTATTAAAACAATACCAAGGCTAATCGACACACAGACACAGTTTCGTCACAACCAAAGATAAAAGATTATTTCTGCGGAGTAGTTTGTGCTGAACATTCAATTCATGTAGTTTTAATCAGTTTTGATAAAAGAATTGTTATTGTATATTTTGTACTTTGTTTTGTAGACTTGTTAGCATTTAAAATAATGATTAATTCAGTTTGATAAAAAGAAAATTTTTAAATAAACTGTTTATTATTTAAATATTAATTAACGATGATTGGAATATTAACTACTATGCATTATGTGTCAAACCAGTAACAAGGAACATCGTACATATTATCGTATACACTTTGAAATATATTTTTATTTTGGTATATGTGTACTCATTTTGATTAACCCTTACCGTACAAGGTCGGGTCACTAATAGTAACCGAGCGATTCCTGTTCGTACAAATTTCTTTGAATTTTTCGGTAATTATAAATTATACTACATTTTATTATTTTCCAAAATGAAGTTTCAATATTTATTCTAGAAGGTTGAAAGTATGTTAGTGAATTTTAAAATTTTTTTTAACCATTCTGAATAGGTGAAAAAAATGGACGGATTCTAGGTTTGGACCCATGTTTGGACGGATGAGGTACCAAATTGTACCTTGTATTGTAAGGGTTAAAATAAATGGAATTTAATATGCACACAGCTGTAAAAGTTATTTTATTATTTTTTTTTAAATATGATCTTTACTCATTAAAATCTTCATTTTCGAGTGCAAATAATTCAACCTTTTTAGACCAACATTACACATATTACATGTACCATTTTTTTCAAAGTATATATCCTCAATTATTATATATATAGCTTAAAAGGATTTATTCCATTTATTCACATAAAAGTTATGAATTTTTGACTGATAATACGTTTTTTTCAATATTCTTATTTCAATTTAAATCTGTAAGAAAATCAGTAAATTACAATCGGATTTCAATAATAGTATAAAACTCGTTATTAAAGCTTTGGTAAGTATATAGAATTTTGCAGATATTTATATAATCCGGAAAAATAAAAAAAAATTTATTTGTTTTCCTCAAGGACCCTCTATTTCTGACGGCCAAAGTTAAAATTCTGTTTTGTAGAAGGTCACATTATTATTATTATTATTAATTATATAATTATATTTATATATTATATAATTACATTTATTTTTTCCCATTAACTAAGGTATTTATATATTTTATTATTTATTGATCTAATTCAGAATAATTTGTTTGCTACAATCTTTCTATATATGTATATATTTTAGTAACTTAATGACTATTTGGTTACTGTATAATATTAAATATTTAATAGATCTCTACAATTTTATTGTGTTATCTATTTATATGTTTTAAGTGATTTAATGACTATTGAATTACTTTTTAATGTTAAATATTTAATAGATCTCAACGATCATAGGAAAATATTTTACAAGATGACGTATCGTATATTCGGCGCTTTTATGAATCTTATTTATTTAATTGGACATGACCCAGATTGTGTATTAAATGTATTTTGTTGAACAGCTTAAGATAGGATTTATTCATTATGTTAACGAATTTTATAATTTCTAATTTTTATATTACAATATTTATTTTTTGTCAACATTAAGAATGACCTGATACTGGTTGAAACGTATGTTTTATATTATTATTTATTTCCTTACGTAAGCCGAAATTTATATTAAATGATTTATTTTAGGCTCGTAGCCCTTCTTTGTTACATTATTATTATTAACTTAAATGGTTGATATCATTTAATTATTCTATTTAAGAATTAATATAAATGTATTATTTTAAAATGAAATTAAATTAAACCGTATTATGTATCAAGTATGATTAAATTCCAGTTGAACTTTTCAGCAGAAATACGACATCGTTCCAATATAATAATAAGTGCTTTAGGAATATTTGAAAAATATCTCTTTTTTCTCTTTTCATTCCGTTAGACTTTCTTTTACGTAGTTTTATTCAATAGAAGAAAATTTTCACTTTTAATATTTCTTGAAAATACTTTCTTAAAATTACATTAGTAAGTATCATGTTTTCATCGTCAGGAATCCGTACGTGATCTCGGCTTCGGGGTCGAAAAGTAAATTGAGAGTGCTTGCTGTTTGTTACTTGTTTCATCGCCCATTTCCGAGTAATTCGAGATCCCGAGATACCCCTATTGAACATGCAGATGCATCGCACGCGTGATAAAGAGAAATATAAATAAAAAGGCGATGAAATGGAGGACTATACGCTAAAGAAAATTGTGACTGAGAAAAATAGGTAAAGATAAAGATACGATAAACAAACGATCTATATAAATTTTTCTGTGAGAAATAAAAAGACATATGAATATGAATCTAAAACTATTTTATCAAAAATTGCTGTAGAAATATGGAAGTACTTAGATGTAAAAAAATTAATATGGAATTAATAAGATTGTAGATTTAGTCACAATAACTATAAATTTAATCACATTTTTAACAACAGCATTAAACATCTCAAATCGCATTTTTATTGCTTTACTGCTAAATCTCTCTAATCGCAATTCATATCTTTACATTAAAAATAATCATCAATCTAAATATAATATACATATATATGTATGTATGTATGTGCGCGCGCGCGCGCGCGCTTGTGTGTGTACATATATGTGTTTATTAATTATTTTGCGTGAGAGAAAAAATATTGTAGAACAACTGCAAACAGTTCAATAACACTTCTACAGTTGTTATCAAAATCACCGTTCGTTTCAAGAGCGAACACAAACGAGCGCGATTCCAACCCTCGTCGTGATTTTTCTGTTTCTCACTGGCGAATACAAGTGTTATTGTATAGCCCCTTTACGATCCTCCATGGGGCTATATTAATTGCTACGGAATCGTTGCTGTCGTAAACACGAGCTGATAAATCACTGCTGAAGCGTTAATCGATAACGATGATAGCGCGCTAACATGACAAGAAAATGTGATAATGCGAGTAAAATGGAACAATGCAGAAAACGTTTTCTATGATATTATACGGAAATTACTGAAAATTGTTTCTGTATCATATCTAGTTTGTCGCAATCAGAAACGCATTTTCTCTCCTCGGCTGTTCCAAATTGGCAAACGTAGCGCGAATGTAATTTCTGCTGTGAAGTTCTTCGTCTTTCGCTTTCGTGTAAAGTTGAAATATTTACCTTATCGAGACGAGTATCATGGCAAATATCAGGTACTTTCCAAGCAGCGGCACAACCAGCGAAGTCGGTGGGATGATCTCAACGACCAGTAGAAAGAACACGTGCAGACTAATGAGAATCGAGATGGAAAGCGTTACCTGAAATTGAAAGACATTTGTTAAGCAAGTTTCATTACATAGGGAATAAAGTGAAATATTAAAAATTTGTTTTATTTGAAATGATTGCGTTTATTGTAGTAAATAAAAGGAAAAACTTGCAAAATATCTAGAGCCTATATTTTGTTTCTTCCGGTAAATTACTTTGTACAATTATGATTTATGATTTTATGGATTTGTATAGTTTGTTACAAATCAAATAAATAAATTTTTTTATAATATGTAATATTATTTATTTTCCTATCTAATTTGATAATTAATTTCTCGGTTTAATGTTATAATAAGAGGATATTATATTAAGAGAATTAATTGTGATTATCTTATAATTCGTTATGTTTTTTTCAAGCATTAGAACGAATATAGAAATACAAAAATGAGAAGATTATTATATGCTATTTCTGTTATATTATTTTAAGAAAAAAAATGGGGTTCTCAAGAAATAGATAGTCGTAGTCTCTCTCTCTCTCTCTCTCTCTCTCTCTCTCTCTCTCTCTCTCCAACAAAGACACGTGTTGCCTTTTTTTCAAAATATATCCCTTGACAAGCAACAAATTTGAACCTATTCGAAGAGGCCAGGTAAAGAGCTGCGGATAGTCGAGTGGAAAATTCGTATTTATGATTCGCGCGTAAAGAATGTACGAAGCAACAGTCAGAAGGATAAACGGGTCGACCCCGTGAGGTGAAAGTTGCTCACTGACAGAATTTATATGTGTCCATGATCCATTCGTTTTAATAAAACTTGTAAACGAAGAGCATCAGGCACGTACAGCCACGTCTGGAATCAGTATTACCGTTGCCAAGTATGATGAAAATAAAAATGAAAAGGTACAATGGGATTAGCAGGAGTAAAATAAAGTAAAATGTTTTACCTACTGTTATAATACTATTGCAATACTAAATAATTCATCTAATAAAACTATAATATAACACAGCGATATTAAGAAATGATATTTTTCTCGATTAAGAAATTAAATAAAACAATTAAATAAAAAAATTATTGTAGTATATACTAAAATAAAAATTATCACATTTTAAGTTAAACTTATGTTTAATTCATATGATATACTTATTTTTGATCGGTACAGAAAATACCTATTAAAACCATATAAATATCATATATGTAATATCATAAATTAAACAGATAAATTTAACTATATATATTGCTATAATTAAAGATATACTGTTATATATTTGTATCAACATTCTTTTATATTTTATAATGCTAAATATGATCTTGTGTTCAATTATAATTACTATTAAAGAAATTATAACATGTTTAGTGTTTTCCTAAATAAAAAGTAGGGTTATTCATAATATGAATATTTCATGAGCAAATATTACATTAGATAATAAGATTAAATATAGCGTAATTAAATAAGAAACCTCAAAAATTTTAGATGAAGGATTTATTAGGCACGTTACAGAAGTAGAAGTTAACTGGGTTAACGATTATTTCAAAAAAAGGAAGAAAAAGTACTTCTAGTATGAAACGGTCTCCCCTTCGGGTTTTATTATACCTTTTCATGTTGGGCATTATATAGGTTGAAGTACAACTTGTATGAAGTTGAAAAGTCATATATACTATTCAAACTATAGTAATTTTTCTATATTAAACGAATTTTAAAAAAAAGCACAGTAATGAAAAAGAGAAATAAAAGAATTTCCTATTTATATGATAAATATCATAAAAAATATTTAATACAAAAGTTAATACGAGAATTTTAGTTAAGAATTTGTATGTTACATTTTTCAAATATCCTAAAATTATTATGTAGATATTATTAGTTATAATATCTATATGATATAATAGCTACTCCGAAGTACTTAGGTATGTAATGTAAAAACGTCTCTGATCAGTTAATTTTGTAATACTGTTAATATTCCAAAACTTCCAAAATCTGGAATTTAAAAGAAATTGAAAAATCGTTTTAAAAGATTTGAATTCAACTACGTTTGTTGCAAATCCGAGGGATTGAGCATGTTCCGTTATATTTTCGTCTCGAAAAACAAACAGAAAGTGAGATTCTTTACGCGAATTTGCTGAAACCGTGATCACGTAACTTTTTCAGAATAAAAATTTGATTGAATAAAATCCACGTGAGATTTCACGATGAAAAGTGAAATAAATCCAAAAATGTGCTGACATATTGTGTGATCGATCTTTTGGTTCTATCTAATATCTGGAAAATTCGCATATCACGATATAAAAAAATGACAATGTATATTTTAACGATTTAAATTAGAATATAAAAGTTACGATTGAACTTGGCTCAGTCATGGGTTTAATTAAAGTTTTTGTCTCTGCATCGGTATTTGCGAGGGAAAAAGTTTTAGAATGAAATCGGTTTAATATCATACGTTGTTCAATTCCGTCCCGCGATTTTTCATGAAACTTGAGATCATTTATCTGTCAATAATATTTGTTATAGAATCGTTTCGTACAAAATCCCGTGAGATAATTCCCGATAAATAATTTCTGACGAAAGGTATTTGCAAACGTGTATATGTGGTTATCAGCCTATATTTCCTTTTTTAATTGGATACACGTGACTTTTCAATAGCGCTTTGCGGCGTTTCGCAACGATTAATTTACAGTTCAGCCTGTCGTCACATGAAACCGTCCATCAAAACTGCATCAGTGGCCAAACAGTATTCATATCTCTCTTTCAAAAATTTTACAAATTGATATATTTCCTTTGGTCAGCATTTGCGATTTTTAATTACTATATTTATTTTTATTAAATAATATACATATAGAATGACACATTACTTTTTATCAAAATTTAAAGTAAATATATGACATCTATTTTATCGTCCGTATAATTAACAATTATGTTTATTACATGTTATATATAATAATTTGCAGTTACTTTTGGTATTTATAGATGTAAGAATATAAAGCAATTCACTTGTATATTTCTTTTTGACAAACATTTATGTTAACTCTTAATTTCTAATCAATAAAATATATTGTGATATACCAATGCAATCAACATACAGTTCAAAACTTAATTTCTAATCATTACTCTTATATTGGATGGTATTGACTTGAATATAAAACAGTTGTTTCTTTTCAGCTAGTTTTCCATTGATTATGTCAGAATTTGCCGCACTAGCTCAGTAATAAAAACCAGTTTACATTTTCCAGCGATCACGAATGTATAACACGCGATCATCGGTAGCTCTTATTGCGAATTGAACGCAACGCGAGCGAGCGAGGTGGCGAGCTTCATTTTTACTGCGGTTTCACCGTTGCAATGGCGTTTCATAGCGATTAATTTAAGGGATCGACCACTGGAGCGCGATAGCGTCTATCGGGTTGCTGCTCTGCCGTTCGCCCTGGCGGCTTTCATCGATGCATTCGGATCGATAGTGCACCCGGTTACTTTCCATCCGACCGCGCCTTTAATTATTGTCGTCCACTCTTTTTCTGGCAATCGCGTATCTTGGTGCTATTGTTTCTACCAAATGTTTGAGCAAACGTTTCCGAATCATTTTCGCATGATCCAATAATTATTATATATTGCGAAATTTACTTTGTTCCAAATTCTATTTAGTAAAATATTTTATCGGATTTACTTCTCGTCAATTTTACATTCTCGCTTTCAAGAGACTTTTTATCATATTATTCATAGTTCTAATTATTTGCCTCAGAAGTCTCAAAAACAATTTTTAATCTTCTAAATTTTATACATACGTAAAATTATTACAATAATACAAGTAAATTTGTATAGAAAATAAGCTAAGAGAATACTCAAAATATTCGGATGTAATTCTGATGTATGGTCTGGTAAAGGAATAATTTAGATGTTCTGTGAGCTTGTTGTTTTAAGCCATCGTAACAGAGATGTGAACTAATACTGTCTTGTAGCTTGTGTCTTGTCACAGCACTGTCTGTCCGCTATGGTATGTACATGGCAGTTAAGCAAGATCCGCGGATATACGTTGACGCACGGTTAACGCGATATGTCGTGTTCGATCAGCTTAGCTGATCTTGGTCTTGTATAATGTGCGTGTGATACCGGAAGTATCACTTCTACGTACCGCCCATGATCAAAAATCGCTCATAATTCTTTTCGGAAAATAATGCCATTTATGTTGGTAAAATAAAATTTAATGAAATAAGTATTTCATTCGAATTTTGTTATTTATCTGTGATTATTGTTTCACCGTTAATATACCTAATTAAATTAAAGGATAAAGATATTATTATTACTGTTATTATTATTATTATTATTAATGTTATTTATAGTTATTATAACAAGAAACTCCGTGATTGATAATTTTGAAATAAAGTTTTTTCGAAAATTACTTCGTTATCTAAAGTAATTCTCGACTAATTCCTCGATTCTGAATTTTGTTATGAAGATCTTATTTCATAAACCACGTGGAGAAGCAAAAGTCAGAAACGTTTGGTACTTGAAGAAAAAGCATAGCTTCTTTTGCGACTCCAAATAGAAACTCGTTAGCTTACTTTCGGCTGATTGCTGTTGGCTTACGTGTTCTCGAGCGGTTGTTTGCGTGATTAACGTGGGTGCAACGTTGGCCCGCAACGAAATTGGCTCATCTATGAGCGCAAACCATCGAATCACTTTGAACGTGTATGGGGACACGACGGAATGTATAAGGCAAATATGATTATATTGTACATGGGACTCTCTCTCTCCCCCCCTCTATGTGATATAATAATATCCCGCGGTATCCGTCATCCATTTTCCCTACCCGTTACATTCGCCTCGTATCACATCAGTCAAATGTGATAATAACCTTCGAGTAACATCTTCATGCGGCATCCGAGATTGCGCGCATCGATCCGCGTAGGTGAATCCATGAACTTCTTGTTAATCTGTCTCTTGTCGCAGTTATGTCAAGACATAACCGAAGCTTTATATAAAACGATCACGAATAAACAGATGAAATAGAAACATTTTGAGAGTACTAGTTTTTATAAATACATAATTAAGAAATTTAAAAATAATTGTGACTATATAAGTTAAACATTAACTACATTTTTTATTTATATCTTATATTTAAGTATGGGTGAGTTTTTTAATTCATCGATTGATCAATCGCATGAAGTGCAAATACATCAGAGTTTTTTTATTCATCAATTAAATACTTCAACGTGTTTTTATTTACACAGCTGAAATCATTGCATATCCATCAGATTCATTGACTAATTTAGTCGATGGACTGATGAAATTTCTGATTGAACATGGTGAAGATATATTTCTAAACCTAAAATATTAATTATGATTATTGATTAATATTGTATTATATGGGCACTACAATATAGAAACATTACAATATTATAATTTAATTAAAAAAATGTTCAAAGATGAATCTTCTGATTCATCTTCATTTTTAATGACCATCAACAATGATAAAGATATGGATTCATCATTAATTAAACGTGTTAAGCACATAATTGATAATTTTTTCTCAAGAATAGTACCATTATACTCTCAGATATAGACTTTAAAGTACATTTTCGATTATCTAGAACTTCAATTGAGGTATTAACTATTAAGTATAGTGATTATAATTGCAAAAAATATGTAATATGTAAATAATATGTAAAAATATATAACTTTAACCAAAAATGAGGTATCTTTATTAATCATTGTTTAAAGTTTTAGTTTAAAAATTAATTTGTGACATTTATTGAAAATTGACACATTAAATTGAATTCAGTTTTGTCACTACCCAGAGAAAAAGATTTCTTTGGATTTAATAAATTTTATTATATTCTAAATATTAGATGTACAAGTATGACTTTACGGATTTTTAATAGATCGCGGTATAGTCATACTGCTGCATTATTTAAAGTTGGCAATACATGTACTTGAAAGGTGTATACGCAACTTTAAAATGTAATACATTTCATTTGACTAAAGTGTAAACAACTATTATTTTTATCGCATTGAAAATGTTAAATTTTGTACCGGAAAAACGCCATTTGCGGGAAGTTTTACTTCATTATTTTTTTCTAAAGAAAAGTGTAGCTGAAAGTCATCGTTTACTTGTGGAAGCTTACAAAGAACATGCTCTATCGGTAAGCATATGTGAAAAATGGTTTAAAGGATTCAGAAGCAATGATTTTGATTTGGATGATAAAGAGTATGGAAAGCCACCGAAAAAATTTGAAGATGCATAATTGGAAGCATTACTTGACGAAGATGCATGTCAACGTTGAAACTATCACTGAACGGTACCGACTACAATTAATACGTTTGAACCGAGCTGTGAAGAAAAAATGACTGGAATGCCAGACCACATGTTCATGAATCCGTCAAGAATTATTTAGAAAGAGTGAACTGGGAGATTGTACCTCACCCGCCGTATTCACCAGACATTGCTCCCTCAGCAATTACTATTTGTTTTGGTCCATGGCGTCGGTCCTTTCTGGAGAGCGG